>NC_050072.1:136271486-136593556 GCF_009764565.3 Dermochelys coriacea | reverse complement strand
GCCCCCAAGAGCAGACCCTGGCCCATGCTGTGCCCTTTTCTCCCCCTTCCCCCCCAGGGCAGGTGGAGGGTCCACGGCTCCCCACAGCTGCCTGCGTAGCTCATACCCCACTCCGGCTTCCAGCCTGGCAGTGGCGCCGAAGAGCTGGAGCAATGTAAGAGCTGCCCAGACAGCTGTGGGGGGGTGGAGACACAAGCCATGGGCTGCTCAGGGGAGGGTGGGGAGAGAGGACGGTCCATGCTCCCCACAGCTTCTCTGGGTGCCTCTTACCTGGGACGGGACTGCTTCTGGCCTGCCCAACGGGCAGGACTTTAGGGGGAAGAGGAGGAGCAGGGGGTTGAGCCCGTGGAAAAAAGTGGATGGGCCAGACCTCTTGCCCATCCTCCCTTCCGTCCTGGTGCCCCTAGTGAGAGGTAGATATGGACTTCCGCATGTGCTACATTCTGCACTGCAGGCTCATTAAGCAAAGAGGGAATATGACTCCAGCCCCTGTGTCCTCATGGGAACATGCTACCATCAGGATATTGAGAAGCTACAGGCAAGATGCAAAATGTATAGGGATGTAGCATGGTTAAAAGTGCTGATTACTGAGTAAATAAAGTATTGATCAATTTCTGAAAGATTCTCTAACAAAGTTTTAATTTTTCTAAAGTCAAGAAATACAGAAAATAAGAATTGTTATAGCTTCTGTTGACCCGAAACATAGAAAATTGTACTTAGAAGCAATTGTCTCTTGTCTCAGTATTTCCCTTGTTTTCTCTCATTTGTGACTTGAGAGAATTTGCTGCTGCTCCTGCTTGTGTTGAATGTATCATAAGCTTATATGCGCCCCATCACTAACAATAGTAGAGCACTGGGCTATTTTATTATTAGTAGAATTTTAAAAGTGGCAACACTTTTGAATGTGTGGAACTATGAAGGCTACTTTCTTCTGTGTATAGAATTACTAAATTTAAACAAACATCAGTCTTTTATCTCCTAAATGAATAGATGGTTGCTAATAAGCAGCGTAGCCAGATGCCTTGCTTTTCCGAGTGTGTGAGTGATAGAGTTCGGTAATGAGGAAATCCTTTTTTGAAAATGGCTGGCATTCTGAAGGGCTTTCTGGAGTGGCTGATGGAGGAACTAAGCTCTTGCGAATGACAATATAGAATTCTGTAATTTCCTGAGATACTGTATCTGATATTTAAAAATATTTCCTGTCTTGTTTTTAGTATTTAGACTGCCTTTGGGCCCAGATTCAGAAGTTGAAAAAAGATCGCTGGCAGGAAAGACACATTCTGAGGCCCTATCTTGCCTTTGACAGCATCCTCTGTGAAGCCCTGCAGCACAATCTGCCTCCTTTTACTCCACCACCTCACACTGAAGATTCAGTTTACCCTATGCCGAGAGTTATCTTTAGAATGTTTGACTACACAGATGATCCTGAGGTATGTGGTCTTCAGGAGGTGGAGGAAAGCGAGGGTTTTGCATACTGACATCTAAATCTACAGCAAGGGTCACAAAGCTGGTGGAAACTCAGACCAATGCAGGGTGAGACTTCCCCCGCCCCACCCCTTTTTTTATGGACTGATAACCAGTGTGAAGAATCAGCTGTGATGCTGTATGTTTTGATGCCACTGGGAAGACACCAACATGAAAAATTTACTTCGGCAGTTCATGTAATCGTACATATCAGCTTCGTTTGACAATTGAAATTTGCCAGAGTTAATATCTTAACATGTACAAACGCTTATAACGGGGGGCCAACCTATGGCTCCGGAGCTCTTTATAAGTTAATATGCGCCTCCTTGTCTAGGCACAGACTCCGGGGCTGGAGCTCAGGTGCCAACTTTCCAATGTGCCGGGGGGTGCTCACTGCTCAAACCCTGGCTCTGCCACAGGCCCTGCCCCCACTCCACCACTTCCCACCCTCTCCCCTCAGCCTGCAGGGCCCTTGCTCCTCTCCCCTCCCCCCAGAGCCTCCTGCATGCCACAAAATTGCTGATTGGGAGGTATGCGTGTGGGGGGGGGCGGGCGGCTGACATATTACTGTGGCTCTTTGGTAATATACATTGGTAAATTCTGGCTCCTTCTCAGGCTCAGGTTGGCCACCACTGATTTATAATATATGTCATAACGTACATGTAAGATGTATGATAAATGAATTTAAGGTGCACCTTTAGCTACCCTCACCTGGTCTTAGCCCACTAATCTGTCTCACTGAGATGACTTCTGATGTTCCAAACCCCTGAGTAGCTTCAAACAACTGAGTGGGTTTTTTAAAAAGTCTGCTAGAGAAACCTTCCCCCAAATGCAGAATATCCTTTTCTCCCCTCCACCAAAATTATTTACCTGGGCCCAAAGGGGGCAATGATCTGTCCTAGAACATTAATAACTTTTCTGCAAAAAAAAAGTCTCAGCATTCAAGTCTGTTACACTACCTTGCTGAGCGAGAAACAGGATCCTTATACTGTTGAAAATGGGAGAATCTCCACTTCTGATGAGACCTAGTGCTTGAAATAACTGACTTTGAATTGTGCATTTTTAGTATAGAAAACATTACTGGATTACCTGCAGAGCCCTGTACATTTAGCGTGCATGATAACTGCAGTGTTTTGTTTAACAGGCAGAGGTACATTTAAAAAAAAACAAAAAACCTTCATGAAGCTTTTAAATATTATAATATAATTGTAGAAGTTATTCTATAATATATGGTATGCATAGTATGATATCATGGTTTAAATGTTTTATTGGTACTCATTTGGGATGGCTGGCCTACCTCGTGGCTTTTGCAGTTTGTGAGTAGTGAAGTATTATGCCAGACTCTCTCTAATAAAACTGTTATACCATGTTGTCATGTATTCTATGTTTAAAAACTTTTTAAACAGTGCCAAATACTGCACACACTAATTTTGACCTCGTGTGTATTCAAAAATATTTTCTAAATCTTCCTGTTAACAGAAGCTGGTATCCTAACCATTAGGGGAAGAGCAAGTAACTTTCTCACTGCCATTGATTGCCTTTCAGGACCATTGGTATAATCTGAGAATGCATTGCCATTAAATAGCGATACATTTAGTGAACTACTCTCGTCTATTTTAGTATATTTATGTAATCCTTTCTTTACTATATCTGGAAACATGAAAAACATGCCCAGTGTGGGAGGTGAGAAGTCGGATTTACTTGCTATAAATGTGGGAAGGGGGTGCCTTGAATCTTGTTTTTTTTGGTTGATATGGATGACCTAATCTGACCTTCCTTGTGGTAGCTGAAAAGGATGCAGTATCAATGTGCCTGTTGATGCGGTCTTTATGTGTGGAGTAACTCTTATTATGAATTGTGCGTAATATTCGGAAGCAGTTGGGGTAAAGGTGGTGTGTGAGGCAATGGGGAATATGACAGGATGAAATTGTACAGAAGTGCTGAATATATTCTTGGAAGCTTAGGTTAAAAACAACATTTGAGCAGTGAAAATGACCAGTAACTGGTCAAAACAGACGCAGCTGAAATTGTATCTGGGTATTAGAACTTTAATGCAAGTGAACTGAGGTATCATCTACAAACAAGACAACCTGATGCAAAAAGCTAGATATGCGTTCTAGTGCTGTCTGTGTTTTGTTTGAAAGTGCCTTTAAGGATGTCATTTTATTTGAAACTACCCCCTTTGTATTTTAGCAGTTTAAAACACTCGATTGCTTCGAGGAAGTTTTTATACCCAACAGCAAACAAAGTGTTCAATCCCTGTGAATAATTATCTATGATAGAACTACAAAAACAACGAGGAGTCCGGTGGCACCTTAAAGACTACTAGCAGATTTATTGGGGCATAAGCTTTCGTGGGTTTAAAAAAAACCACTTCTTCAGATGCAAGGAGTGAAAATTACAGATACAGGCATAAATATACTGGCACATGAAGAGAAGGGAGTTACCTTACAAGTTGCGAACCAGTGTTGACCAAGCCAATTCAGTCAGGGTGGATGTGGTCCACTCCCAATAGCTGATGAGGAGGTGTCAATACCAAGAGAGTGAAAATTGCTTTTGTAGTGAGCCAGCCACTCCCAGTCCCTGTTCAGGCCTAAATTAATGGTGTTAAGTTTGCAAATGAATTGCAGTTCTGCAGTTTCTCTTTGAAGTCTGTTTTTGAAGGTTTTTTGTTGAAGGATGGCTACTTTTAAATCTGTTGTTGAATGTCCAGGGAGATTGAAGTGTTCTCCTGGCTTTTGTATGTTACCATTCCTAATGTCTGATTTGTGTCCATTTATTCTTTTACATAGAGATTTTTCCGGTTTTGCCAATGTACAAGGTAGAGGGGCATTGCTGGCACATGATAGCATATATCACATTAGTAGATGTGCAGGTGAATGAGCCCCTGATGGTGTGGCTGATGTGGTTGGGTCCTCCGATGGTGTCGCAAGAGTAGATATGAGGACAGAATAGGCAACGGGGTTTGCTACAGGGATTGGTTCCTGGGTTAGTGTTTCTGTGGTGAGTAGTTGCTGGCGAGTATTTGCCTCAAGTTGGGAGGCTATCTGTAAGCGAGGACTGGCCTGCCTCCCAAGGTCTATGAGAGTAAGGGATCGTTTTCCGGGGTAGATTGTAGATCGTTGATGAGCGGGAGAGGTTTTAGCTGGGGGCTGAACGTGATGGCCACTGGTATTCTGTTGTTTTCCTTGTTGGGCCTGTACTGTAGTAGGTGACTTCTGGGTACCCATCTCTCTCTGTCAATCTGTTTCCTTACTTCTCCAAGTTGGTATAATAGGACTAGTTACTTGTAACAGTGACTTTTCATATATCTTAATTCCTTTTTTAATAGGGTCCTGTTATGCCTGGTAGTCATTCGGTTGAGAGATTTGTAATAGAAGAGAATCTTCACTGCATCATCAAATCCCACTGGAAAGAGAGAAAAACGTGGTAAGAAGTCTTTTCACTGAGTGAATAAGGGAAAAGTGGTATGATACCACAATACTCCTTCCTGATTTTTTTTTTTTTTTTTTTAAGCTTTCTGTCTTAAGTATCATGACTTTCACGGGAGACCTTTAAAATCCTGAAATGACTGTTGTCCAAAAACTTGAGATGAAGTTAAGAAATTATATTCTTGCATTCCACTAAGATTTTAAATTTAAAATTGCTTCCAAAAAAGAGCCAGTAGCCTTAGTGTAGACATTTAGGATATGTCTACACTATGAAATTAGGACGGTTTTATAGAAGTCGATTTTATACAGTCGATTGCGTATGTCTACACTAAGCGCGTTAAGGTGGCGAAGTGCGTCCTCACTACCGTGGCTAGCATAGATTTACAGTAACTATCCCACAGTTCCCGCTGTCCATTAGAATTCTGGGTTAAGCTCCCAATGTCTGATGGGGCAAAAACATTGTCGTGGGTGGTTTTGGGTACATGTCGTCAGGCCTCCCTCCCTCCATGAAAGCAACGGCAGACAATCCTTTCGCGCCTTTTTTCCTGGGTTACCCATGCAGATGCCATACCACGGCAAGCATGGAGCCCGCTCATCTCACCATCACCGTTCATCTGATGGGTGCTGCTGGCAGACGCTGTACTGCATTGCTACACAGCAGCAGCTCCTTGCCTTCGCGGCAGATGGTGCAGTAGGACTGATAACCGTCGTTTCCTGGGTACTCCTGGCAGACCTCGGTGAGGTCGATTGGGGCGCCTGGACAGACATGGCTATCCTCCCGAATGGGAGCCAGAGACTCCAAGTCATTCTCTTCTTTAAGTTTCATCTCATGGAGATTCAGTCCTGCCTGGAATATCTTGTTAGCTGGAGGCTTCTGCTAAGGCTGCTCTCCCAGCTGGCAGCACCGCATGGTCACACCTACCCCAGCCTACCCCTTGCTCCCATGGCTCACGAAGCCTGGACAGTAGTAAGGAGCAGTTCAACTATAGGCTGAGCAAGTGCAGAATGGTGGTAGAGTGTGCCTTTGGACGTTTAAAAGCTCGCTGGTGCTGTTTGTTGACTAGGTCAGACCTCAGCGCAATCAACGTTCCCATTGTTATTGCTGCTTGCTGTGAGCTCCATATCTGTGAGAGTAAGGTGGAGACATTTATGGCGGGGTGATTAGAAGAGCACAGCAAGGCGCGCTGCACAGCAGAGAGGCTTTGAAAACCAGTTTCATGACTGGCCAGGCTTCTGTGTGACAGTTGTGTGCGTTTCTCCTTGATGCAAATCTGCCCCCTTTGTTGATTTTAATTCCCTGTAAGCCAACCACCCTCCCCCCCTTTGAAATAAAGTAACTATTGTTTTGAAACCATGCATTTTTCTTTCTTAATTAAAAAAAAAAAAAGATAACGGACAAGTTAGCCCAGGTGGGGTGAGGGAGGAGGGAAGGACAAGGCCACATTGCTTATTGTAGCCACACTAAAAATCAAACTGTTTGAATGACAGCCTTCTGTTGCTTGGGCCATCCTCTGGAGTAGAGTGGCTGGGTGCCCAGAGCCTCCCCTCCCCATTTTGTTGGGCACCTGGGTGAGGAGGCCATGGAACATGGGGAGGAGGGTAGGCGGTTATACAGTGGATACAGCGGGAGTCTGCTCTTGTTGGCTTTCCTGCACCTCCAACAGATGCTTCGTCATGTTCGTTTGCTCCCCCATTAGCCTCAGCATTGCATCCTGCCTCTACTCTTCACGCTCACTTAATTCTTTCCTGGCCTCTGCCACTGAATGCCTCCATGCTTTAAGCTGTGCCCTATCAGTGTGGGAGGACTGCATGAGCTCGGAAAACGTCATCACGAGTGCGTTTTTTCACCTTGTAATCTGCGTTAACCTCAGGGACAGAGATGATAGGGGGAACATAGAAACATTCTACGCTCTACGATTCTGAGGGGACTGCATGGTCACCTGTACTGCTGAGTTCGCCACGCTGACCAAACAGGAAATTAAATTCAAAAGTTCTCAGGGCTTTTCCTGTTTTTTTCCTGGCTAGTGCATCGGAGTTCAAAGTGTTGTCCAGAGCGGTCACAGTGGAGCACTCTGAGATAGCTCCCGGAGGCCAATACCATAGATTTGCGTCCGCACTACCTCAAATTCAACCCAGCAAGGTCAATTTTAGCAGTACTGCCCTCGCCGAGGAGGAGTACAGAATTCGATTTTAAGAGCCCTTTAAGTCGACAGAATGGGTTTGGTTGTGTGGACACATTCATTTTAAAATCGACCTAACTCACCTAAATTCGACCTAACCCCGAAGCGTAGACTAGGGCTTAGTGATAAAAAAGGCAGGATTAGTGTTTATGGCAATGGTTCTTGCACAATGGCTGGTAGGATTTCTAGTTTCTGTGGAATCAGAAAGCTCTGTGTTCTTGTGAAGACTTTGACTGTTACGATTAATGGGAGGATTTCGGTCTTAGTCTTTCCACTTTGCTTGTGGAAATTATCTAGAGGTAGTTATAAATTTAGTGCAAGTGGACTAGGCTTAGACTAATTGAAGAGTGGCATTATTTTCCTTTGGGATGAATGCTGGATAATGAAGCGTTCATTAAATGATACTGCAAAAGTCAGAAGGCCTGTTGTATTTTCCATTAGTTCATCTTATATTCAAATATCAATGGTAAAATAAGGGCTATGGGAAGGTGGCTCGGCAGGCACTTGCTAATGAGATACTCTTCATTTTGGTTCATGAATCAAATCCAGACAAGGCAAGTGGTGACTGGCAGGTTTTTGTCTGGTTTATATGAGCTGAGTTTGATTTCAGGTGGGCAGGTAACAACATTATTCAAACTACTGCAAAACTTATACTAGATGGTATCTTTGTTAGTAGTTTGAGTATTCAAGAATTGCATATGCATGAAAATAAACATGTCCCTCCTGGTTATGCTTCAGGCGTATCTGTGGGTAAGCGTGCACTGATGCTTGTGTTGCACCTGTTGTGTATAAATAGTTGACTTCAGTCTTCAGACTTGTCAATCTGAGAGCCTTCATGCAAAAAATGAACTGTTCCATAAATCATCATTTCTTGGTACCTAATCCATATCTAATGTGTTGCATTCTAACTCGCATGTATTTATTTTTGCAGTGCTGCACAGCTACTGAGCTATCCAGGAAATAACAAGATCCCTTTGAACTATCACATAGTTGAGGTATGCATTTTACACACTGCATCTTGTACAATGATACCTTTACTTCCTAAATAATAGACTCCAAACCGTTGTATTCCATTCTTTGGGTATTCGAGTAGCCTGAAGGCTAGGGTGTAGTTTCTCACTGTCTTAAATTATCGTCCTGCAGTTTTAATAAGTGGATCAATTTCAGTTACTTCCATTGCAATAGTATTTCAAATAATGCCATTTCTCAAGTTTTATCTGTGTTTTTTCGTAGCTGGCCAACATACTGATAGGCCATCTCTGAGATGGTCTTTTTTTAAGATTTTTAGCACCAGAAAGAACTTTGTTAAACCAAAAAAAAAAAAAACCCCAAAACCTTTGTCTCTTACTAGTTAGTTTTCTGAGTTGCTTAGAGCACTGTATGTCACGTTCCAAAAGGTTTTAGCTTTTAATTTGAAGTCAATTTCCGGCTGTTTAGTGATGTTTTTTTCCATAGTCACCTCTCCTGGTGGAGGGATTTTTAATAACTACAAATGTGAGTGAGAAGACAAATGTAGGTTCTCAGTCAGTTCCTCTATTCAGAGAACTCTCAAAGGCTGATGCAGTCATGCAGAACTTTGTACATGAAACTGGACATAAGGTTGAATGTGGTGACTTAAGTGTTAACTGCAACTTGTTTTGCAAGGCCTCTATGAAAAAGCAAACATTAAAACTAGGAAGTTCATTTAAACTTACAAGCAGGTGATAATCTTGTGGGTGAATCGCTAAACAAAATCTCTCTGGGAATTAAAGGTTTACAATACAAAATCCCCGAATATTTTTAAAACCAGAAATCTCATATTATTAGGTCAACCAAACCACCTCGTCTCTACCCCATTCAGGCCAAAGAAACAGCAGAAATGGAGATTGTTTTATCTCTCCATAATAGTTTTATCTCATCAGTGGCTACAAACCCTAAACTGCCTTTAGTGTTAATCAGAGAGTTGTTGTACAGAGCTTTGTATTGTGCTGGCTGTACACAATCTCCATAAGAAATAATTTATCATTCTCAATTAAAGACTGCTTAAAGGCCTTCAAAAAATTCCAAATCAAACGTATGCAGGGGCCTTCTCTTCAGTCACTAATCTGAGTAGGATTTGAAAGTAATAAGGTTTGTAGGTAAGAAGGTAACAAGGGGAAATGGAAAGTGGGTGTTACAGGTTGCTTGACCATGACTGGTAATCATCCTGTCTATGAATGTGTCTTTAACAAAACTTCAAAGTTCTTAGGTTTCTTTTGTCTGAGAAACTGGAAAATTCAGTGTTGGTTTAAAAAAAAAAAAAAAAAAAAAAGAAGAAAACTGCTATGCTCTTGTAAGGCCTCTAACATTCAAGTCAGTGAAACATCACTTTCAACCTTAATACCAGTTTAACGAATGCTTTTGTCTGGGGAATTTCCCTTTTTAAAAAGTTATTTGAATAATAGAAATAATGTAAACTAACGAATAGAAAAGGAAAATGCCCTTTAAGTTTCGATACATGTGTATTACTGCCTCACTAATGAAGGGATAAGGTGCTCCATCTTTCTTCAAAGTGCCGTGCAAACCATGCCCAGTTGCTTAAAGGTGCTAGGTGCTTAAAGGATTCATGGCATAGGCCCTAGGATTTAGCTCTCTTCATCCCATAAAGTTTCTAAAGCCAGGCCTAGAACTCTTCCTTCCTCATTACAACTAGCTGTAAAAAACTCCAGGTTAGCCCCTCAGGTATGGGGCTTCTGTCCTGCAGTTGATCTCTGATGAACACTGCAGGTATCTAGCATTCAGTGCCTTGATGCATTTGGTACCCTGTCAGCACAAGACACTCAAGTATGTGGGTTAAGTGATGGCCCAGTGTACCTTTCTGTGTGCTGGATGTGATGTTGGTGGAGTGGAGTCATCAGTTTGAACTTGATAGTGATCATCCTATGGTTCCTTGGAGTACTGATGGTACTTACGAAGCAGGATGTGCCAATCTGGAGTTCCCATTTCAGCATTTAGTGACCTCTGGCATTTCATTTTAGAAACTTGGTCTTGTGCACCACGTCTTGGGACACAGACCAGCCTCAATTCTGAGGCTGGGTTAAATGAAACTGTTGTTCAATCTTAACTGTAGTTACGTGCCCTCATTCCATCATAAACTTACTTAAATCAAGAGATTCTGACTAATGATCCTTTTGGGAAAACTAAAAGTTTTACCTTATTGTCCAGGAATAAGTTTAATCTTTTAACCTTCTTTTTTGGCTTAAGAAATTCAAGTTGAAAGCACAGCCACTCTTTAAGATGCTAACACATTTCTTATGTAACTTTTTTTTGGAAGTCCATATGATTAGGCATTTATGATGGGAGAAAGCAGTGCTGTTGTAAAGGCCAAGATGGCAATTATGCAAAATACTTGTATTTCATTTTACAACTTTCTCAGTCCAGAAGCAAATTACCTTAATTTCCTTGCTGTTCTTTTGACAGGTTTCAGAGTAGCAGCCGTGTTAGTCTGTATTCGCAAAAAGAAAAGGAGTACTTGTGGCACCTTAGAGACTAACAAATTTATTAGAGCATAAGCTTTCGTGATGCATCCGATGAAGTGAGCTGTAGCTCACGAAAGCTTATGCTCAAATAAATTTGTTAGTCTCTAAGGTGCCACAAGTAATCCTTTTCTTCTTACTGTTCTTGGTTCTCTTCTAATACTGCAGTAGCTCCTGCTGTAAGCACTCTAAACTTCCTCTTTTGATTGTTCGTAACTTTGGAAAACATTACTTTTGGGCTGCAGTCTTCCTGGCTTGGTTTCATCAGAGGTGAAATTAGTTTTGGAATCTTTGAGTTAAATTGGTTAAGTAGACATTTGTACATGGTGTTTCCTAAATCACTATGTTTTAATTAGAAATTTTGTGCATACTTAACTCAAACAGCTGTCTAGTTTGAGCTTGCCTCATTTAGGAAACATCTGTACTTGAAGCAGTGTTTGTCCGTTTTAAAAACTGAATGTTTAAATTGAATGTATGCACAGTAGAATTTACTGTTAAGTCTTAATGATACTTCTAAAGCTAGAATCTCAGAATAATAGAGTGCAGTGAAGTGCTTTCACTTTGGATTGATCTTTAACTCTTGTGTAGAATTTGAAGTGGCTGGGTTCTAAGGTATCCGGGATCTCCATCAAGGACACACTAGGGTCATATGGAGAACTTACAGCCCATTAAGTATTTTCTGTCCTTAAAGGAAATGCAAAGGCATTAGCAGACTAATGCTAGGAACACTAGAGTTGAATGAACAAGCAATCAAGCCTAGAAGGCCAGGGTTTATGTTGAAAATTGAACCTTAGTTGTGCCTTTTTGCAGTATTTTAGGGAATACAGTAACTCCTCACTTAGTCTTCCTGGTTAACGTTGTTTCGTTGTTAAGTTGCTGATCAATTAGGGAACATGCTCATTTAAAGTCATGCAGTGCTCCGCTCTTACGTTGTTTGGCTGCCTGCTTTCTCCACAGCTGGCAGCCTCCCTACGCCCTCCCCACCCCCCCCCCGCAGACCCCGTGGGTCAGCGCATTTCCCCTCCTGCCCCCGGCAATCAGCTGGCTTGCAGCATTTAGGAGGGAGGAGCAAGGACTTGGCATGCAGTCTTCTCCTCCCTCCCCTGCCTCCTGAACAATGCAAACCAGCTGTTTGCCCCGAGGGGCAGGAGGGAGGGGGAGCCTGCATGCCAAGTCCTCGCTCCTCTCCCCCCCCAGCCCCGCAAGCCAGCTGATTGTCAGGTGTGGGGGGGAGCGAGGACTCGGCCTGCCTTCCCCCTCCATCCCCTGTCTCCTGCCCATGGGCTTGCAGTGTTCAGAAGGGAGGGGGGAGGAGCGAGGACACAGCGTGTGAAGTAAAGGGGGAAGGAGGGAGAGAAGAGGTGGGTCAAGGGTGGGGGCTTGGGGGAAGGGGTGGACTGGATGGGCCGAGGGTTGAGCCCCCTGCCCTTGGCAAAGTCAGTGCCTGTGCTTGCAAGAACAGCAAGAGGAGCAGCCGGACAATCCATCCTCTTCCACTCTCTGACTCTACCACCTCAACCAAGCTTCATACTCAGCAGTGATGATTGTAGTATTAAATTGCTTGTTTAAAACTTATACCTGTATTAAATTGCTTGTTTAAAATGTATATAATGCCTTTTGTCTGGCAAAAAAATTTCTTCCCTGGAACCTGACACCCCCCCACCACCCTTTTACATTAATTCTTATGGGGAAATTGGATTCGCTTAACGTAGTTTCACTTAGTCGCATTTTTCAGGAACATAACTAAAGGTTAAGTGAGGAGTTACTGTAACTGCTTATCAAATAAAATTACATATGGAAAAGAACACTTGAGTTGCAAAGTCAGAGACTGAACCTGAATTCTGGCATATCCTAATTGGCAATGTTGTAGCTGTGTTGGTCCCACAATATTGGAGCGACTGTGTAATATCTTTTATTGCACTGAGTTCTGTTGCCAACACAGAGTTCTTTAGCTGTGACACTGCATACCTTTCCTAGATACAATATGGGCAGATTGTTAAGCGTATAAGGAACTAACATATTGCAAGAGACCATTCAAGGTGACGCAGGGAGTTAACACCTCTCTAATAGTATGAAAAAGGAGGGTTAGTGAATCACAGCTTGTAATTATGAGCCATAAATCCATTGTCTCTGAGTCCATGATTTTTAGCTTCTAGCTAAAGTTATGAATTTAAGTTCTCAGGCTTGTTTTTAAGGTGTTGTGCAGGCTTTTTTTGAGGATGAGGACTGAGAGGTCTGATATGGAGAGATGGTTTTCGTTAAAAATGTTTGCCCTCAAGTTGTCTGGCATTTTTGTCTTTTATCATTTTTTCCTGTGACTTCATTCATGAGCTTAGTGATTGTCTCGTTTCACCCATGTTGTTGTTGTTGGGGAATTAAGGTTCTCTAGGCATTCTTAATTTGATCCCCTGTGTTCTTATCCATTATGATAGTCTTTATTATATGATCACATGTAATAAAGGATCCGTACTTGATTCAGTGTGCAGAGAAGTGTGTGGCTTGACTCTTTCTTTCAGGGTACTTAGCACTTTAATGAATTTCATGTACTTGGAGCACAGCTCTCAATGACTGCAGTTGAAGTTGAGTGTGCTCAGCACTCTTACAAATCAGACTCCAGATGTCTCAGATTGGGCACCCAAAAGTGAGAACAGTGAATACTTGTGAAAATTTGTTTTGTGACTTGCCCATAATTGCACAAACACTGTGGCAGAGACAGGGATGGAATCCAGTACTCAAGGGTTGCATTTAATTTTCTAAACCCATCAGACCATCCTTTCTTCTCTTCACTATACCGTTCAGCTTCTGAAACAAGCGTGTCCGGGGTCAGACAGAAGACAACAGCCTCATTAACTGTACAGCCCTGACTTCATTCCCTTAGCACAATTCATCCTGCTCACTGAATGAGGCAGGAGTTATCAATACGTACACACAAGGGAGCCAAAATGAGGTTGCACAGGCAACCTTAATTTTGTTTTTTCCTTCTCTTGGCTGCTTGCCAGCATGAGATCATGGGGCACACAGATGAGTCTCCCTGCTTGCAGTGCCTGTGCCTCATGTCAGAACAGCCCTTGGCTTTCAGGAGCCTGGAAAGTCCTGCTCATCCCCAGAATGGAACATGCTTAATACAGATGGGATCTTCAAAGAACTTAGCCTCTAATCTCTAATATGTCTCTACTAAGCATGTACAAACTGCAACTTTTATTGGCTTATAAATTGGCCAGATTGAGGCAGATTTTCCTGAGGACTGCAAATGGCAAATTCCTGACATCAGGGTGACTCCCTTCCAAAAGATGGAGGTGCTGGAACGTCTCACTGAAATGGTTAAGAATTTTTTTTAATATGGATAAAACTTATTTTTCCAAACTTCATTCTGTGAAAGGGCTGAACCATTTGCTGCAATTTCCCTCCGCCCGCACCCCCCCCAAAAAAATCACCTTCATGCAGATCCAAATACCTGTTGTGGAGAATTTCAGACCAAACAATTTAACTTTAGAATCTTGACAATCAACTGAAAACAGGGTGTTAAAACAAGTGTTTGGCATCCTGAACTGTAGACCTGTGCTACTTGTATCAGTACAGATTGGATCTAATACAAATGTACACATTTTAAATTATAATACAGTGCAATTTTCAGACTGTTTTTTTTTAAATCTCATAGAAACTTGCAAAATAAGACAAGCTTAAAAAAAATTACTTCAGTAGCATTAATATTTAAAGCAATCAAGTTGAAACTTTGTTTTGTAGTATAGTTTGGAATGCTCCTAACTACTGAACTTGCTTTCTTTCAAATAATTTAATTTATAGATTTTTTTTTTGCAATATCTGAGGACAACATCAACTTAAATATATTTTAACTGATTTACTTAACTCCTTTAAATAAAAACTAAATGCTTTATTTTCCCCTTTTTGCTGTTTTACCTTCTGTAACTTCTCTAGTTTGGGTCATGAAACTTAACTGTCTACTTTTGTTTATAGTTTCGCATTCAAGTTCTTAGTGATGCAATATTTTGATTGTAGACAATGTAGAACAATAACTCAGTTTAAAAAATGTTTTAATTGATAGTTTTACAAGACTCCTTTGTTTACAAGCCAATAGGGGCTCAAACTTAAGATGTCTCTCTCAAAATCAAGCCAACTTGGAAGACTGTACAGTAAGCTACTGTAGGGGTGTTGAATGAGTGGGAGAGTGGCATTTAAGGTGGTGGGGTTTTAGTGTCTCACGTGTTGAGGGTCCTGAATGGGTCTTGCAGTAGTTCTTATTGCAAAAACTTTCACAAGGCTGCGGGTGAATAGTATATGCATGCGCTCAGTAGGAGAGGCATTCTTTTGGAGCTATCCATTTTGTAAATACATCTTATAGTCCACATAGCAAGAGTTTAACAGATAAAACGTGCCTTATTTGTGGTGTATAGTCACTTGATACTGTTGTTCGTCAGAATTGTGCAGACTCGGACATGATGATGGAAATGTGTGCATGTGTCTAGACTGGGCTCTGATAACATGTTTTTTCCCTCCTTACTCCCCTCCCCCCCCCACCCAGGTAGTATTCGCAGAACTGTTTCAGCTTCCAGTTCCACCACACATTGAGGTCATGTACACAACACTTCTGATTGAATTGTGCAAACTTCAACCTGGCTCTTTACCACAAGTTGTATCCTTTCCTTGTTGTTGAGGAGCACGGTAGCTTTGAATGTTTTTTCCTTTGTTCTCTGGAAAACATAAATTTTAGCAGTGACTCTTTCCTTCTCCCCTTATTCAATTGAATAAAACAATCAAATACTTTGCCCATCAGTACTGGGTATGTGAAAGAACAATGCAGACAAATAGCCATTGTAGTTCTGTTACCCTAGTCTCTAGTGTCAAAGTGATGGGGAAAATCTCCAGTGTTTTAAGCATTAATTTTAAAAATAAATCCCAAATGCTAGAATAGAGATGATTGTAATTATTCTGTATCATTGAATCATAATGCAGGAAACACTGTCGGTAAACCTGGCATATTTACTTCAGTTAACAGAGCACGTTGGTTTCTCAGTTACTATGTCTCTGCGTATTAACTCTTTGTTAATACCAGGGTCTAAAATTAGATTACAAATAGCAGCAGCATTTGTGTAAGTTGTACCACTAGAAATTTCACTTGAAAGTGAATAGAGCTTCTAAGGCTTGTTAATGTTGAGATCACTTCCTGATCAACAGCAAAATGAATGTTGTTTTATAAATAAACTTTTTTAAAAGTAAATTGTTAGACTGTATTCTCCTTACTTACCTGCAAAGACTCAGGTAAAGATCTTTGTCCTGAAAGAGACAAGGACATCACTTAAACAGTGCAGGTAGTTTAAAAGTCAGTATGGTTTAAGACTGTTATGCAATATCAAGTTTCAGATCCTATTGTGTTGTGTTTTACAGCTTAGATAAAGTTCCTGAAATTTAGAGTTAAGTCTTTGACACACTTGTATCTGTGGTGTCATAACCTGAAATGAACCAACTTTAAAGGCTCACTCTGGCTTCCAGAAGATTAATGTTACAAAAAATGTAAAATTGACCGTGGATGACTTGATTGGGTGAAAATTTTCAGTCTGTTTCTAACTCAACCCAGATTAATAGATTTAGCATATACATTTATGCAACAAGTTTGTCACTGAAATAGCTGCTGCAGTTTTCTTGCTGCAGAATAGCAGGGATGTCGTCCCCTTGCTATCTTATATTGTCCCATGTCTTTAAAAATATTAGCAGTTAAGAATCATGGAGGACTGTCATCCATTTTTGAGCTGCCTTCTGTTTAAATTCTTCCCAAAAATCTCTGCTAATCCTAGTGGTGAAAACAATGTGTCAAAACAAGTGCAGTATTCAGAGAAAAAAAGATAAAAATGAGTGAAGGTGGTTTGTTCTTGTTGCTTCTTACTGAGTTCTTTAGTGTGTTAGACTGCATCCTCTCCAAAAAGCTCTGTCTCTTCAGAAGCCAGAGTGCTTTGAGGTCACTGAAATTTGGGTCTCCATAATAAACTGGATGGCAGCAAGTATCACTAGATGTGCAGCTTCCGTTGTCTTGTAAAGTACTCTTTATGAGCAGAGACAAGTGTCTACCTATTGGGAAAACTGCAGTTTCTCTGTTTCCTGTGAAATTACCAGGACTTGCCCCAGCTTGGGATAGTTGAAAAGTGAGATGTTACGGGGGGTGGAAATCCTTCTGCAAGCCTTCCTAGGAAATGGAAAGAGTTAGTAGTATAAGCTCTGAGTTATTGGACTCCTCTTTACCTTAATTAGACACTTGTAGCTTGCACAAGCCACAGAAATGCTGTACATGCGCTTGGATACCATGAACACTACGTGTGTAGACAGGTAAGTGCTTATGCATTTCAGGAACATCGGAATGTTTTCCTCATTGTACATTGATGGATTGAAAATGAGTCACATTAAATTCTTCCTACTACCTATTGGCTCCATAAAAAACCAACTGTAAATCCTAAGTAGAGCATTTAACATTTGAGCTCTAGTCTTGAGCCTTCTAAACTGAAGGATGGGTGTCTGAAGGACGGGCATCTACTTAGCATTTGCTCACCTTTCTCTGCTGTCTGCTGAGACCCTTCTCTCCCTACTCTCAGAAGGGCAGTTGCCTTATACTGCCAACCCACTGCCCTCCAGATCACTGCTCTGCTTACAAGCATGGTGCAGTTATGAGTTCAGTCCACACTCTGCTCTGCTGATGCATGCCACTTCCAGCCTCTGGCCTGAGGGAGGGGTTGAGAGTTGGTTTACAGTGGGATAGCAGGCTAAAGGAGGGTGACAGTTCATTGTTCTAAGGGTTACATGAAGCTTGTGAAACATGTAAGAATTGCAATTGCTATGGAGAAAATCATTAAGACAGTCTACATATTTGCAGTTAGCTATCTTTGCTTATGTTAATAAATTGATGTAATTGGGCCAATGTGGTGAATCTGACAGAGTATGAGACTATCTCCATTCTGTCTCAAAGGCCAAAGTGACTCTCACTAAACCTAAGGTGTGACTGCACTTACGGCAGTGTGTAGAATGCAGACACTACACGCCCCCACAGCGTGGGTATAAATAGTGTAGACAGCGCAGCGCTGCTTAGGTGTGCAGAGTACAGACACACCAGAACTTCAGGGTACATACTCTACATGGCTCTCTACGTTCCCAAGAAGTGCCTGTTTCTAGCAGTGTAGTGTTCTGCTGCTGGAGCTTCTCCCCACTGCCACATGTAGCTACAGGCATCCTACACATCGCTGAAAGTGTAGACACGGCCTTAATGTTTGGTATCTAAGAACACACGTTAAGTTTACTCCTTAGAGGTGCCTTATAGACCACTAAGATGGAGCCACCTGGAACCAAATAACAAAGTTTTGTTATTATTTTGGTGGGAGCTTAGGTAGTGGGCTAAAACTGCAGAGTTGTCACTTTTCATTCTTCCTTGTTTGATGCTTCATGGACTCCATGTGAATTTTATAAGTGTTGCAGGCTAGTAATTGCTCTAAAACCATAAGTTGTGACCTGATTAATTAGTGGCTTCTAGTAATTGAAAGAAAAGCTGTATCTTACAAAGGACTGTGTAAAGACAGTTATCTGCCAAATAAGAGAAACTACTCTGCATGCGTGAATCATATTTTAGCTGATAAAATAGTGACAAGAATGAAAAAGAAAAGTCTAATAACCCCTTTTGAAATTGCCTGTTACACTTTTATATGAATATATGACCAAAGACCTTTGTAGATAGATTTATACACTTGACAAACTTGGCTTCATTTGGAGTTCAGTGCTTAGCAAGTATTGGAGGTGGGGGAGAGGCTGTGTAAGGGGTGATTTTCAAAAGTGCCTAGGGGACTTAGGAACACAAGTCTCACTTATTTGCAATGGAAATCCCAAGTCTCATGCACTGCTGAAAATATTCCACTTAACTTGGGCACCTAAAGCAAAAAAGCTAAACATTGTTGACCTTAGTATACCAGCGTGTTTTCGTTCCGTCATAAACGGTGATTTAACATGAACTCTGACATACCAGACATGAGTGTGCCTTTTAACCTGAACGGGTGACTCACTAATGACTCTTACTCTGAACTTTTCTTTCTGTTCATCATTTTTTGGGACACATTTTTCTCGACTATTGAAATGGCTCTAGGCTTGCCTTTGAAAAGTGTAATTGGATCTCTCATCTAATTTTTTGTTCTGTGAGTTGTTGCATATTTAATGGAACTATAACATTTCCCTCTTTAAAAGGTTCATGAACTGGTTTTCCCACCATCTGAGTAACTTTCAGTTCCGTTGGAGCTGGGAAGATTGGTAAGTTTCTTTTGGGGTCCCCATTTGAGCCATTTGTATTGCATACAACTTTCGAACGTATCCAGAACTTGCCAGTGGTGCTGCTAATAGTTGTCCCCAGCTATCTGTAGTTAACATCTCTCTAAAGCACTAATCACCGTAGCATCCTCACCATCGTGCCTTAACTTCATAACCATTTAAGTTTAGACAGGACACAAAATACTGTCCTTGTGTAACTAATATATCACAATCTGCTTAATACATTTAAACCAGTGTTTATTGTAATTAGAAATCACTTATTTCAATATGTATTTGCGAAGTTGAGACTCCATGTTGGAGTACAGCACTGATTCTAAGAACAGATTAAGAATCAATGCTTATTAAATACTATCAAATGCTTGTTAAATGTTATCAAATTTTGCACTTTGACAGGTCAGATTGTCTTACTCATGACCTTGACAAGCCCAAACCCAAGTTTGTAAGAGAAGTCTTGGAAAAATGCATGAGGTAAGTGAAGCTTTTGAACACACCACTTTAGGAGCATGGTATTTACGATGAAGTTTGTCTGATAATAGTATCTAAAAGTAAACAATGAACCAGATTCCTTTCAACTTTGTGCCTTTATATGTACTTATGAACTCTTTCCCATACAGCACATTCTATTCATTCATGTTTTCAGTAGATGTGTCAATCTGTTTTGTTGTCTTGGCTGATAAGACTCCTGGAAATATGCCAGTAATGGGACACTCCCACTCTTCTAATAAGTTGGAGAAGTGATGCCTTTAAATAGGAAGTGAAATATTCACACCTACAGTTCACTTTTAGATGCAAGTCCAGAGTGTTAGACACTCCCTTTACTTGGACTTAGGTGATAGAAGTTGATTGTGGGGGGTGGCAGAGGAAGTAATGTTGCTGGAAAGTATTGGTCATTCATAAACTAAATGTAGGAAAGAACATACTTTTGAGTTCTACCTTATTAATGGATTTCAAGTAACACAGGGCCTAATTTGATCGGTGATGAGGATCCAGGATTCTCATTGACTTAAAAGGAAGTTGCCAGTGCTCAGGATTGGTCCAGCAACTGGTGATGGGGAGGGAATAAGGGTAACATTTTTCAAAGTGCTTAAGTGACATGGGCTTGGTTGACACAACAGTTAGGTTGATGTAAGGCAGCTTATGTGAATCTAATTATGGTGGTGTCTATGCTACAGCCTTGCTCCCACCAGTGTGAGTGCCCTATTACACTGACGACATCAGACCTGCAAGAAGCATGGGGCTTATGTCCATGTAGTTAGGGCGACTGTGTCTGGGTAGACGCTGCATTGCTTCATTGGCTAAAATTCTTGTCAGTTTCACAGCTCTGTGCTGGAGCTCTGAAATTGACAAGAAAGGTGGGTAGATTTTTCTGCTGTGAACCCTGCACCTGGCTTATAGCTGGGGTGGCTTGGGGGTCCAGGTAGAGCCCAGCTGCCCCCCAAACTCCCAGCTACCTGCTCCAAGCAGGCTGCTTCCCGGGCTCCCCTCTCCCCGCCTGGTAGTTGAAACAATAGTAAATAATAAAATTGTCAGACACACAGAAGAACATAAATTGTTGCGCAAAAGTCAACATGGTTTC
This sequence comes from Dermochelys coriacea, assembly GCF_009764565.3. Taxonomy (NCBI): domain Eukaryota; kingdom Metazoa; phylum Chordata; order Testudines; family Dermochelyidae; genus Dermochelys; species Dermochelys coriacea. The sequence continues at coordinate 136,573,101 of NC_050072.1, read as the reverse complement.
TGTAAAGGGAGATCACATCTTACTAATCTATTAGAGTTCTTTGGGGGGGGACGACAAACATGTGGACAAGGGAGATCCAGTGGACATAGTGTACTTAGATTTCCAGAAAGTCTTTGACAAGGTCCCTCACCAAAGGCTCTTATGTAAATTAAGTTGTCATGGGATAAGAGGGAAGAACCTTTCATGGATTGAGAACTGGTTAAAAGACACGGAACAAAGGAATAAATGGTAAATTTTCAGAATGGAGTGGGGTAACTAGTGGTATTCCCCAAAGGTCAGTCCAAGGACCAATCCTATTCAACTTATTTATAAATGATCTGGAGAAAGGGGTAAACAGTGAGATGCAAAGTTTGCAGACGATACTAAACTGCTCAAGATAGTTAAGACCAAAGCAGACTGTGAAGAACTTCAAAAAGATCTCACCAAACTAAGTGATCGGGCAACAAAATGGCAAATGAAATTTCATGTGGATAAATGTAAAGTAATGCACATTGGAAAAAATAACCCTAACTATACATACAATATGACGGGGGCTAATTTAGCTACAACTAGTCAGAAGAAAGATCTTGGAGTCATTGTGGATAGTTCTCTGAAGACGTCCACGCAGTGTGCAGCAGCAGTCAAAAAAGCAAATGGGATGTTAGGAATCATTTAAAAAGGGATAGAGAATAAGACGGAGACTATCTTATTGCCCTTGTATAAATCCATGGTATATCCACATCTTGAATACTGTGTACACATGTGGTCCCCTCATCTCAAAAAAGATATACTGGCATGAGAAAAGGTTCAGAAAAGGGCAACTAAAATGATTAGGGGTTTGGAACGGGTCCCGTGTGAGGAGAGATTGAAGAGGCTAGGATTTTTAGCTTGGAAAAGAGGAGACTAAGAGGGGATATGATAGAGGTTTATAAAATCATGAGTGGTGTGGAGAAAATGAATAAGGAAAAGTTACTTACTTGTTCCCATAATATAAGAACTAGGGGCCACCAAATGAAATTAATGGGTAGCAGGTTTAAAACAAATAAAAGGAAGTTCTTCTTCACACAGCGCACAGTCAACCTGTGGAACTCCTTGCCTGAGGAGGTTGTGAAGGCTAGGACTATAACAGGGCTTAAGAGACCTGGATAAATTAATGGAGGTTAAGTCCATTAATGGCTATTAGCCAGGATGGGTAAGAAATGGTGTCCCTAGCCTCTGTTTGTCAGAGAGTGGAGATGGAAGGCAGGAGAGAGATCACTTGATCATTTCCTGTTAGGTTCACTCCCTCTGGGGCACCTGGTATTGGTCATTGTCGGTAGACAGGATACTGGGTTGGATGGACCTTTGGTCTGACTCAGTATGGCCATTCTTATGTTCTTTTCTCTCCTCTCTGAGCCCAGTTGCCATGCACTGAGCGCCTAGGCTCCCAGCTCCCCATGGAGATCCCACAGCTGTGGGAGGGAAGACAATAGTAATGTGAAATTGACAAGAATGTCAGTTTCACTGCTGGTAGGCTCTGTGCTGTGAAATTGAGCCCCACGGGGCTATCAGTGCCCCACAGTGTCCCACTCCAGTTGGTGCAAGCGCACCAGGTGAGGAAGCGCTCCACCTGCAGAAGGAAGGTAGTATGGACACCAAGAGCCGATTGAATTATTGCAGTGGCTCTATGTCAACCTAATTCATAGTGTAAACAAGCTCTTAGAATCCCAGGTGAAAACTATTTTCACTTATTCCTTTTTGAGTCAGGAAGCATAGAAGGAATAAAAGCACTGACTGGCAAAAGAGAAATATTTTGTCTGTGGATCCCTTCCATCTCACCTCAGATGGTGGTAGGCTAATTCTTAAATGATTATAAAGGTTGGATGGAACTGAGGGTTAAAATGGAGAAGTCAAGATTACTTTATTTCATTGATTTTTAAATTATAGCACCAGTATTTTGCCTGTGATCCACATAGCATGTGCAGTGTTTTAATAAAATGTGGACCTGACTGATGGTTCCTCTTAACCTTTCTCTGAGCAAAGTTAATTAAGTGAAGTTGAGAATATAACTTTTTTAAAGACTTTTTTTAAAACGTCCATTGGAAGGTCAATGCACAAAGTGGTTTCATTGACTGTTGATGTCTGGAAGGAACTATCCTCAATAAAATGTAGTAATCGGACTAATTGGTTTTTCTTCTGCCAAAATTAAAACATAATAAAATACGAGCATCTTTAAGGCAACGCCATGTGGTATTCCTGAAAATATTCCACCGGTAATTCTATTACAACTGAAATTTTGTCTTTCAGACTTTCATACCATCAGCGAATAATAGATATTGTTCCTGCTACCTTCTCTGTCCTTAGTCCTGCAAACCCATCGTGTATTTATAAATATGGAGATGAAAGCAATAGTAAGTATAAAAGCTATTCAAAAGACTTTAATATGTTGATAAACTTTTCTTCAGAATGCTATCTGTTTTGAATCTGATCAAGCAAGGAAACGCTCTAGTTTCTGGGTCAAATTAGTTATCTTTATAGAAGAAAATTCACAGTGGAAATAAAAAGGCTGACTTTGACCTGGAAAAATTGCCCGAGTGGGGCACAGTAATATAGTTTAGGTCTAAAACTTTGATTTGGGGCAGGTTGGGAGGGAATTCACTGAAGAAGGGTTCCTAAAAACTTTAAAATGTCAATTACCCTACAGTGTTTGCAGCCTGAACACTGCAACATTGTGCTAGTTGCAAGGAAGCATAAAAGTCAATTTGGCTTCTGTTTTCAGTGTCTGAGCTGAGTGATGCACAAAAGTTGAACAGCATAGTGGAGATGACTTACTATTCGTTGAGTGCCACATTTGTTTCAGAAACAAACGAAAGAGCTCTTGGTAAGCTCCAAAGAACTCTGTCTAATAAATGAAGCAAGCAAGCAAACAGACAGGAGTAAGACAATAGTTAAGGTGAAAAATTATGTGGAGAGATTATTTGTGAAGAAAAAAAGGATGAGTGCCATAACTATAAGGAGTGTCACAATTGAAGTCACAAGGTGAGCGGGAGAAGGAAATGAAGAGATTCTCTAAGGAAGTAGGAGGAAATTGGAGCACATATCTAGGCAAAGGAACGGTTATGTAAGGCCTCTAAAGTTGAGGCCAAGTGGGGACTGAATTTGATGTAGCAGATATGAAGGAAGGATTCTATGGGGCTGCTGATGTAGACACTGACATGAGGAGTAGGGTGGTAGCAGCCAGATTTTGGGTAGATGTTGGGGGGTGGGGGTGAGTTGAGAGGCAGAAAAGATAGTTATCCACACCTAGATACATTTTTGCTAATGGAATAGAGGAAAAAGTGGACTTGGGAGGAAGAAAGGACAAAAGGAGTTACGAGTATACTAGTTTTGCCAAGCTTTAATGTGGGGAGGTGCTGCCACGGTTCTTAACGTCCTCGCTACCTGGAATTGTGAATGTGGTTTAAAGTGTCATTATATAATTTGAACTATTCACTGACTATTAAAACAAGTTCACATCTTGAGAGAAATCAGAGATTTGTGAGTTGGCTGCATGTGGTCCAGATGTAGCATTTGAGCCTGCAGATTGCTGCAAAATCCATATTTCCAGCATGCCAAAATCTCAGTTCTATTAATACAAAGCAGTAATTGTTGAGGGTTTTTTATTGTTCAAGGAAAAGCGTGTGCTTTTCTGAAAAATGCACAAGCTAACATAAAAGTAACCCATATTCATTGCAATTAATTTTGAAGATGATCAGACCTTTTTTTTTTTTTAATGTTTAGAGTCTCTGCCAGGATATACTGTCGCACTCTGTTTGACCATTGCCATTAAAAACAAGACAAGTAATGATGAAATCTTCGGCATCTTAAAAGATGTGCCCAATCCTAACCAGGATGATGACGACGGTAAGGATATCTGACATTAGGCGTTACTAGGTCATTATTCTGTGTTCAAAAGTACTTTCACCAGCCTGTTAAACAAGGAGCTGTGCCTGTACATTGCCTCGTGACTTTGTACACTTCCTCCATTTAGCATCACTTAACAGAAAATGGAACCAGTGTAAAACATTGAGTGTATTTTTGTTTCTCTTGCCCCATGGATAGGATCCATTCTTATCTATGGGATAGTGGTAAGAAGGAGTAAACTGGTATTTGAGATGTACTATTGGGTGGCTGTTGCTGACAAAGACAGTGTGAAAGAATGAAAAAGTCCCTCAAACGTCACCATCAGGATGCAGTTCTTGGTATTAGTTTTGATCTAGAAAATGTAACGTGGTTTGTGTCCTTAGTACGTGAGAGCGCCTCTTTATACATTACGTTAGCAGTTCAGAACAGCTAAGAGCTCAAGCTGCCATTCCCCTGATCTAAACAATATTGACATTCTTGTAAGGGGTCCTTGAGCTCACTTCTCAGCCTCACCCTTGCTGTAGACATCTAGTGTCTTTCTGTCCAGGGCTTATCTGTTCTCCAATCTCTTAGAAGAGAGGTTTGAGAAGTCGCATCTAAAGTTGGTAGCTTGGGTGAAAAAGAACTTGAATAATTCAGTAATAATATGTGAGATTGTACAGGCACCTAGATGAATATATAAAAATCAAAATACATGGAGATAATAAAGTGGTGTAGGAGTGTCCCAAGTCAGGGGAAGAATGGGGTATAGCAGAGGTTCTCAAAATGTGGTCCGCAAGCTCTATTCAGGTGGTCCGCGGATAGTTCCTTCTAAGGTGCACACTTGGATGGCTGCACACAAGAAAGTGAAGGGCTGTAATTAGGTGCCTGGACCCTGGAGAAGATGCACATGTAAGGTGAGGTGGTGGCCTTGGGGGGGGAATAGGGGGTAGTGAGGTGAGAAGAGGGGGTGGAGAGAATTTGGGACATGCAGGGCTGCAGCGGCCAACGAAAGAGGCAACTTTCTCCAGCTCCAGGGCTGCGGCTGAGGGAGAGACTACTGATATTAAAATATGAGTTGTGTGCTTTTATTTGTGGAAGAAAAACACGTTAATTATTATTTAGGTTTTTTATATAGCTCTTTTATCCAAAGCACTTTACAATACTTAGCTAAAGGTACAAAACAACATTTGGAAAGATCATTAAGTGGTCTGCCAAGACCCTCAGCAATTTTCAAGTGGTCCGCAGGGGAAAAAAAGTTTGAGAACCACTGGGTTGTAGGAATCCTAAAGGGATTAAACTCCTGTTTATCCTCTGAAAAGAAAGATGTTGATATGAGTGCTTTTGAAAGTCAGCAGTAGATTTTGCTAGGTTTGATAAAACTTTCAAATGGAAATGGAATCTTCCCTGCTGGTATGAAACAAGAGTTTGAGAATTGCCTCCTATAGAGGATAAGGGAGCAGTGTAGTGTAGTCCTAAATGTACTCCAGAATAGCTGCATGTCAGCGAGGTAAGACTATCTCTGCATGGCAGCACCTGGCAGCCTGAGGGAGTTGCTAATAAAACGGCAGCTTTTAGAAAGCATTGACTGATTCCTTATTCAGGCTGTAAAGCTCAAATGCTAAATCTTAAATTTTACAAAATAAAGAAACCATGAATTATCTTTAGTGCTTTGTTTGCAGGGTTAGATTTTGATAAATACTTACTATATTGATTTTAATTTAACCCACTGTTTCAATTTGAAAACAACTTTCAGATGAAGGATTCACCTTTAACCCTTTGAAAATAGAAGTTTTTGTACAGACTCTGCTCCATTTAGCTGCCAAGTCCTTCAGCCACTCATTCAGTGCTCTGGCAAAGTAAGTGATAAATGCATTATATTTCTGAGTTTATGGAACACATTTTGATTGGAACAGTGAATTGCTTGGTAGAGCTATTCTTCCACAAGCTTCAGTGTTTTGTATGTTGCACAGTATAATGTGCAAGTAAGGAAGGAAGAGAAGAGCTGATAGCTTTTTTTATTAAAGGGATGGTAGTGTGACTCTTACTATCCAAGCAGAGATCGTAATGTGTATTTTACTCCATGTGGCTAGGTCAAGATTCTGCATGTTCTGAGACATGCCTTAGCTTGTTGCTCACCTGGAAGAGTGCAGCAATAGATAGGACACTTCCCAGTGCCCACAAGGAGCCCAGAGGGCCCCACCAGCATAAAGTACTCAGTAAGGCTTGATGTCTCTCACTTATTTGGACTTTCTTGGTGAAACTTAAACTAGTTCTATATATGTTATGATCCTGTGATGTTAACGCTCCATGGTGCAGAGCCAGATAGGTGCAGGTGGGGAGGCAATGGAGGGGTCTTGTATGGGGAAAGCAGGCGGAAGAGCTACATTCAGAATGCATCTGTGGAGGAATGGGGCCCATTACAGTGCAACTTGCAAGCTCCATTTGAGATCCTGTCATTGCACAATTAAATGCGACTTAATCCCAGGGGATCTAGGACTTAATTCATAGAGCAGCAGTGGAAATAGTAAATATCTGTTCCTAAAGGGAAACATGCCTTATTGTAGCATCCTCAAACACAAATGTTAGCCAGGAAATACAGATAAAATAATTTTAAAAGAAATCCCTATATAGCTTTAACTGTGGCCCTGTACCATCACTCACAGAGCAACCTAAACAAGAAAAGTCTGTTCTCCAGTACCTCTCATCTTCATCTCATTAGTGACTCCAGACATGCAAAGTGACTTATCTGTACTACCAGTCTCTTGCTAAACTGTTCTCTCCTGAAGTTCAGTCTAAGTTTTAATTCCTGTATGTTCCTATAAAAATTCTAGTTAGATTGTAAACTTCTCACGGGAAGAATGGTCTTCCTCTGTTACCACAGTGTGACGCATATTGGTGCTTTCTATAGAACTACTGATTATGCAAAACATTTTAATGTAGTTTGAGGCTGCACAGCTGAAGTCAGGGTGTAAGGAAACAGAGTTGGTGCAAATTTACTGATGTAAGTGTAGTATATTCTAGATCTCTGTACGGTGCTATGTATATTTTAAATCTTTACTGTTAAACCAAGACACCTCACATTTAAGTGGCTATCTTGTCTGTCGTCTTCAAGTGATTCTTCATGTGTATTCCGCAATAGGTGTGTGTGCTCGCCACATGCACCGGTGCCGAAAGTTTTTCCCCTAGCAGTACCTGTAGGGGGAGCACCCCAGCAACCCCTGGAGTGGCACCTCCATGGTGCGGTATAAGGTGAGCTGCGTGCTCCCCCCACCCTCAGTTCCTTGTTGCCTACGGTGAAGGTGCATCCGAACTGTGCTGCTCCAGCTTTGCTGTAGCTTGTTCCCAGAACTTTTCATTCGTTCAGTGCTAGTACCTGTAGTTAGTTAGCTGTTACAGTTAGTTCATTTAGTTAGAGTACCCGGGCCAGGGCATGCCCCGGGTTTTAAGGCGTGTGACACTTGTAGGTGATCTATGCCAAGGAGTGATCCAAACGCAGACTATCTACGCTGTTTGGGCGAGACCCATATTAGTGATCGTTGCAAAATTTGCAAGTCGTTTAAACCTTGGACTAAGAGAGAGAGAGACATTAGGCTCTGGGCCATTCTCATGGAGTTGGCGCTGACCCCGGCTCTGGCATGCTGCTCCAAGTCAGCACCAGGCACCGTGGCGTCAGTGCACGGCGACCTTCCGGTGCCATCGACTAGTTGGCACCGCTTCACGTCTGTGGGTCATAAGAAGGCTAAGAAAGTGCATTCTTCGCAGTGGCACCGAGGTAAACCAGACTAGACTCTTGTCAGGCAGTCCTCAATCCCTTCCAGCCTCTAGGCGTCCAAGTCACGTTTAGTGGAGTAGCCCGGCCATGTCGGACCAGGCCTCCCCAGATGTCCGGATGCTGTCTACACTGGAGGCCCTGCAGGCAGTCAGAGACGTCGTGAGCATGCCGGTACCAGGAGCGCTGCCGTTGTCGGCCCCCCGCTCCAGAGGCAAGCCACCGCTGGGTTCTCCACAGTCACCCCCTGCGTGGCGCCGATCACGGGAACGTTCCCGATGCTATTCTCTGCCATCAACTGTTCAGGACGTAGTCCACGTGGCTCATCCTCGACTCCCACCAGACTGTCTGGTTGAGTATCGTCTGACCAGGGCTCCCGGCACCGCTCCACGCTACAGAGCAATTACTGATGGGACCGAGGCAGACGTCGCCAGAGGTTCTCGTCTCTCAGGGGTTACCACAACCAGTCACAGCATGGACATTGACGCCGTTCCCGCTTGGAATCCCGCTCCAAGTCTCTGCCAAGGCACAGTCTCCGCAGCCCGGGGTGTAGATCGCTGGCACTGCACCATCACGGATCCACCTGTCGGAACAGATCACGGAGCAGCAGTTACAGGCGGTACCAGTCCTCCGCATCAAGGTCGCGATACTGTGGGCGACGCCGCTCCTGGCACCGCCGTTCCTCCTGCTCCCGTGGCAGCGGCAGGTCGTTTGTCAGCCCGAGCTCCGCTCGTAGTCACCCTTCCATGGGCCAGGCCGAACAGCCAGGGCCATCGGTGCCACAGCCAGTGCAGTGGCGCCGGAACAGTGGTACCAGTGGGCACCGTGGCCCCCAATGCATCCCCTGGTGGGGGCCCTCTCGGTAGCCGGAGCCTCAGAGGTGCCATTGGCCTCTCTTTCCAGGCCCCCGAGGAGAGGATTGGTGGGATGTACGTCCTTGTCACTGTGCCCAGAGACCGACCAGGTGGTGGACCCTCCGGTGCCAGTGGATACCCAGAGCACCATACCGGCTTCCTCACCCATCCCGGATGAGGCGGCCCTGCCCCCCTCTGTCCCACAGGAGAACTTTAGGGCCCATCAAGAACTTTTAAACCGGGTGGCATCGAGCCTTCACCTCCAGGTAGAGGAGCTGGACGAGTCCTCGGACTCCCTATTCAATGTACTGTCATCTTCGGCACTGGGCAGGGTGGCATTGCCCCTCCATGAGGGGGTGGCAAAGATCTCAAATACCCTGTGGCAAAGGCCGGCTTCCCTGGCCCCCATCTTGAAGAAGGCAGAATGCAAGTACTTTGTACCCACCAAGGGGCACAAGTACCTCTACACCCACCCGATGCCCAACTCCCTGGTGGTCGAGTCGGTCAACCACAGGGAGCAGCAGGGCCAACCAGCCCCAACTCCGAAAAATAAAGACTCAAGGAGGCTGGACTCTTGGCAGAAAGGTTTATTCATCCTCGAGTTTCCAGTTGCGGGTGGCAAACCACCAGGCTCTCCTGGGCAGATACAAATTCAACTTATGGGGTTCGCTGCCCAAATTTGAGGATTCCCGCCAGGAGCGCAATGAAAAAGAGTTCAAGGCCCTGGTGGAGGAGGGTGCAGCTGCTGCCAGGCCATCCCTGTAGGCGGCGTCAGATGCGGCGGACATGGCAGCTCGATCCATGGCCTCGGCGGTGTCCATAAGAAGGGCGTTGTGGCTCCTGCTGTCTGGGCTGTCCAGTGAGGCGCAGTCAGTCATGCAGGATCTCCCGTTTGACGGCAAGGCTCTGTTTGCGGAACAAACAGATACACAGCTGCATGGCATGAAGGACTCCCACATGACCCTGCAGACCCTGGGTCTTCATGTTCCGGCTCCAGCCAAAATTAAGTTTAAGCCGCAGCAGGCCCCTGCTCCGGCTGCCCAGCCTAAGTACGAGGCTGCCTATAAAAAGTTGAGAGACTATAAGAGGCGCGCTCAGCGGCAGTCACGGCCTGCCCCACAGCCTGGGTCCTCCAAGGGCAAGTGGGCAGGGAAAAGGCAGGTTTGATGGGATGTGGGGGGGCACCCTGACAGTGTGTTGATACAGAACACCAAAGCCATATAGTCCTTGAGGACCCTGACCACCTTGCCCTGTAAGTGCGAGCGGAAGGCCACGCACGCCAGACACACCACCCTGAGTTCCTTGACATTTATGTATCCCCCTCAATAAAGCTTCCCTTCTGCAATCGGTTGTGTGCTTTCCTCCTGAAGTGGTCGCGACTAACCTTGGACCGCTGAGTCCTCAACACAGTCTCCCAGGGCTACACGTTGCAATTTGTTTTGCCCCCACCTAACCATCCCCCACCCCAGTTCCTTCTTGGGGGATCCTTCGAACGAAGCCCTGCTAGAGCAGGAGGTGGGGCTGCTCCTAGACCTGGGAGCAGTGGAAATGGTCCCCGGGGAGTTCAGAGGCATGGGGTTCTACTCCCGCTATTTCCTTATCCCGAAGGCCAAAGGGGGACTCAGGCCCATCCTGGATCTGCGGGATCTGAACCAGTTTATGGTCAAACTCAAGTTCCGCATGGTCTCTCTGGCCTCCGTCATCCCCTCCCTGGATCCAGGGGATTGGTACGCCACCCTGGATTTGCAGGATGCGTATTTCCACGTCCACATATTGGAGGGGCACAGATGCTTCCTCAGTTTCCTGTTAATAAACGACATCAAGTCCATGTTAGTCCCGATCCAGCACACAGTTTATCAGGGAGCTCCTGGACGCCTCGTCAGCCACAGCCTCCCTCCCACTGGACAAATTTGAGACCCTAAAGGGGGTCATTGACACGGTCACAAAGTTCCCTGTGACAATGTTCAGAGTGTGCCTCCAGCTCCTGGGTCACATGTCGGCGTGCACGTATGTGGTCTGCTATGCCAAGCTCCGAATGAGGCCCCTCCAGCTTTGGCTGGCCTCTGAGTTCTCCCAGGCCCGGGACAGGATGGACAAGGTCCTCACCGTGCCCGACCTGGTGATTGCCTCCCTTCGGTGGTGGTCCACCCTGAACAACATGCTCCAAGGGATCCCTTTCTGAAGCAGGGCCCTGTCGTTGGAGCTGGTGTCCAATGCATCGGATCTGGGTTGGGGGGCCCATGTGAGGACCATTGAGACCCAAGGGCTGTGGTCGGCCCCGGAGCTATCCCTACACATAAATGTCAAGGAACTCAGGGCTGTGCGTCTAGCGTGCGTGGCCTTCCGCTCGCACTTACAGGGAAAGGTAGTCAGGGTCCTCAAGGACTATATGGCCTCGGTGTTCTGTATCAACAGACAAGGCAGGACCTGATCCTACGCTCTCTGCCGCGAAGCCCTCAGACTGGGACTTCTGCATAGCCCACGGCATCTCCCTGAGGGCCTTCCACCTGCCGGGCGCCCGCAAGAGCAGGGACTTCTCCTCCCAGCACAAGTGGTCTCTCCACCCGAAAGTGGCTCACCAGCTCTTCCGAGTCTGGGGAATTCCCCAGGTGGACCTGTTCGCAATGAGACGGAACCGGCGCTGTCCCCGGTTCTGCTCCAGGGGGATCTGGGAAAGGGCGCTATCTCCGATGCCTTTCTCCTGTCCAGGTTGCACCAGTTTCTCTATGCATTCCCCTCCGTTCCCGCTCATCAGCAGGGTCCTGGAGAAAGTAAAAATGGACAAGGCCCGGGTTCTCTTGATTGTCCCGGCATGGCCCCGGCAGCATTGGTACGGGACCGTGGTGGGCCTGGCCGTGGCTCCGTTGCAGCCATTGCCGCTCCACCCGGACCTGCTCTCCCAGGACCAGGGCGGCGGCCTCCATCCCAGCCTAGCAGCTCTCCACCTCATGGTGTGGCTGCTCAATGGCTAGGCGGGGAGGAGCGGATGTGTTAGGAGGGGGTCCAGCACGTTCTTCTGGAAAGTAGGCGGCCCTCCACACGCTGTGACTACTTGGCGAAGTTGTCCTGGTTCTCCAGATGGGCCGCTAAGCAGGTGTTTCCCTGGTGGCCACCCCAATCCAGTTTATCCTGGACTACCTCCTTCACCTTAGAGCCCAGGGCCTGGCGCCCTCATCGGTCAGGGTGCACCTGCCGGCCCTATCAGCCTTCCATCTGCCGGTGCAGGGACCCACGGTGTTCTCCCGTGCTATGACTGGATGATTCCTTAAGGGATTGAACCATCTTTTTTCCCATGTGCTAGGCCCCCTGTCCTGCCGTGGGACCTGAACTTGGTGTTATCCCGTCTCACGGGGCCCCCATTTGAACCTCTGGCCACGTGCTCCTGGTCTCACCTCTCGTGGAAGGTGGCCTTCCTGGTTGCTATCACGTCGACCAGGTGGGTCTCGGAGCTCAGGGCCCTGACCTCCAAACCCCCTTACATGGTTTTTCATAAGGTTTAGCTCCGCCCACACCCCACGTTCCTCCCTAAGGTGGTCTCCGCCTGTCACTTGGGCCAGGATATTTTCCTGCCTGTCCTCTGCTCCAAGCCCCATGCGTCCAGTGAGGAACGCCACCTCCACACACTCGACGTGCGTCGGACGCTGGCCTTCTACCTGGAACAGACTAAGCCGTTCAGGAAATCCTCTCAACTGTTTGTTGCCTCAGCTGAATGCATGCGGGGTCGGTCGATTTCCACCCAGCGCCTCTCCCACTGGGTCACCTCGTGCATTCGCACCTGTTATGATCTGGCAGGTGTTCCCCCGCCACCCATTGTGAGGGCACACTCGACTCAGGCCCAGGCCTCGTTGGCTGCCTTTGTGGCCCACGTCCCATTCAGAATATTTGTAGGGCTGCCACTTGGTCTTCGGTTTTCATGTTTACCTCGCACTATGCGATTGTCTCCCAAACCAGGGATGACACCAGGTTCAGCAGGGCCGTACTCTGTCCCGGGGATCTGTGAACTCCTCCCGCCTCCAACAGATATAGCTTGGACTCACCTGTTGTGGAATACACATGAGCAATCACTGGAAGAAGAAAAGACAGTTAGCTGTTCTGTAACTGGTATTCTTCGAGATGTGTTGCTCATGTCTATTCCACATCCCACCCTCCTTCCCCTCTGTCGGAATTGTCTGGCAAGAAGGAACTGAGGGTGGGGGGAGCGCACAGCGCCCCTTATACCACACCATGGAGGCACCACTCCAGGGGTCGCTGGGGTTCTCCCCCTACGGGTACTGGGAAAAATTTCCTGTCTTTTTTGCTGAGTCAGTTTCTGTGTAGAATTCAAGCCTTGTGTGAATTTTTTTTCTATCTTCATCTGTAAGGGACAAAAAAACTAACACACGCATTCCTGGGTTTTATTTTCATGTTGGGTTAGTAAACTCTAGCAAAGACCACAATACAAACAGCTGTTACCTGATGGTAATTAGGAAAAGTAAGAGTTGGAAATGAGTACAGTGCAATCAGTATCTTATGACTTAATATCTTTCTCAAAGGTGACTTGCTAGTGCTGTACTAGTTAATGGTTGCATTATGTCAGAATGCCCCAGATAGCAATTAGATTTCAAAACATACTTGTTACCCTTACTTTCAGATGACCCTGCGTCCTGGTTTCAAGCATCCCCTGCTCCTGCTTAAATGTTCCAGTTGTGCACTATGCTGGCAACATCCCGACTACCCAGGGCCAGCACAAAGGGGGGCAGGTAAGTGGTGCATTTCTTTACTATATGGCAGAGTTTTGCCAATTTTTTTTACATTAACTTTTGGAATATAAAATACTTCTATATTTGCAAAACCCTGCCATATAGTAGGGAAAACCCCTCATATGACCCCCCCCTTGCAGTCTGGCTCTACATGTGAGGTCACGAGCACTGCATATATTGGGACATCTTGGAGCAGGAGCAGCTGATAAATAGGTAAACCTATGTGTTGAATGTCCCAAAGAGCAAGTGGCATAACCTTGCATTAACTGGGTAACACCTGTCTAACAATGATCCTTGGTGTTGCACAATGAAATGCCAATTAAGTAATTATAAATATGACACAAGTAATTGTCAGTATAAAACCATACATTAAATCAAAAGCTTTTTGATATAAATGTCTTAAATTTGCCTAAGCAAGATAAAATACATCCTAGAATTTTTTACTGGATTTTTGATTCCGAGCTTCTGGTACAGAAACATTTGAACTCTTGGATATTCTGTTGCAACTGTCTAAAATATGTTCTTTAAATTTCTCTTGATCAAACATTATGAATGTAGATACAATATGCTATGTTAAAATGTGGCACTTCATGTAAGTACATTCTGAATCCGTTCACTCACAAATCAGTATATTGGTTTCTGAACTAGCACTGAAACCTGAAATGTTTTCAGGTTATATTGCTGCTTAAATTCAGAAAGGTGCGACATAAACTGCCACTGGAAGAAGTGTAGCAATTTCGAACCTGGCTGGCTCTGACCTGCAATTGATGATACACTGGCAGCCTGCTGTGGCCAGGGAGCCCTCTTGCCATCATTGGCACACCTGGCACCATCAATTGTAACATTGGGACTTAAACTGGTAATTTACATTTTATGTCTTAACAACTTCTGTTATGAACGCTCACATTCAAACACCATCAAAACTTAGTAGGGGAGTTGTTGGAGGATCTTCTGCGGTGGAGTGTATGGAGTAATACGCTACAAGGGCATGTCTACACTGGAGCACTCATATACGTTAAGGCAAATCAACTGAAGGGGTAGAGGCAATGTTCATAAGTTAAAATGTTAAATCCATGCGTGGCTGCTCTCATTCAGGAGAAAAGTGGCAATAATTCGCTATAGATTAAATTTCATTAGGGACTTGTCTACATGAACAATTAGACTGCGTCCAACTGGGGTGTGAATTACTCCACACTAGCCTGCTGTGGTCTAACTGTGGGCACCCTGATGACTCACTTTAACAGTTTGTTAGAGTGCTTTAACACATGTCGTCAGGGCATGCGCAGACCATGAGACCACAGCAGGCTAGTGTGGGGAAGATTCACACCCTGGCTTGCCGCAGCCTAATTGTTTCACTTTACTCCGAATTGAGATCATCCACATGGGGACTTTACTCACATTGGTTTCAAACTAGCAGTTCATCTGCCTTAACTTTCCGAAGTGTTCCTGTGTGGACATGGCCTATTAGAGAATCACCATGAATTGGTCACAGTGAGTATGTCTACACAGCCTGTAGCAGTGAGCCTCCCACCCTGGGTCCGTGGACTCGGACTTGCGGGGTTCATACTATTGTGCTAAACATAGCTGTATAGACAGCGCTTTGAAGTTGCAGCTTGGCCTCTGAACCCATCCCCCTCCCCTAGCTCTAGCCTGAGCTGCAATGTCTACACAGCTATTTTTAGTGCTGTAGTAGGAGCCAAGATCTGTTGACTCTGACTGTGAGGCTCACTACCATAGGCTGCGTAGGCATACTCTCAAACAAACTTTTACTTGACCACTTCAACTACTTGTAGTGCATCCACTGATCGCTTTTATTTATTATAATAAGGTTTCATGAAGTCTTCAAAACACTCGCTGAAAGTGATGAGGGGAAGCTCCATGTGCTGAGGGTTGTGTATGAGGTCTGGAAGAACCATCCACAGGTAAGAGTGGTGGTTTCAGATGTTTGTTGAAGCTTGCATTCTCACGATAATCTGATACAACAAAATGAACACTGAGAAGCCTAGAAACTGAATTGTTTGCAAAGAAAGCGTTGCATTTTATGCTCACTTTAAAAAAAAAAAAAAAAAAAAAAAAGGCCTGGTCACTGTTTACTTAAATTGTTTAATAGAAAGAATTCAAACTGTATTTACTGGTGTTACTAACAGCATCTCAGATTAGACATTTTTATCTGTTTATCACTATGCTACCTCCTTTCAGCATTTATTCCAAATTGAGGCAATTTGACATTCATCTTCTCAGTGCAGCGTTTGAGTTGCTAACCCTGCAAGAGAATGGCTCTTATTAAAACAGCCGTTTCCACTGGGGTTGTTAATATTATGGAATCATTTCTCTTGGTCTTAAGTTTTGTAAGAGTTTGTATTACAAAATCTAAACTTGGGCCAAATGCTTCAAAGTGAGAAATAAAAGTCTATCACTTAGAACTTGCTCTGACTGCAGACATTACTTGAAATAAAAAAAAAAGTGTTATGATAAACTTGGGCTCAAGGCAATGTGCTTGTAGAATTGACTGGATCAGCTGATCTGGCAGATTGGTTTTGTGATGTGGCTGTTGCTTAATTGAGGTAAATACAACCTTAATTGTTTGGCTGTGTTACTGTGATTCAGCGGTAGTTAGTGCTCACTTCAAAGTAGTGCACCAATTGAACTAAATATAGATACAGATTTAGTTAAATTGTTGCAGGTCTTCTAGTGTGAACACTGTGTGTGGACGATCTTAAAACTAGTTCAGTGTGACCGTCACACCAGCTTACTCGTATCTGGTAAAAATTGCACCTTTAGTTAAAACTCATCTGCACACACTGTTGCCTCAGGCCTCTAGAGAAGCCACTGCCTTGCAGAGGGCATTCATGCTGTACTAACTAATGATGGCTGTTAAGCAGAGGGTCACTGGAGAAGCTATAACTGATAGCACCTATTCCTGTGTTTCACACCAGCAATGAACAGGTAGGATTGAGTATCTCTTATTACCGTAGGTATCGTGACGCTCTAATATAGTAAACAGATTTTTTTCTCTCTCTCTCTCTCACAAGATGATTGCTGTGCTTGTGGATAAGATGATTCGGACGCAGATAGTTGATTGTGCTGCTGTAGCAAACTGGATCTTCTCTCCAGAGCTTGCTCATGATTTTACTAGGTAACAAAACGAATTCTCTGTTGCTGAAACTAACATTCAGTTGGTTTAGACATATTGTCACTTTGTGGATAGTGTACACTGAATACCAGTTTACTTTGCTCAAATTCTTGGCTATTATGGTAAGCAAACAATTTTTAAAAAATACCTTTGCACTTCATACACAACCTACCTGTCAACCCCTCCGAAAGAATATTTGTCATTCAACATTCTCCATTTAGAGTTGAGGTGCAGGTTTATAAAGAACCCAACAATCCATCTCGTCTAGTTTCCAGACAATGGCCTATAACTTCAGTATGCCTCTGAGGAAGGTACATCTCTACAGTCACCATGCAAACTGCTTGTTGGCACAGGGACTGTCTTGTTCTGCACTAGTTTAGCACAATGGGAACATGGTATGTGGCTGAGGTTCCTAGGTGCTGCTGCAATACAAATAATAAATTGGGGGGGGGAGGGGAGAACATCCCAGACGCAGACTGGTTCATGTAACTATCGTCTATAATTGCAGGTACTGTTGTTGCTAGTACGTTTGTGAATTATACTTATCACTCTCAGTCCTATAAGTTAATAGTACATTACTTTTACATTACATTACATCAGATAATTGCTTTTTAAAGTCAGTTTATTTGTTCATATAGTTAGTTACACTGAGTATCCAAATCATTAAAGGTTTCAGAGTAGCAGCCATGTTAGTCTATATTCGCAAAAAGAAAAGGAGTACTTGTGGCACCAGTCTCTAAGGTGCCACAAGTACTCCTTTTCTTTTTGCAAATCATTAAAGAATCTCTTAAAATAAACAAGGCTTAAGAGAAAAGGATACCACATGACAGTATCCTGTGGAGACTCTAGCATCGTGATGTTTTTTAACTCTCTTGACTTAGAATGTTCTAACAAAACAAATTCATGATGTGCCTCATGCATTCCTGAATACATTCAAAATAAAACATCACTCATATTTCAAGGTAAAATGGAGGAAAGATCCCACTGTTAATAATAGGAAGACACACCTGTTTAAGTGTACTCCCCTAGTATTAATATTGGTACTTCACATGCATAAGTTGAATAAATTGCAAAGGAATTCAGGTTATAGTTGAAACTTTGGAAAATTCTTCCTGTACATGCATTTCTGTAATAAATTATGTATTCTTAATACATTCTGGTAACACTTGAAACCTGTACTGTTGCTGTTAGTCTGAGTGAGTAAGAAGGTTGGGGCTAAAATACAGCTAAAATTTTAGACTTGTGATTTTTCTCTCTGCTCTTTAACAGTTTACTATTTACTGTGTTTTGTATTTTGTTACCGGCTACAATAAGATTATAATTGGTTCTCTGGTAGGTTCTATATCTGGGAGATCTTGCACTCCACAATTCGTAAGATGAACAAGCACGTAGTGAAGATCCAAAAGGAACTAGAGGAGACTAAAGCAAGATTAGCCAGGCAACACAAACGAGTATGTATTTTGTTTTGTATCTTGTAAATATATTAGTAGCACTAGTCTATTGAAGTAAAGCCATGTAAATTTCGCATTTACTTCATTTCAGACTAAATCATATTTTTTTTCTGTGGCAAGATTCATGTCAACTGATATGAGACTCGATCTGTGAGACACAAAATAAATATGCTGTTAATCTTTCTACAACATTATCCCCATCAGTAGCACATAGATATTGACTTGGATTCCACAGCGATTGTGATACTAACATGAACTTCAAAAACAGCTGTAAAGGCTGTTACAGCCAAGAAGTCAAAGTAAATGGAGCTCAGTTTACGTTCCTTTACTGCTTTTTTAGGTCTTTCTCATGAGGTAACTACAAAAGAACACTAAATGTTTGTTGCCAACTATAGATGCTTCAGTGACAGCTACCTCTCAGCTAACTCACTCTCGTTTTCTGTTACATTCTTGTGTAGCAATGGAAATTGTATTTTCAGTATTTCAGCTTTACTGTAAAAGGTTTGTCTTCAAATTTGTAGATATATCATTTAGTAACTTGATAAATATTATAGAAAAGCAAATTAGAGAGGCTAGTCATGGTAGAGAAGCTGGGGGACTCAACTGACCTACTGTCCCATGCTTACGCTGCCATTATGTTCCAGGGCATGCTTCTGGATTTTGACAGGTTTCAGAGTAGCAGCCGTGTTAGTCTGTATTCACAAAAAGAAAAGGAGGACTTGTGGCACCTTAGAGACTAACAAATTTATTTGAGCATAAGCTTTTGTGAGCTACAGCTCACTTCATCGGATGCATTTGGTGGACTTTGACAGTTTCACATACTCTTTTTGTTTGCTCTGAATACATTTTGAATCCCCATGTGTGACCTTACCCCCAAGATGTTAAAGCTTTAAACGCTATCCCTTGTGTGTAACGACTTCAGTATTATTTTAAAATGCATTTTCGTTCCAAGGATAACTGAATGCCAAAATAGATTAAATGGGAAAACTGATAATGTCTGAAGAAATTGATTGATTGACATCCCAAACTACACTTGTGGGGAAAAATCTGAGTCTTGCCCCTCTACATAAAGTCTGTATGTGCATTAGAAGCACTTAGTACCTTGAATGTCTTCTCCATTTATCTTTAACGTAATTAGTTTTATTTAATGCACTTCCAGTTATGTTGGAATTCAGTTCTGAACAATATTGTAGACTGTGTTGTGTGAACAATGCTCCTCTGCACTATATCCTTAGATGACTGGACCTATAATGTTTTACTGCGGATATAAGCCGTTTTGAAGAAAGGTTACATCCAGGGCTGCAGAGGAAGAAAAGTACTTGCTTGTCAGTTTTTATGCAAGCAATCACACCTCTTGGATTACTTAACACAGGGGCCCTAGTTTTGTCATCCTAAATTGGTTTTGCTTATAGTATTTCTACAAATACTTGAAGTTTATAGCTGTTTAATTTCTGGACAGATATGCAGAAAAAAATCTTTTGTGAGAATAACAAAGCAAATAATACCTGCAATCAAAACCTTCATCTCCCTAATTCCTTATTTCCTAGTAAACTGCATTTAGTTCTTTGTATAACTTCCCTTGACTGACTCATGGCTAGTTGCTAAGGGTCAAATGGCAGTTCTGAAGATGCTTTTTTTTTTTTTTAATAGATTAGGGACAGACAGGTTTCAGAGTAGCAGCCGTGTTAGTCTGTATTCGCAAAAAGAAAAGGAGGACTTGTGGCACCTTAGAGACTAACAAATTTATTTGAGCATAAGATTTCGTAAACTACAGCTCACTTCATCGGATGCATTCAGTGGAAAATACAGTGGGGAGATTTATATACACAGAGAACATGAAACATTGGTTGTTACCATACACACTGTAACGAGAGTGATCAGACAGAGACAAACACCTACAAGATCTCTATCAAGCATTCTTACAACTACAATATCCACCTGCTGAAGTGAAGAAACAGATTGACAGAGCCAGAAGAGTACACAGAAGTCACCTACTACAGGACAGGCCCAACAAAGAAAATAACAGAACGCCACTAGCCATCACCTTCAGCCCCCAGCTAAAACCTCTCCAATGCATCATCAAGAATCTACAACCTATCCTGAAGGACACCGATCACTCTCACAGATCTTGGGAGACAGGCCAGTCCTTGCTTACAGACAGCCCCCCAACCTGAAGCAAATACTCACCAGCAACCACACACCACAACCACTAACCAGGAACCTATCCTTGCAACAAAGCCCGTTGCCAGCTCTGTCCACATATCTGTTCAGGGGACACCATCATACGGCCTAATCACATTAGCCACACTATCAGAGGCTCATTCACCTGCGCATCTACCAATGTGTTATATGCCATCATGTGCCAGCAATGCCCCTCTGCCATGTACATTGGTCAGACTAGACAGTCTCTACATAAAAGAATAAATGGACACAAATCAGACGTCAAGAATTAACATTCAAAAACCAGTTGGAGAACACTTCAGTCTCTCTGGTCACTCGATTACAGACCTAAAAGTGGCAATACTTCAACAAAAAAACTTCAAAACAGACTCCAACGAGAGACTGCTGAATTGGAATTGATTTGCAAACTGGATACAATTAACTTAGGCTTGAATAGAGACTGGGAGTGGATGGGTCGTTACACAAAGTAAAACTATTTCCCCATGTTTATTCCCCCCCCCCCACTCCGCTGTTCCTCGTTCTTCTTGTCAACTGCTGGAAATGGCCCACCTTGATTATCACTACGGAAGGTTCCGCCCTCCCCCATTCTCCTGCTGGTAATAGCTCACCTTACCTGATCACTCTTGTTACAGTGTGTACGGTAACACTTATTGTTTCATGTTTTCTATGTATATAAATCTCCACACTGTATTTTCCACTGAATGCATCCTGTGAAGTGAGCTGTAGCTCACGAAAACTTCTGCTCAAATAAATTTGTTAGTCTCTAAGGTGCCACAAGTCCTCCTTTTCTTTTAGGGACAGACAGTAACTGTTATCTAAATTTTTCTTTTGTAAGGAGCACCACAGTGAGCCCATGTCACAATTACAAGGGCTAACTGCACCTCTCTCCCCTTCCTGGTCTCTGAGTGCACTCTCTCCACTGTCCGGCCTTGTGCCTTTACCTCTCCTGGGGTACTCTTAGACCAGGCCCAGCACGCAGGATATTAACTATGTGCACACTCAGCAGATTCTACTGAGTTCTGGCACCTGCTGTTCTTCCATTCAGAAGTCTGCGACCAATGGTGTGTTTGTTGACCGGGCAGCCTTTCTAAATCAAGGTGTTTTTTTAGCAGTAGAAACAAAGCATTTAAAGATTTTAAAACAACCTTACCATCCCCGGCAGGTAAACAAAGCTGGCCTAACTTCTTCAGACATCTCCACTGAGTGTGGGTGTGTTTGTCTGTCTGGTTCCATCGGACAACTCCCCACCTCTCGGGGGCGAGGGAGGAGGAATCTTCCTTTTTAAACCTGTTGCAGTTCTTTTGATCTCCTGATTCCCAGGCCTTGTCCTATCCTTGTCCTGAGAAGAGACAGTGCAAGTGTTTGCTGAAAAGTGGTCTATCTTTAGCTATTCCTCTTCCCTACCAGCCCCATGTGAACTAAAGCAGCCTATTCATATAGTAAACAACCCACGAATGCAGTCAGTTTACGGTAATGATAAATGATTACAGAGCAGCTCCACTTCCATTGAGGCCTCATTAGGCAAGTTGCTAGCAGCCATGCACATGTGTTGTAGTATGGGCACTACCAGGATCTCACTAGCTAAACTTTACCATGGTTGGCTGTGTCAGTAACTTTGTTATTTTCACTTCCAGCGAGACAGTGATGATGATGATGATGACGATGACCGAAGCAGCGATAGGGAAGATGGACCATTGGAAGAGCAGATAGAACGCTTGCAGGAGAAAGTAGAGTCTGCTCAGAGCGAACAAAAGAATCTCTTCCTTGTTATATTCCAGGTAACGGTGTGGGATTTTGTCTCTCTGACAACCCTGAACTTTTAAGGGGACTAGAATTCGGAGGGTGTGGGGAAGGATGAATAGCTTTACTATGGAAGCTAGTAATGTGGTCCAGCCACTCCAGAGCAAGAAACTTCTAGGTTTCCCCTAGAGAGGATTTGTTCAACTTCAAAGTGTTTGAATAAAGGAGTTCTTATACCAGATTGCGCCTTTCTTCAATAAGCAAAAGGCAGTGTTTGTCTAAATGCAGTGTTTAGTATCTCTTAATTTAAATGAATTATTCAGACTTGATTGTTCAAAACTTCTATCTGTAGAATATCTCATGGATTATTTTGTCCAGAATAATACACACTTATCTAAGATTGAGTTTCCTTCATGTTCCAAGACGTGCTTAACCAGTACTTCATTAAAACTATTCTCTTTTTTAGCGTTTCATTATGATATTAACAGAGCATTTAGTGCGGTGTGAAACTGGTGGGATTGATGTAATTACGCCTTGGTACAAGAACTGTATAGAGAGACTGCAGCAGATCTTCTTACAGGTTGGTCTCGTTCAGCAGTTATCGTGGATAATGCTTAGTGATTTGAGAATCAGTCCTGTTCATCTAGCCTCATCCACTTCATTTAATTAAGACACCTGGCTGGGGCAGTGTTGTCCTAATTGGTTAGCACAGAGGGTTGTGCGTAGGTCTCCTTGCTTCTAATCCCAGTTTTGCCAGTGACCGTTACTGTAGATAAACTATTTAACTATCCCTCCATTGTAAAATGGATGTAAATACAAAGCGTAAGGGATATATCAAGACTCCATGCTTGTAAAGGCACTTGAAGATCTGCTAAGAGGTGCTATTATATGTAAGTGCCAAGAATGGATTGAGAGAGGGTAGTTGTAAAAACTTTATCTATAAAATGACTGCAGCCCTGGGAGGGAATGTTTAAAGACCCCTATTAAACCACAAGAACTTTGGAACTCTGCTGTCTCTTTTTAAAATCTGGTAACCAGTGTAAAAAGACCTAAAGTTTTAGGTGACTTGGCTGAAAGTGACAGGCCAAGAAATTGAAAGTGTTCCTCTCTGTGAATATTAGTTGGTGACTGTACAGGATGTGGTATGTAATTCTTCATGTGGATTATTCTCCCATATTTGTAAACAAAGTTTACATGGCCTCCTAGTAGTATATTCAGTCCTACAGTTACCTCCATGCATGTGCAGAGGCCCACCCACAATGCACTTCAGGATCAGGACTGTAGAGTCACCATTGCTAGCATTTTCCAGCTTGTTTTGCACAGGGAGAGTACAGCACTTAGCAATACAAGATATAAACGCAAATGCAGTTTCTACATCCTGTCATTTCTCCAGGCTACACCTTCCTTGCAGGTGGTAGAAATTACGTGCAGCCCAGCCCGGCACCCAGTGTAGCCCTAAGTTTTGGCCAAAAATTTGGCTCCTGTGTTTGATGCATGTTCTTTTCTCTGCATGTTTTGGTACATAAAGGCAAATAAGAGTACTAAAGATGTCTGTCTCTGTCTGCAGCACCACCAGATAATCCAGCAGTACATGCTGACCTTGGAGAACCTTCTGTTTACAGCTGAACTGGACCATCACATATTGGCTGTATTTCAGCAATTCTGTGCTCTGCAGGCCTGAGAATTTTTCACATGCTGAGTCTTATCTGCAGGACTTAAACTGATTTCATATTTTTAAACAAAAAGAGGAAAACTTGACGTGGGAAAAGAAGAAGCTTTGAATTCAAGATGGCTTAACGTTCTTCTGCATAAATGATACAGTACAGTACTCTACCAGACATCAACTGTTTTAGCGTCCTAGGCCTTTGTTATGACTGATAGAGGACTGGTGTGGAATAATTATGAATTCTTTTAATTTGTCCTTTAATTTTAAATGATTTGACTGTTGGCTTCATCATAGCATTTGTTTTTTTTGGTTTGTTTTTTTTGTTTCTGCCCTCTGTCATTTATATAAAAATAAATAGGGAAAACGTTAGAGAATTGGTTACCTCTGCCTAATCCTTAAAACAAACAATTCCCCCAATTACCATAATGTGAGGCAGGTCATAGAGTGTCTTGTGAATGTGATAGACATGCAACTCTTCAGCGAGCAACTCGATAAATTCTCTTTAGTTAGGCAGAGGAAAAGTATCTTAACTTCAGGCATGTGAAACGCTGAGTCAAGCTTACAAAGTAGTGTAGAGCATATGATGAGTTTATTACCAAACTGAATAGACTTTCACAGTTTGAAAGAGAGTGGTTGAAATACAGTTGAAATATGTTTTTTAAATCTATTGTCTGGTCTTTTTTTTATTACAGTAATTACAAACATTATGCTGCTCATAAACATAACTGTTCATTACAAAAGATTTTGTAGGAAGTGTTAACAATTGGGAAGCTTTATGCTGACATCTTCTGATGAATATATTGCTACTTTCCAACACCCTAAAAAGATGAGTTACCACCTTACAGTGCCTATCTAAATTCTTCAGATAATAGAAGCACTTGCAGGGTGTGTCCCCTTCAAATTAGATTCTCCTTGGATGCTCTCTGAATCAGGCAGTTCCAATTTGAACACTGTGGACAGTGTACCATCCTTAAACTCTAACCTCTCTCCCAAGAAGAGACTGAATACAAAATATAAATGGGTTAATTTTTTATCGTTGATTGTAACTTTTCCACCAGCAGTCTTATGGTCCCCTAAGAACTTAAGAATGGCCATACTGAGTCAGACCAGTGGTGCATCTAACCCAGTATCCTGTCTTCTGACAGTAACTGATGCTAGATGCTTCAGAGGAAATGAACAGAACAGGTAATCAAGTGATCCATTCTCTGTCATCCTGTCCCAGCATCTGTTAGAGGTTTAGGGATTTGAGCATGGAGTTGTCCCTGACTACCTTGGCTAAAAACCATTGATGAATCTATCTAATTCTTTTTTGAACCCAGTTATACTTTTGGCCTTCACAACATCCCTGGCAATGAGTTCCACAGGGTGACTGTGTGTTGTGTGAAGAAATACTTCCTTTTGTTGGTTTTAGACCTGCTGCCTATTCATTTCATTGGGTGACCCTGGTTTTTGTGTTATGTGTGGGGGTAAATAACACTTTTTTTTTCCCTCCCACACCAAAAATGATTTGATAGACCTCAATCGTATCCCCCCTTCGTTGTCTCTTTCCCAGCTGAGAAGTCCCAGTCTTTTCAATCTCTGTTCAAACAGAAGCTGTTCCAGACCATAATCATTTTTGTTGCCCTTCTGTGTACTTTTTCCACATCTAATACATCCTTTTTGAGATGGGCCGACCAGAACTACATGCAGTATTCAAGGTGTAGGATGTACCATGGATTTATATAGAGGTATTATATTTTCTATTTTATTATCTATCCCTCCTAATGGTTCCTAACATTGTTAGCTTTTTTGACTGCCGCTGCACAGTGGATGGATGTTTTCAGAGAGCAATCCATGATGACTCCAAGATCCCTTCCTTGGAGAGCTAATTGAGACCCCATTGCTTTGTATGTATAGTTGGGATTTTTTTTTTTTTTTCCACCAAATGCATCCGATGAAGTGAGCTGTAGCTCACGAAAGCTTATGCTCTAATAAATTTGTTAGTCTCTAAGGTGCCACAAGTACTCCTTTTCTAGTTGGAATTGTGTTTTCCAATGTTCATTATTTTGCAAATATCAACATGGAATTTTATTTACCGTTTTATTGCCAAGTCACCCAGTTTTGAGATCCCTTTAACTCTTCGCAGTCTGCTTTGGACACTGTCTTGAGTAATTTTGTATCATCTATAAATTTTACCACCTCACCGTTTACCCCTTTTTCCAGATCATTTATGACTATGTTGAACAGCATTGGTCCCAGCACAGATCCTTGGAGAACTCTATTTACCCCTCTCCATTCTGAAAACTGACCATTTATTCCAACACTTTGTGTTCTGTCTTTTAACCAGTTACTGATCCATGAGAGAACGTTCCATCTTACACCGTGACAGCTTATTTTGCTTAAGAGCCTTTGAGGGACCTTGTCAAAGGCTTTCAAAAGTCCGAGTACACTATCACCCTTGTCCACATTTGTTGACTCTCTTAAAGAATTCTAATAATTGGTGAGGCATGATTTCCCTTTACAAAAGCTGTGTTGGCTCTTCCCCAATACATCGTATTCACTTGTTTGATAATTCTGTTCTTTATGTAGTTTCAACCAGTTTGCATGGTACTGAAGTTAGGCTTACTGGCCTGTGTAATTGCCAAGATCGCCTCTGGAACCTTTCTTAAAAATTGGTATCACACTAGCTATCCTCAGGTCATCTGGCACAGAGGCTGATTTAAGTGATAAGTTCATACCACAGTTAGTAGTTCTACAGGTTACAGAGTAGCAGACGTGTTAGTCTGTATTCGCAAAAAGAACAGGAATACTTGTGGCACCTTAGAGACTAACAAATTGATTTGAGCATAAACTTTCGTGAGCTACAGCTCACTTCATTGGATGCATTCAGTGGAAAATACAGTGGGGGGATTTATAACTGTAGTTCTACAGTTTCATATTTTAGATCCTTCAGAACTCTCGGGTGAATATCATCTGGTCCCAGTGATTTATTACTATATAATTTATTATTTTTGTTCCAAAACCACCTGTACTGACACCTCAATCTGAGACCAATCCTCAGATTTGTCACCCAATAGGAATGGTTCAGGTGTGGAATGTTCCTCAATCCTCTGCAGTGAAGGCCAATGCAAATAATTCATTTAGCTTCTCTGCTACAGCCCTGTCTTCCCTGAGTGCTCCTTTAGCACCTCGCTGTCCAGCAGCCCCACTGACTGTTTGGCAGCTTCCTGCTTCTGAAGTACTTAAACATTTTTGCTGTTAGTTTTATCTTTTGCTAGTTCTTTGAATTTTGTTTGGCCTGCTTATTATACTTTGACTTGCCAGAGTTTTTGCTCCTTTCTGTTTTCCTCAGAAGATTTGACTTCCAATTTTTAAAAGATGCTTTTTTGTCTGTAACTGCCTCTTTTACTCTGTTTAACCACTGGCATTTTTTGGTCCTCTTACTGAATTTTTTGCATTTGAGATAGACATTTAATTTTAACCTCTATTAAAAATTAAGTTTCCATGTAGCTGGCAGGCATTTCATGGTCTGTTCATAGCAAATCCAGCTCTCTCTCTTGCTAATGATTGAATCCCCCATTACTATTACCTGTCTCTTCCTAATAACGGGGCTCCCCTCTCTCGGAGGGGTATCCTCAGTGCAAGAGGGCACCATGACATCATCTGGAAGGAGGATCCCAACTATGGGATCATTTCCCTTCTTTCCAGTTTGATGTTCTCCTTTCCCAGGATACTCTTCCTCCTCAACAGCACAGCGGCTCTCAGGGCAGGTCTTCACCACAACCCGGATCAACGCTCTGAGATTAATTACCAGCGGTCGATCTAGTGGGTCTAGTGAAGACCTACCAAATTGACAGCAGATCTCTCTCCAGTCGATCCCTGTACTCTATCCCGGATGAGAAGGCAGGGCAAACCCCACGGTTACTCGACCTAAGGTACCTCGACTCCAGCTATATTATTCATGTAGCTGGAGTTGCGTAGCGTAAGTCGACTTGTTGCGGTACTGTAGACACAGCCTTAGATTGAGGGCAGGACTGCTCTGCTCTGTTCCTCTCTCTGCCAATTCAGCCACTCTGGCCTCCAGAGCTTGTACTCAGTCTCTGAAGGCCATGAGCTTGCTTGCAGCAAGTGCACACATATGCCACCTGCCCTCAAGGCCAGGTACTCATACATGCTGTGTTCAGGACAGTACATTGGAGAGCCCCCACTTTGCCGCTGGATTTCTGCCTGCATTTGTTTTGCTCCTTCAGCTTTTTTGTAGGGGATGGGGGGGCTAATATTGGCTTAAGTTCAGAGAATGTTAATCAGGTGTATCTGGCTTTCACACTCCCTCTCCCATCCCTCACAAAACTGCCCTTTGCTGGCCCTGTGTTCACTGGCCCATCTGGTCACTTACAAGCTGGCTTTTTAACCTCCTGTTCTTCGAGTAGCGTCCCTATGGGTGCTCCACTGTTGGTGTCTGTGCGCCCCTGTGCCTCTGATTGGAGATTTTTGGTAGCGGTGTCTGTTGAGCCCATGTCTGCCCTCCCTCCCTCGTAGTCTGCCTCAGGGCTGTCTAGCATTGCATGGGCAAAGCCCCCTCACTTTCTTCTCTACTGCCTTTGGCCTCAGACGGAATGAGCAGTCGTCCCTTCCTTATCTGTGTCGTCAGCATAAGTAGTGTTCGTTTTGTTACCTTTGTTCTCCTTAAAAGTAGTTAGGCTAGTGTTCCTTTTATTATTTTATTTTATTTTATTTTATTTTATTTTTTTATTCCTTTTGTCGGGGGAGGGGGAAGAAGAGAGAGAAAGGAAAAGAACTTCAGTTTCCTGCCCTGTCTGGAAGCATTTTCCTTCCCCCCACACCCAAAGCATCTAGTAGACCAGGGGCGGGCAAACTTTTTGGCCTGAGGGCCGCATCGGATTTCAGAAATTGTATGGAGGGCTGGTTAGGGGAGGGGGTTGTGGCCCGACCGCCCCCCTGTCCCTAACTGCCCCCGGCTACCCCATCCAACCCCTCCTCTCATTCCTGACTGCCCCCCCAGGACCCTTGCCCCATCCAACCACCTCTTCTCCCTGTCCCCTGACTGTCCCCCACAACCCCATCCAACCTAATTCCAGTTCTGCAGTTTCATGTTGGAGTCTGTTTTTCAAGGGGTTTTTTTTTGTTTGTTTTTTTTTAAGAATTGCCACTTTTAGGTCTAAGTGACCAGGGAGATTGAAGTGTTCTCCTACTGGTTTTTGAATATTTTAATTCCTGATGTCAGATTTGTGTCCATTTATTCTTTTGCGTAGAGACTGTCTGTGAAAGTGCAGAACTAGAATTAATTTGCAAACTGGATATCATCACATTAGGCCTGAATAAAGACTGGGAGTGGTTGGATCATTACAAAACCCAAACCTAATTTCCCCCTACTGTTACTCGCACCTTCTTGTCCACTGTCTGAAATGAGCCAGTCTCATTCCCACTACAAAAGTTATTTTTCCTCCCTTGGTATCCTACTGTTAATTGAATTGTCTCGTTAGACTGACCTCACACTTAGTAAGGCAACTCCCATCTTTTCATGTATTTATTCCTGCTCCTGTTTTTCCACCCATTGCATCTGATGAAGTGGGTTCTAGTCCACGAAAGCTTATGCCCAAATAAATTTGTTAGTCTCTAAGGTGCCACAAGGACTCCTCGTTGTTTTTGCTGATGCAGACTAACACGGCTACCCCTCTGAAACCTATCACAAAAAGAACAGATTCAGACCATTCTTAAAGACGGTCAGTTAATAGCCAGACTGGTCCTAGAGCCAGCACTGGATGTAGCTGTTACAGCTGCCTGCCCAGTCTCCATGACAGTGGTACTGAGGTGGGTGGTTGTTTGTGGTTTGTTTTTGTTTTTTGGCTACACTTCTCTAGATTGCACAAAGAGCTACAGATTTCCAGTATGAAGGGCCAGACTCTTTGCGGAGAAGACAGATTTTTCTCTCCACATTCTGAAGGATTCTCAGACTACGTTACGCTCCTTAGGAATCTACACTGCGGGACAGAAGAAAAGATAGACCTCTCAACCACACCACAGGTCACAATCTTCTCAATACCCACCATCTCTGTGCTGTTTTGAGCCACAGTGTAAGAGGACCAGGGCTCAAAAGTGGAAACAGTATGCACCCCCGTTAGTGACCTCTCAAACTGCCTCTTTTGTAAGCACTTTTGATGAGCTGGTCGAGGGCCTGAACAATGATACCTCACAGCATCAACTGCCATCTATACACCTGTCACGCCACTCAGTAGCCCTACTTCACAGCAGTTAGGACCAGCTCTAGAGCAAGGAGATTGATTTCTAGCCCTGAACCTACAGGGTGCCTACTTCCATATCTCAATACAACCATCGTATAGGAGATTTCCTACTGCTTACCTTTGGGGCAGGATCATTATCAGTACAGACTGCTCCACACAGGGTAGTCTCCAAGGTTCACTTCATTGTAGTGGCATACTACCCCCGGTACAGTGACTGGACTTTATCAGCACCAACCTTGATGCAGTACAAGCGAGAGCACTCCTCTCACTACCCACATTCACCACTTTGGGACACATCTCCCTAATACCCTTGGGAACTCACCTACACAACAACAAGGTTCAGGACAAATGACCTTCCATATCACCCTTTTGGGGCTAGGGGCTGTCAGGAGTGCCTGTGCACACCACCTGCTTTTCATCAAAAGCAACACACAAAGGTCATGATGGGCTTAATGTGACCTGTATGTTTTGTATAAACGGACAAGGAGCTGCCAGATCTCCCTCCCTCTACAAGACAGCACTCAAACTTTGGAATTGATGCACCCATCACAATGTGTTCATCTCAGCTGTCTGTCTACCGGGGATACAGAACATGACAGCCAACAGTCTCAGTCAGCATTTTGTCACAGCAATGTGTGTGTTCTGAATTCAGAGCTGCTTCAAGATATAGCCACCCTTTGGGGGACCCTGACTATGGATCTATTCACTACGTAACGGAGCAAGAAAGGTCCTTGTTACGCCTCCAGGGCTGGCCTGGGGAAACATTCACTGGCATTCATTGCCCTCATCTTCCCATGGGACAGGGCCCACTTGTATGTCTTTTCCCAGTTTCCTACTCTATCCAAGTTTCTGTTGAAAATTCAACGAGACAAAGCGAGAGTTATTCTGATTGCCCGTCTTAACCATGACAAGTCTGGCTCCCTTACCTGACGCAGATGGCAATATGCCCTCCTGTTTCTCTTCAGCCCATTCCTCACCTGCTGTCTCAAAACAATGGGCTGACCCTTCAGCTGAAAGACGTTGCAACACAACCAAAAGTTGACCACTCGACATACTTATCTACAAAATGGCAACGACTCCACATTTGTGTCATTCCAAACACATAGACCCAACCTCATCTTTCCTCCCTCTGATTTTTGTACTACATTTTAAACTTAAGGTACATCTCGTGGCGAAAATGACTTCCCACTAATGCATAGATTCTTTAAGGGCATGGGGAATCTCTTCCCGCATGTGACACCACCCACTCCAGTCTGGGACTTTAACCTAGTTCTCAGGGCTTTGACTAGACTTCCCTCCGAGTCCAGGGCAACTTGTTCTCTCTTACACCTGTCCATGAAGACAGCATTACTCATTGCCATCACCTCAGCTAGGCACATAGGAGAAATAGCGGTCTTCATGGTATATTCATCATTCACGGCCTTTTTTTTCATAAAAGACAATAACTCTAAGACCATATCCCAAGTTTCTCCCTTCTTTCTGTGCTTTCCATATGAATCAACAGATCCATCTCCCTGTTTTTTCCCCAAAACCACATTGTGACAACCGGGAAACAATTGTGCATATGCTAGATATTAGAAGGACATTAGCATTCTACTTGGACAGGACTAAAGACTTCAGGAAATCCCTTAACTCTTCCTTTCGTCCACAGAAAGATCCAAAAGCTCTATGATATCAGCTCAAAGACTATCCAAATGGGTCTTTAGTTGCATTAATCCCTTATCAAGGATGCAACTTGCTTCCATCCAGAGTCCATACGCACTCCACAAGGTCAGTTTCTACCTCAATCACATTCCGTAGGGATACCCTTATCTCAGCAATCTATAGAGCAAAGACTTGGGCCTCTGCCCATTCTTTCGCAGAACATTATGCGATCATTGAAGATTTGGCCACTGACACCATCTTCGACTCCACAGTACCCTCTGTAGTAAAAGACTCGGCTCCAAAGTCCCAGCCTCCAGTGGGGGCTGCTCGGGGGTCACCTACTGTGGAGCATCCATAGGGACACTACTCAAAGAAGAAAAGGAAGTTTACTCACCTTGTGCAATAAAGATGGTTCTTTGAGATGTGTCCCTCTATGGGTGCTCCACAACCCACCCTCCTCCCCTCTACTTTGGAGTTCTCTATAGGGCTATGCAGTAGAGAAGGAAGTGGGGGGGGGGTTCGCCTGTGCAGGGCTAAATAGCCTTGAGGCAGACCACGAGGAAAGGAGTGCACATGCGCGGGCTCCACGGACACTGCTACCAAAAATCTCCCGATTAGAGGCTCAGGGGCACACAGACACCAACAGTGGAGCACCCTTAGGGACACGCATCTCGAAGAATCATCATTACTGCACAAGGTGAGTAACTTCCTCTTCACCCTTAATTAGCCGAGCCCCCTTGTCAAGGGACCCTAAAGGGGGTAGGGATCAAAGGACAGGATTAAAGCCTCATTAGGAAGTGCTCAGCGTTACCTAGCAGGTAACTAGGCTCAGCAGTAGACCAGGGGTTTTCAAATCGTGGGTCATGACCTAGTTCTGGGTTGCGGCAGCTCTGATCAGCACCACTGACCAGGCCGTTAAAAGTCCCATTGGTGGTGCTGCCTGGCTAAGGCAGGCTAGTCCCTACCTGTTCTCGCACCACGCTGGGCCCCGAAAGCGGCCAGTGGCAGGTCCGGCTCCTAGGCAGGGGCACCACAGGACTTTGTGCACTGCCCCAGCACTGGCTCCACACCCCCATTGACCAATTTCCGGCCAGTGGGAGCTGGGGGGTGGGGGTGGTGCCTGTGGGCAAGAGCCGTATGCAGCTGCTTGTGCGCGCCTGCACCTAGGAGCCAGACCTGCTGCTGGCCACATCCGGGGTGCAGCGTGGTCCACGGTGCCAAGACAGGTGGGAAGCCTGCCTCTACACCCCAGCTGCGCTGCTGACCAGGAGCCGCCAGAAGTAAGCCAGCCCTTGTCCCAACTCCACACCCCAATCCCCAGCCTAAAGTAGCCACTAGGAAATGTCAAGGAGCGGGGTGCGGCTCCACTCCACTCAAACGGTGGGAGGCACCTCTCTCAGCTCTGAATTCACAGCCAGGGACCCTCTCCTGGAGCCTCAGCCTTCTTGTGTGACAAACCAGCATGGGGTTCCCCATCGCCTTACAGCCCATAGCCTGGTGGTTAGGGCATGCTCCTTGGACATGGGAGAAGCGTTTTCAGGTGTGTGCTTTGGAACAGGGATTTGAACACGTCTTACATCCCTGGAGTGTGCTTAACCCATTGGGGTGTTGGGTGTTCAGGGGTGGGTCTCTCTGTCTCACCTGTGGGAGGGGTTCCATTCTGTATGAGTAATTAATTTGTCAAGACTTGGGTCTCCCACATCCCAGGGGAGTGCCCAAACCACCAGGCTGTAGTGGAATCTCTCTCTCTGGCCCAATGAATATTTCATTTATATAATGTAGAATAGCTTCAGTAGGAGAGATTAAGCAGGCCCCACCCCAAAATAACAAGTAGCCTAGAGGATAGGGCATTGAGGTGGGAACCCCAGGTTTAAGTCCCTGCTTCAAATTAGACAGAGAAGAGATTTGAGGACAGCTCCCCTGTGTTATGGGCGAGTGCCTGAACCACTGAGCTATTGAATCATAGAATCATAGAATATCAGGGTTGGAAGGGACCCCAGAAGGTCATCTAGTCCAACCCCCTGCTCAAAGCAGGACCAAGTCCCAGTTAAATCATCCCAGCCAGGGCTTTGTCAAGCCTGACCTTAAAAACCTCTAAGGAAGGAGATTCTACCACCTCCCTAGGTAACGCATTCCAGTGTTTCACCACCCTCTTAGTGAAAAAGTTTTTCCTAATATCCAATCTAAACCTCCCCCATTGCAACTTGAGACCATTACTCCTCGTTCTGTCATCTGCTACCATTGAGAACAGTCTAGAGCCATCCTCTTTGAAACCCCCTTTCAGGTAGTTGAAAGCAGCTATCAAATCCCCCCTCATTCTTCTCTTCTGCAGACTAAACAATCCCAGCTCCCTCAGCATCTCCTCATAAGTCATGTGCTCTAGACCCCTAATCATTTTCGTTGCCCTTCGTTGTACTCTTTCCAATTTATCCACATCCTTCCTGTAGTGTGGGGCCCAAAACTGGACACAGTACTCCAGATGAGGCCTCACCAGTGTCGAATAGAGGGGAACGATCACGTCCCTCGATCTGCTCGCTATGCCCCTACTTATACAACCCAAAATGCCATTGGCCTTCTTGGCAACAATGGCACACTGCTGACTCATATCCAGCTTCTCGTCCACTGTCACCCCTAGGTCCTTTTCCGCAGAACTGCTGCCGAGCCATTCGGTCCCTAGTCTGTAGCGGTGCATTGGATTCTTCCATCCTAAGTGCAGGACCCTGCATTTATCCTTATTGAACCTCATTAGATTTCTTTTGGCCCAATCCTCCAATTTGTCTAGGTCCTTCTGTATCCTATCCCTCCCCTCCAGCGTATCTACCACTCCTCCCAGTTTAGTATCATCCGCAAATTTGCTGAGAGTGCAATCCACACCATCCTCCAGATCATTTATGAAGATATTGAACAAAACGGGCCCCAGGACCGACCCCTGGGGCACTCCACTTGACACCGGCTGCCAACTAGACATGGAGCCATTGATCACTACCCGTTGAGCCCGACAATCTAGCCAGCTTTCTACCCACCTTATAGTGCATTCATCCAGCCCATACTTCCTTAACTTGCTGACAAGAATGCTGTGGGAGACCGTGTCAAAAGCTTTGCTAAAGTCAAGAAACAATACATCCACTGCTTTCCCTTCATCCACAGAACCAGTAATCTCATCATAAAAGGCGATTAGATTAGTCAGGCATGACCTTCCCTTGGTGAATCCATGCTGACTGTTCCTGATCACTTTCCTCTCCTCTAAGTGCTTCAGGATTGATTCTTTGAGGACCTGCTCCATGATTTTTCCAGGGACTGAGGTGAGGCTGACCGGCCTGTAGTTCCCAGGATCCTCCTTCTTCCCTTTTTTAAAGATGGGCACTACATTAGCCTTTTTCCAGTCATCCGGGACTTCCCCCGTTCGCCACGAGTTTTCAAAGATAATGGCTAAGGGCTCTGCAATCACAGCCGCCAATTCCTTCAGCACTCTCGGATGCAATTCGTCCGGCCCCATGGACTTGTGCACGTCCAGCTTTTCTAAATAGTCCCTAACCACCTCTATCTCTACAGAGGGCTGGCCATCTCTTCCCCATTTTGTGTTGCCCAGCACAGCAGTCTGGGAGCTGACCTTGTTAGTGAAAACAGAGGCAAAAAAAGCATTGAGTACATTAGCTTTTTCCACATCCTCTGTCACTAGCTTGCCTCCCTCATTCAGTAAGGGGCCCACACTTTCCTTGGCTTTCTTCTTGTTGCCAACATACCTGAAGAAACCCTTCTTGTTACTCTTGACATCTCTTGCTAGCTGCAGCTCCAGGTGCGATTTGGCCCTCCTGATATCTTTCCTACATGCCCGAGCAATATTTTTATACTCTTCCCTGGTCATATGTCCAAGCTTCCACTTCTTGTAAGCTTCTTTTTTATGTTTAAGATCCGCTAGGATTTCACCATTAAGCCAAGCTGGTCGCCTGCCATATTTACTATTCTTTCGACTCATCGGGATGGTTTGTCCCTGTAACCTCAACAGGGATTCCTTGAAATACAGCCAGCTCTCCTGGACTCCCTTCCCTTTCATGTTAGTCCCCCAGGGGATCCTGGCCATCTGTTCCCTGAGGGAGTCAAAGTCTGCTTTCCTGAAGTCCAGGGTCCGTATCCTGCTGCTTACCTTTCTTCCCTGCGTCAGGATCCTGAACTCAACCAACTCATGGTCACTGCCTCCCAGATTCCCATCCACTTTTGCTTCCCCCACTAATTCTACCCGGTTTGTGAGCAGCAGGTCAAGAAAAGCGCTCCCCCTAGTTGGCTCCCCTAGCACTTGCACCAGGAAATTGTCCCCTACGCTTTCCAAAAACTTCCTGGATTGTCTATGCACCGCTGTATTGCTCTCCCAGCAGATATCAGGAAAATTAAAGTCACCCATGAGAATCAGGGCATGCGATCTAGTAGCTTCCGTGAGTTGCCGGAAGAAAGCCTCATCCACCTCATCCCCCTGGTCCGGTGGTCTATAGCAGACTCCCACCATGACATCACTCTTGTTGCACACACTTCTAAACTTAATCCAGAGACACTCAGGTTTTTCCACAGTTTCGTACCGGAGCTCTGAGCAGTCATACTGCTCCCTTACATACAGTGCTACTCCCCCACCTTTTCTGCCCTGCCTGTCCTTCCTGAACAGTTTATAACCATCCATGACTGTACTCCAGTCATGTGAGTTATCCCACCAAGTCTCTGTTATTCCAATCACGTCATAATTCCTTGACATCACCAGGACCTCCAGTTCTCCCTGCTTGTTTCCAAGGCTTTGTGCATTTGTATATAAGCACTTGAGATAACCTGTTGATCGCCCCTCATTCCCAGTATGAGGCAGGAGCCCTCCCCTCACAGACCTTCCTGCCTGTGCTTCCTCCCGGTATCCCGCTTTCCCACTTACCTCAGGGCTTTGGTCTCCTTCCCCCGGTGAACCTAGTTTAAAGCCCTCCTCACTAGGTTAGCCAGCCTGCTGGCAAAGATGTTCTTCCCTCTCTTCGTAAGATGGAGCCCGTCTCTGCCCAGCACTCCTCCTTCATGGAACACCATCCCATGGTCAAAGAATCCAAAGCCTTCTCTCCGACACCACCTGCGTAGCCATTCGTTGACCTCCACGATTCGACGGTCCCTACCCAGGCCTTTTCCTTCCACGGGGAGGATGGACGAGAACACCACTTGCGCCTCCAACTCCTTTATCCTTCTTCCCAGAGCCACATAGTCCGCAGTGATCCGCTCAAGGTCATTCTTGGCAGTATCATTGGTGCCCACGTGGAGAAGCAGGAAGGGGTAGCGATCCGAGGGCTTGATGAGTCTCGGCAGTCTCTCCGTCACATCACGAATCTTAGCCCCTGGCAAGCAGCAGACTTCTCGGTTTTCCCGGTCAGGGCGGCAGATAGATGACTCAGTCCCCCGGAGGAGAGAGTCCCCGACCACCACCACCCGCCTTCTCCTCTTGGGAGTGGTGGTCGTGGAACCTCCAACCTCAGGACATCGCATCTCATGCCTCCCAACCAGCGGAGTCTCCTTCTGCTTTCTCCCCCCAGACATATCATCTGGTCCACTCTCCGCAATGGTACCTGTGGAGAGAACATGAAAGCGGTTAGTTACCTGTGTCTGTGTTACTGGAACCCGGACATTCCGCTTACCTCTTCTGGAGGTCACATGTTGCCAAGCTTCTTCACTGGCCTCTTGGCTCCTCTGTGCAACCTGCTCTATATCTTTAGAGCTTTGTGCCCCTAGAAGGCTATCCTGAGTTTGGTCCAGAAAATCCTCAGTCTCTCGTATACAACGCAGGGTCGTTACCTGTTGCTCCAGACCTTCAATCTTCTCTTCCAATATGGAGACCAGCTTGCACTTTGTACAGACAAAGTCGCTTCTGTCCTGTGGAAGAAAGACAAACATGGCACATCCAGTGCAGGTCACAACAGCTGAACCCCCCCCTTCCATATCACCTACCTACTATGAGCTTCCTCAGAGACGTTGGCAAGATGTAAGCCTCACTGGGCTCACTCCAGGCGAACTCCCAGGCAAACTCCTGCTGTGAGCTGCTCTGCTGTCCCCGCTGCTCAGCTGGTTCGCGAGGCTCTGGCTATTTTTAAACAGCCAGGCTTCCCTGACGCAAACACACAGACACCCTAATGCCCGCCCCCTGCAGGCTAGCAGCCAATCAGACACTCACTCAGGCTCCCTCCCAGCAAACACACGCTCGGATACTTCCTCAGCAAGCAAACACACACACTCGGATACTTACCAGTCCCAGGCAAACTCCTGCTGTGAGCTGCTCTGCTGTCCCCGCTGCTCCGCTGGTTCGCTGCCGCTCAGCTGGTTCGCGAGGCTCCGGCTGTTGGCTATTGGCTGTTCTATATGCACACCTGGGCACTCCAACCTGCTGACTGGCTGCTGCCCTTGGTGTGGGGCCAGGCCTCGTGGGCATGCTCTGAGAACACCTGAAAGATCAGGCTTGGCAGGGGCCTGCCTACTTTGAGAATCCCAGTAGGGTTCAGACGCGAG
Source organism: Dermochelys coriacea (assembly GCF_009764565.3). Classification (NCBI taxonomy): domain Eukaryota; kingdom Metazoa; phylum Chordata; order Testudines; family Dermochelyidae; genus Dermochelys; species Dermochelys coriacea. Next base: position 136,535,323 of record NC_050072.1, on the reverse strand, counting down.
CTAAGGCGCTGAGCTGCTCTGCGGCTTTGGGGTTTAGAGGCAGTTTCGGACGTGCTCACCCATGGAGATTTAGGTGCCTAGGGAATTGAGGCACCTACAAGGTTAGCTGGCAGCTGAGCAGGGATTTTGAGGATCTCAGTGGCACTTAAAATGTCCGTTAGGCGCCTGAGTCTCTTTATGGATCTAGCCGTTGCCCCAGAGGGCTCAGAAAGGGACTCACTCTCACTGGCCAAATTTTCCAGAGTGTAAGGTTTGCACCTCTGCTTGCTGCACCTGCAGACAGCCTGGCTCTAGCCGTAGACCAGCGCCCTGTTGGGCTAAGCACTGTACAAAGGCTAGTAAACTTGCTGGTGACAAAATGGGTTGAAACAAATCTTGGTACTGAATTGATAAAAAATGAGCTTTTTTTCATCCGTTTCCTCCCTAGCCATAGTTCTGTTCACCGTAAGAGTTTATTCAACAGGGTTTCTTTTGTCCTCCTCCCCCTTCCTAATTGAAATACCTTAACACACACAAATGCTCAAAGGTCAGGAGACTTGAGGTTAATACTGACTGGGAAACAAATATGATGATGCAAAGAACCTAGCAATTCATCTCCTTCCTTTCCAAAAGGAGATTACATTTTTCAAGGGGAATATTATTCTTACTCCTCAAATATCGAATATTTAAATATTGAAATCAATGGGACTAATCACCTGCTTAAAGTTAAGCACATGTGAAGGTCATTGCAGGATGGGGTCCTGCCTTTGTACGTTTAGCTGTGGTACAGTTCTTTTGTTACATTACACTGTATCTTTGGCTGTGCTTCTATGCCACGTTGACCAGTAGTGTGTGATTATGGAATGAAAGACCCTGGTATAATATATAACTTTGTGAGTACACAGAGAATGTCAAGTAGTTGGTTTATGTGATCGTCCCTTGATGTCTGCAATGCAGCTATCGGACAGAAGTTACAGGATGTATGTCTGCAGACATGCATTGCTGTAGCTTCTGGTCTGCAGCAGGAAGTGCAGCAAAAGCTTGAGAAATCGCTTCTGATGGAGGGAAGTGCTCCAGGGACAAGCTGGTGGTCACTTTCACAAAGGCAAAGCAGAATACAATCATCCTTTATTGCCTGCTGTCTCCCACTGAGGAAGCCAGCCCATACAGCAAGGCTCATCTTTATTCAAAGATGCCCATTATCCCAGAACGGTAGTTTTCCTGTAATCAGCTTCCAAACCGTAGAAATCATTAGTGTCTGCGGACTAGATAACCAGCCTACCAGTTCCCCTCCTGACGAATGTTAACAGCCTTCTATTCCTGACAGCCCCTAACGACCTCGGGCACATCATTCCTCAACAGGGCAGAATATGGGGGTTTGGGTCAATTTGATTAATTTTCCCAGCATATTATTCTGTAGCCTTGTCAAATAATTATAAGAAACCGTATGTAATCAGATGTAGAAATCTGCTGCTTAATCCAGCAAAGAGATCTACAATACAAGCCAAGTTGGAGAAAATCAATTCAGTATTTTAAATTGGTGTGTGCTGGGATCCCTGGGGTGCAGCCTGGGACCGTGGGACCACTGCGCCCCCTGAACTCGCCAGCCTGGGCAGCCTCTCACCATGCCTGGCTAGTGACCAGCAGCAGCCCCGCCAGGTGCTGTGATCACGCAGCACAACCGCACGTGGAGCCCCCATACCCAGCTCTATTGCATGAATGCTCCCAGAGCCACTCACGAATCATACCGAGCAAGGCACCAGCCACATCTCCTCCCCCAGCTCCCAGCCTTGTACCTCAGGAGTACACCGTCTTGCACTGCTCAAGCTGAGCATTGCAAATTTATTAATTGGGTCACCACTTCATCAATGGAAAGTGGATATACACCAGCCTTTGCAAACCTGAGCAGATTTGCCACACGCTTCAGGCAAACTCAATGGTAAAAATAAACAGCAAAAGAAGTTTGACTACAAAAGATTGACTTTTTGCCTATCACTTAAAATCTGAGTAGTTACTAACAGAAAATAAAATATAAGCCACAGTCTAAACTCTCAACCCTATTAGACTGGGCAACATCTAGATAAAGCAGCTTTTCTCACCCCACTGGATATTGCAGTTCATAGTACACAGGTTTCACCCTTGAAACTTGGGCCAGTCTTGAGTCTTAAGTCATCTCAGTGTCCTTGTTGCTTGCAGCATAAGTGGGGGCAGGAGAAAGGTGAAGTGTGGGCCCCATGTTCTGTTTTATACCCTTAGTCCATGTGCTCAGAGAACACAAGTCCGGGCATGGCTGGGGGCATTGCTGAGTCCCCAGGCAAGGTTGAGCAATTCCCCTGATGTGGCCTCATGCTGGAATCACAGTTGCCTGATGCGCAGTCCAATGTGGATAGCAGCAACATTGAATTGCTTTTGGCATTCATGGAACAGCGGAACACGGTGGAATGTCGCTTTTGGGCTCAGGAAACTAGTACTGAGTGGTGGGATAAGACAGTTACATTTTCCATAACTGGTGTTCTTTGAGATGTGTTGCTCATGTCCATTCCACAATAGGTGTGCGTGCTCGCCACATGCACCAGTGCTGAAAGTTTTTCCTTTAGTAATACCGGTAGGGGAGCATCCCTAGCAAACCCTAGAGTGGCGCCACCATGGTGCAGTATAAGGAGCACTGCGTGCTCCCCGCACCCTCAGTTCCTTCTTGCCAGACAACTCTGACAAGAGGGGAAGGAGGGCAGGTTGTGGAATGGACATGAGCAACACATCTGGAAGAACACCAGTTATGGAAAAGCTAGTCTTTGAGTGAGTGATTGCTCATGTGTATTCCACAAGCTATATCTGTTGAAGGTGGGTAGGAGTTTATAGACACTTGGGACAGAGCACTGCCCTGCTGAATCCGGCGTCCTCACTAGTTTGGGAGACTATTGCATAATGAGAGGTGAACATGTGGACCAATGATCATGTGGCAGCCCTGCAAATGCCCTGATTAGGGACATGAGTCAGAAAAGCAGCCGACAAGGCTTGCGCCCTTGTCGAATGCACCCTCACAATCGGCAGTGGAGGAACTCCCGCCAGGTCGTAACAAGTCCGGATACATGAAGTGATCCAGTTGGAGAGCTGCTGGGGCGAGATCGGCCAACCTTTCATCCATTCAGCCGTGGCGATGAACAGTTGCCAAGACTTTCTGAATGGTTTCATATGTTCCAGGTAAAAGGCCAGAGCCTGTCTCACATCTAGCATGTGGAGGCAGTGCTCCACACTGGATGCGTGTGGCTTGGGACAGTGCCCCGGCAGGAAAATGTCCTGGCCCATATGATAGGCGGAGACCACCTTAGGGAGGAACGAAGGGTGTGGTCGGAGCTGGACCTTGTCCTTATGGAATACCATGTATGGGGGTTCGGAGGTCAGGGCTCAAAGACCCGCCCAGCAGACATGATCACCACATGAAAGGCTACTTTCCATGAGAAGTGGGACCAGGAGCATGTAGCAAGTGGCTCAAATGGAGATCCCATTAGCCTGGCTAGCACCAAGTTCAGGTCCCACTGAGGGACTAGGATCCTAACATAAGGAAAGAGGTGATCCAAGCCCTTAAGGAATCGACTAGTCATGGCATGAGAGAATATCGTGTGGCCCTGCACCGGTGGGTGAAAAGCAGATATGGCTGCCAGATGCACCTTGACGAACAAGGGCGCTAGGCCCTGGGCCCTGAGATGAAGGAGGTAATCCAGTATGAGCCGGATCTGGGCAGTCACTGGTGAAACGCCCAGATCGGTAGCCCACCAGGAAAACCGAGACCATTTCGCGAAGTAGGCCTGATGTGTGGAGGGCCTCCTGCTCTCCTGTAGAATGCGCTGGACCCCCTCCGAGCAAGTCCTCTCCTCCTGGCCTAACCGTGCTGTGAGGTAGAGGGCCGCTAGGTTGGGGTGGAGAAGGTGACCTCGGTCCTGGAAGAGAAGGTCCGGGAGGGTTGGCAATGGCCACGGCAAGGCGACGGCCAAGCTCATGAGAGTCCCATACCGGTGCTGTCGGGGCCATGCCGGGACGATCAGAAGGACATGAGTCTTGTCCATCTTGCTCTTTTCCAAGACCTTGCTGATCAGCGGAAATGGCGGGGGAAGGCATGCAGAAGCTGACCCAACCAGGACAGAAGGAAGGCGTCTGAGATCGTGCCCATGCCCAGCCCCCCCACCCCATGCCCAGAGCAGAAATGGGGACACTGGCAGTTCTGCCTGGTTGCAAAGAGGTCCATGTGTGGAAAATCCTGTGTACCACCTCGGGGTGCAGTGACCACTCGTGCTGAGAGGAGAAGTCCCGGCTCAGCCAATCCACCCGTGAGTTTCAGACGCCCAGTAATTGGTGGGCTTCCAGGGCAATATTGTGGGCTATACAGAAGTCCTACAGCCTGAGAGCTTCCTGGCAGAGGGCTGAGGAGCAGGCCCCGCCTTGCCTGTTGATGTAGAACATTGAGGCCGTGTTGTATCTGTGAGATCCCTGACTACCTGCCTACTAGGCATGAGCAAAAGGCCATGCAGGCTTGACGGACCTCCCTGACATTTATGTGCCGGGCTAGTTCCTGCATGGACCACAGACCTTGGGTCTGGAGGTTTCCCACATGGGCCCCCGACCCCAAATCTGATGTATCGGACACCAACTCTACAGTCGGGGTCCGGTCCCTGAACAGGACTCCTTGGAGCATGTTCCCCAGCGTGGACCACCAGCGGCGGGAGGTTAGTTCAGGTTCAGGCACAGTGAGGACTCTGTCCATCCTGTCTCTGGACTGGCAAAGAGCCAACCAGAGCTTAAGAGGCTGCATCCTGAGTCTGGCATGACGAACCACATATGTGCACGCTGACATATATGACCAGGAGCTGGAGGCACACTCTGGCGGTCATCATGGGAACCCTCGTGATCACCCCGATGAGCTCCCTCAGGGTTTCGAATCTGTCACGGCGGAGGGAGGCTCTGGCCGATGTCACGTCCAGAATCGCTCCAATTAACTCTCTGCGTTGCACCGGTACCAACATGGATTTGGTGCTGTTTATTAGCAGCCCCAGTATGGAGCATGTAGACAGGAGGAGTGTTACGTGATCTTGCACCTGTGATCTGGAGCTGCCTTTGACCAGCCAGTCATTGAGATAGGAAAAAATCTGGACCCCACAACACCTGAGAGAGACCACTACCACAGACATACACTTTTGTGAAGACCCTGGGAGCCGTCAATAGGCAAAACTGGAGGACAGTGAACTGGTAGTGTTCCTGCCCTACTGTGAAGTGGAGGAAATGCCTGTGGCCCTCGAATATGTGAATGTGGAAGTATGCATCCTGGAGATCGAGGGCAGCTGGATGCCGGCGATCTACGCCTGGGGCTGCGGGAGTGGGGCTCGGTGGGGACCTCGAACGAGATGAAGAATGGGAGCAGCGTCAATGTCCGTACCGCAAGGGACTATGATAGCTTCTCAGAGTCAGCGCTCTCCATCGTCTGTCCTGCTCCTGGTGGGGCACGCTCTGATCGCAAGGTTTGCGTTCCCTTAAGGCGGAAAGGTCTGCCTGATGTTCGGCACCCAGCCAAACAACCTGGTGGGGGTCAAAGGAGACCAGTGTGGGCTGCATGCGGGACAATCACTGTGTGGAGAATGGCATCAGGAACTTTCCCTCGACTGCGACAAGTACTGTATGGGTGGCGACTGTGGAGGTCCGAGCGCCAGCTTGCCTCTGGACCAGGGAGCTGCTGGTGTTGCTGCAACCAGTACTGGTAGAGATATAACGTCTCGAGCCACCTGCAGGGCCTCTGGTATGGAGGGCACCCGAATGTGGCCACTGGCGCCTGGGGAGGTTGGCTCGGAGTGGGCCAGGCTACTCTGCTCAACTTGAGTCAGAGGCTGAGTGTTCGATGGGGATGGAGAGCTGTCCAATGCCGGTCTAGTCTCTTCCCCCAGCCTTGCCCCGGTGCCTTGGTGGAGAAGACCTCTTCTTTGCCTTTTTACAGTGTCCTGTGGACAGGGAGTGGTGCTGACTAGTGGAAGGCACCGATGGGTCACCACACATCGATTGTCATGGTGCTCGGTGCCGATTCGGAGTGGTGTTGGGGTCAGGGACAACTCCATCAAAATGGCTCGGAGCCGTATGACCCGCTTCTTCTTGGTCTGAGGCTTAAAGGATCTGCAAATTTTGCAGCAGTCGCTCAGGTGGATTTCCCCCAGACAGCGTAAACAGTCCGCATGCGGATCACTCATGGGCATAGGCCTTTTACAAGTGTTGCACGACTTAAAGCCCAGGGCGTGGGGCATGCCCCGACCCGGGTGTGTTTGATATTCTAACATCTCTTTTTTTAAAAAAAAGCCCAAAACGTACAGGTACTAACTACGAACTAACGGAGTCCAAAGAGGGAAGCTACAGCAGCGCTGGAGCAGAGCAGTTCCGACACACCTTCACTGGTGGCAAGAAGGAACTGAGGGTGGGGGGAGCACGCAGCACCCCTTATACTGCGCCATGGCGATGCCCTTCTAGGGGTTGCTAGGGGTGCTCCCCTACCAGTACTGCTAGGGGAAAAACTTCTGACACTGGTGCACAGGGTGAGCACGCACACCTATTATGGAATGCACATGAGCAATCACTTGAAGAATGCATCATTCTGCAGGTCTAGGATGACAAGTAGTAGCTGTAGAACTTTCGGATGCAGAAAGCCACCTTCCTGGAACTGTGTGCTGAGCTCGCCCCAGATCTGCGCTACTTAGATGAGAGCTGCCCTCTTAAGGGAGAAGCACATGGTGATTGCAGTGTGGAAGCTTGTGACTCCAGACTGTTACCAGTTGGTTGCGAATCAGTTTGGAGTTAGGAAGTCGACTATAGGGGCTGTGTTAATGCAAGTGTGCAGGGCCATTAATTGCATCCTGTTGCAAAAGACCATGACACTTGGCAATATATGTGAAATTGTGGATGGCTTTGCAGAACTGGATTTTCCTAACTGTGGAGGGGCAATAGATGACACGTGTGTTCCAATTTTGGCACGGGACTATCTTGCGATGGAGTACATCAATCAGAAGAGGTACTTCTCCATGGTTTTGCAGGTGCTTGTGGATCACTGCAGGCGTTTCACTGACATCAATGCGGGGTGGTCTGGAAAAGTGCATGACGCATCTTTAGGAACATCGAACTTTATGGAAAGCTGCAAGCAGGGACTTTCTTTCCAGACCAGATGATCACCCTAGGGAATGTTGAAATGCCCATAGTGATCTTGGGAGACCTAGTGTACCCCTTAATGCCATGGCTCATGAAGCCATATGTGGGAAACCTGGATAGTAGTAAGGAGCAGTTCAACAATAGGCTGAGTAGGTGCAGGATGACCATGGAATGTGCATTTGGCAGATTAAAGGTGTACTGGCGATGCCTTTATGGCAAATTAGGCCTCAATGAGGAAAACATTCCTATGGTCATAGCTGCATGTTGCATATTACATAATATTTTAAGTGAAATCTCAACATAACCCATAATTATGGAAGCACTGCTGTCCCTCATATACTTCAGGAAAACCCAATACAAGAACTCCTCACTTAGTCGTCCCCGTTAACGTTGTTTTGTTGCTGATCAATTAGGGAACATGCTCATTTAAAGTTGTGCAATGCTCCCTTCTAATGTCATTTAGCAGCTGCCGCAGCCCATTGTAGCTAGCTGGTGGGTGGTTGGAACCAGGGTGGATGGGTAGCCCCCATTAGCTCCCCCTCCCCTAAGTTCCCTGTGCAGCAGTTGCTCAGTAGGCTATCAATTGCCAGCAGTTCAGCTGTCCCTCCCCCCTGCCATATGCTGCTCCTGCCCTCTGCCTTGGAACTGCTCCCTGACACTCCTGCTTGCTGTGGGGGGGAGGAAGGGAAAGAAGATGGGGGCTAACGTCAGGGTGTCCCCCTCCCTGACTCCCACTTATCCCAACTTCCATAGAGTGGGGGAGGGGGGGACACAGAGGGCCGGAGCTGCTGCCTTAGGTAGCAGCTGCAGTCAGGTCTCAGCTTGCTGATCTAATTAACAAGGCAGTGTACTTCTGACCCCCCTCTTCATACTTAAAGGGGAAATGCGCATCTCTTTCTCTCAAACACACACCAAGTGTGTGTCTCTGTGTGCCCTCCTTTCCTGCTGCCTTGTAGAGGGTGAGGGTTAACCCTTCAGGGGTCAGCCAATTGCTAGTTCATCATTTAGCAGTAAGGCATTCCCTGGGAAATCTTCCATGCATCTGATGAAGTGAGCTGTAACTCACAAAAGCTTATGCTCTAATAAATTTGTTAGTCTCTAAGGTGTGACAGGTATGCCTTTTCTTTTTACATTCCACCCTCTGACTTCTCCACCTCAACCAAGCTTCACAATCATCATCACTGTGTACCAGTATTAAATTGTTTGTTTAAAACTTTGTGTGTGTGTGTGTGTGTGTGTATATCTATATAATAGTCTTTTGTTTGATGAAAATTTTTTTCCTGGAACCTAACCCCCTCATTTACATTGTTTTATGGGGAAACTGGATTTGCTTATGACCATTTAGCTTAAAGTTGCATTTTTCAGGAACATAACTACAACATTAAGTGAGGAGTTTCTGTACATTATACATTTTAGCATAATTTACCAGGGAGAAAATCATGGCTCCACTGCATTGTCAATGGCAAAACTCGCATTGACTTCAGTGGAACAAAGAGTTCACCTGTTATCTTTAATTAAAGCTCTAACAAGCATATATTCTTTACTACTCTCAATTTAGTGTGAATTTCTTAATTTTATTTTTTTCTGCAGATTGTGTGCTTTTCCAGTTCAGCTTACTTTAATGTTTTCCTGTCAAGTTTGTTCTCCAAAGAAATGAAACTGGCTTATTTAGAAAAAAAAAAAACCCACCCACCAAGAATTTGAGTGAAAGAAGCTCCCCAAATTACAAGAATTGTATCAAAACGATTTCCCCTATTATATTTCGGGTTAGTTTTCAAGAAAGACTCCTGTCAACTTTTAATCGGTGAAGCCACCAAAAGGCTTTTCTAAAACCAGATATTTAAACTGGCCCTAAGTAAATAAATAAAAAGCTTCTGAGGAGAAATATTTCAAGAAGAAAGTTCCACAGTAGCAATTTGAACATACCCCTGAGAACTCCATCAATGTGCAATTTAAAAAATAATTCAGAGAATCAGACAAAGGGAAAAAACCAATTCCCTCTTTCCCACCAGGTGAAGATAAAGCCAAATTTCAGAAGCATATTGATTTTAAGTAGGACCATACAGAGATGAAGCTTTCCCAAAAACAGACAAGACTAAATAGGCATGCTCCCATGACCTCGCCTTCATTGGCAAAGTGTGGGGCAAAAATGTGCTCAGGCTCAGAATAAACCATTCTGGTTTTGGGGAGTGGTTAGGAAAAAGAATTGCCAAGTTACAGAAACTTTTGAATGTAATAAATTTAATCAAAGTTTGATATCAAAATGTGACTTCCCTTTTGCCACTCTCCCACCCTCACCCCACTTGCTTTGTGTGATAAATGAAGTGTGTGTGTGTGGGGGGAGGAAGTTCCCTTTGATGAACACCCAGCCAGCCAGTTAGTTGTAAAATCCCTCTTGGTAACTGTTCTCTACTTGCTTTACCTGAAAAAGGGTTAAAAAGTCCCCCAGGTAAAGAAGAAAAAAGTGGGCACCTGACCAAAAGAGCCAATGAAAAGGCTAGAACTTTTAAAATCGGGAAAGAAACGTTCCCTTTGTCTGTTGCTCTCTCTGGGCAGAAGAGACAGGCATCAGGAATGCTGTGTAAAGTTTGAACCAGATATAAAAACCATCAGATCATATCTAGAAGGACTTTTAACAACCCAGATATGTAAGTAAATTAGGAATGTTTAGGAAGATGTGATTAGATTTGTTTATTTTTTAAGGCTTATGAACTCCTCCATGCTAACCCCAGATGCTTCTGTTTGCTCGTAACCTTTAAGCTAACCCCGAAGAAAACTATTTTGGGTGCTTAATTTTTGGAATTGCTCTTTTAAAATCTAGCAAAAGCCTAAGTTCAAGATGTATTGTCTTCCTTTTTTGTTTTTAATAACATTTACTTTTTTTTGGATTTTTTGGATTGGATTTTTGATGTCCTAAAAGGTTTGTGCATGTTGTTTGATTAGCTGGTAGCAACAGCTAATTTCCTTTGTTTTCTTTCTCAGTTCTTCCCCAGAGGGGGTGTGTGTGTGTGTGTGAAAGGGCTTAAGAATTCCTCCTTGTGGGGTACCCTCAAGTGCTCCTTCCTGGGTCCAAGGGGTTTTTTTGCATTTGGGTGGTGGGAGCGTTTACCAAGCCAAGGTCAGAGAAAAGCTGTAATGCTGGGAGTTTAATACAAGCCTGGAGTGGCCAGTATTAATTTTAAAAATCCATGCAGGCCTCCACCTTCTGAACTCAAAGGGACAGAGCAGGGATTCAGCCATGACACCTTTATTGTAATATTATACCTGCCAAGATCTTCGCTAGAAAAGACAGTGAGCTGGGATTCATTTCTTCCAATCCCAACTCTTCGCTACACTACAGGGATGGGAACTTACTATATGTCTACACTGCAATTAAAAATCCCACAGCTGGCCCCTGGCAGCTGGCTTGGGCTTAGGGACTGTTGCAATGTAAACATGCAGGTTTGGGCTACAGCCTGAGCCAAAATGTCTACAGCATAATTAAACACCCCCTTAGCAAGAGCCCTGCAAACCCGAGTCAGCTGGCATGGGCCAGCAACGGGTTTTTAATTGCAGTGTAGACATACCCTTAAATTACAGCCCCACCAGCCAGCTGACCACTCATCAAAACCCCTTGATCTAAGATATTGGTGATTTGTGACAAAACCCATTTTGTCCAGAAGATCCCTCTGTGATTAAAAAGTACTATTTTCTCTGTGCAATCCCACACAGATTTATTCTCAATCATTTTTATTTTACTTGATACAAAATATTAACATTACAAAAGTGCATTTTATGTAAAATCAATCAAGGGCTCTTACATTTTCTCATATGTTAATTCATGGCCACATATAGTACATGTCTTTTTGTACATATCTTCTTCAATGTTTTCTTCTGGTCCATACTCATGCTGGTGGGAACTTGTTCCTCTTTTCCACAAACTGCTCCTAACAGCTCGACGGAGCTCTGATGAAAAATGTAAACAAAGTTCCCTTAGAAAGTCTTTGGTAAATAAGTGGTAGTTATTTAAAAAAAAAAAAAGAGTCAGCACTAAGGACAAAACACCTTTGTGAGGAGAACAGATTAAGGGACAAGAAACTCAGTGTTTAGGCAGACTCACATTACTTATGTATTCTGAGAGAATGTCTGTTATTTCTGAAACATATCTAGAGCCAAATTCTGATTGCCTTATTCATGCAAGTATTGCCATTGAAGCCACACGGACTACTTGTATGAAGAGAGACTGCAATAGCTCTGAAAGAGCATTCGGGTTAGTTATTCTTCCAAGTTTATTACTGAGACTATGTGTGGTATTTTTTTTTGGTAATAGAATAGGTGAGGCGATGCGAGACTATACGAGTCCTCAAAGCTGCCAGGTTCTCAGGTTTTAATTTTTACTTTTTTGACTTACAAAACCAAGATGTGATCTCATATGCCAGACCTTTGTCTTGAGTATTTGAGGCCCCATTGCTTACCTATGAAGTTTGTTACTGAAATTACTTAATTTGGTAAATTGGAGTTAAAAGGAGTAATTTTGTAAAATTCCTCATCACTCCTCAATCCTGACCTATAATACCTCTTATCTGTCTCAGGACCTCTGCATAAAGCCTCAAAATTAGATACTGTAAAGGAAACCCAAACATGCCAGTATAGCCTTTTTCTTACTATCAATATAATACTGCTGTTAAGACACCTACATCACTATAGCCTCATTAAAATATATTTTCAAACTGGATCTCTGTTATTAACATCTTTCCCCTCGACATTAAAACTGCAAGGTATTCAATTTATTTACCTAGAAAGACAATGCAACTGAGTAAAAAACTGCAGAGCTGAATGTTCTAAATATAGGGAAGGAAAGGCATGTTGTACCTTACAGATTAAATTCGGCTTTCATATACAGTCAATTCCCACTGATAGTGCTGCAAGCATATAAGTAATGCAAAATTAGGCTCCTGGAGACAAAATACATGTTCTCATTCAAACAAAGTGAGGAAAAAGTTATTTGGATAAGCAGATTTATGATATATTGTGGGGATATATCATAAGAACATAAATAAGACAACAGTGATACTGAACTATCAAAGTTGTGTCCATATTTCTAATGGTTATGAAAATTTTCATCTGGCCATATTATTAAAATGTCAGTTTCCCACTACATCACTAGATGTGGAAATAAATATGAATATGAATACAGACAGACACTACTTTAGCTGCAGCAAAAAATTATTTACACTGACTCTCCATGTCCAGAAGCAACCATTTACTACCTGGTTTTATTTGATGGCCTATCAAAGATAAACCTTAAAAAAATAATCTTAGTTTAAATTCTAACCATTTACCTTTAACTTTTTTATCAAACTTTTTCTGTTTCATTTTCTCTCTATTATCGTGGCGGGTTTCTCTTGCTTCTCGCAACGCTTCTTCAGTACCCCAAACTTCAAGTGAACGTTTTATTACCTATGGGATAGATCACAAGTGTATTCCTTTTTACCCTGAAATGACAAAGATAAGCTGCTCTAGTTTAGAATAGAACTCTCCCTTACACAATTTTATTGTGTTGCCATATCCCACCATCAATCCCTCTTCCACCACCTGGCTAGCTCCCTCTTTGCCTGTGACCCTTGTGATGGGGTGCACTCCAGCCGGGGAGCAGGTTCAGGGGCCACTCCATGCAGCTCCTGGAAGCCACGGCATGGCCCCCCTCTGGCTCCTACGTGCTACAATGGCCCCCTCCAGCGCTCCAAAAGGAGCTGCACGGGCGGTGCCTGCGGACGCAGCAGCATGCAGAGCTGTCTGGCCGCGCCTCAGCCTAGGAGCCGGACAAGGGACTGCTTCCGGGAACCATTTGAGGTAAGCGCTGCCCCGAGCCTGCCCCCCTAAGCCTCTTCCCATGCCCCAACCCCCTGCCCTAGCCCTGATCCCCCTCCCACTCTCCGATCCCCTCGATCCCAGCCCGGAGTACCCTCCTGCACTCCAAACCTCTCATCCACAGAGCTCACACCCCCCGCCCAAGCCCAGAGTCCCCTCCCGCACCCTGAACTCCCCATTTCTGGCCCCAGTTCGGAGCCCGGACTCCCCAACCAGAGCCCTCATCCCCTCCCACGCCCCAACCCCTATTTTGTGAGCATTTATCGCCCGCCAAATAATTTCTATTTCCATATGTGGCCCTTGGGCCAAAAAGTTCGACCACCCATGCTGTAGAGGGTGCTAATTAGAAGGAAGCTCACCTATAAAGCCAGGAGACTGGCAACAGGGAGGAACCCTGCAGTCACTCTCCCTGTAGTAAGGAAGAAGGAAGGGGGAACAGGAATCTGTGAGGAAGCGTTTATCGAGTAGGCCCGAGAGAGATGGGTCTGACTAGGAAGGCTGGGGAAAAAAGTTTAAAGCAGCATGGTAGGAAGTAGTTGAGGGAAAAGAGCAGTAGGTTGGTGATGACCCAGACCTTAACTGTTTGCTACAGGGCCCTGGAATGAAACTCAGAATAGAGGGTGGGCCTAAGTTCCATACCATCCACTGAAAATTGGTATTGCTAAAAGCAGTGAAGGGGAAGACTGCCTGAATCACTGTGGGAGTGACATGGTCAGGGAAACATGCATGAGGACTACCTGATGCTGACTGTACAGAGAGATTTTGAAAGACTCGTGTGGAAGGGGAAATCACAGTGTGACTCGAGAGGAGGGATGAGTCATGAAGCAGCCGTACTGTGACTTCATGAGTGGGAGGAGAGCAACATCAGTGGGAGACTGGAGAGGGGGCACTGAACCTGGCAAAGCTAACCCCAGAAGTGCCAGAACAGGGTGCCACCTAGCTGTGAGTAGAGCACCCTGTGACACTCCCACACATTAATAAAGCTTCCTTATAAAATAAAAGACAGGTTACTTTGTTTGAAATGGATTTTCATGCATGGAAAACTAGTGTTACCTATTAATTAAGGGCCTAATCCAACTCTAATTGATTTCTCACACATCCACATTTAAGAATATTAAGGCATGACTTATATTTCTAAGGGACCCAAAAACTTGATTGACCTGCTAAATAATCAGAATTGAAAGCCAGACTTTTAATTTGTGCTTATAAAAATACATAAAATACATAAAATTACACTTTAAATTGTATTGTACTGAGTTTCTCCAACATATTTCAAGACAGTTGTTTTCTTCTAAGATATACATGTCTTTAAGCAACTTGATATTTTTCACAGAATATTAGGCTTGAAGAGACCTTCGGAGGTCATCTAGTCCAATCCCCTGCTCAAAGCAGGACCAATCCCCAACTAAATCATCCCAGCCAGGGCTTTGTCAAGCTGGGCCTTAAAAACTTCTAATGATGGAAACTCCACCACCTCTGTAGGTAACCCATTCCAGTGCTTCACCACCCTCCTAGTGAAATAGCATTTCCTGATATCCAGGAAGGGCACACTGCTGACTCATATCCAGCTTCTCGTTTAGTGTAATCCCCAGGTCCTTTCCTGCAGAACACATCCAGACACATGGGTTGCAAATGTTTTTACTCAAAGAACAGATCCATAGAGATTTTGTTTTGTTTTTACTCAAAGAACAGATCCGTACAGGTTTTAATATCTTCATTAATGATCTGGAGGATGGCGTGGACCGCAGATGACACTAAACTGGGAGTGGTAGATACGCTGGAGGGTAGGAATAGGATACAGAGGGCCCTAGACAAATTGGAGGATTGGACCAAAAGAAATCTGATGAGGTTCAACAAGGACAAGTGCAAAGTCCCGCACTTAGGACGGAAGAATCCCATGCACTGCTACAGATTAGGGACTGAGTGGCTAGGCAGCAGTTCTGCAGAAAACAACCTGGGGATTACAGTGGACGAGAAGCTGGATATGAGTCGACAGCATGCCCTTGTTGCCAAGAAGGCTAACGGCATTTTGGGTTGTATAAGTAGGAGCATTGCCGGCAGATCAAGGGACGTAATCATTTCCCTCTATTCAGGATTGGTGAGGCCTCATCTGGAGTAGCGTGTCCAGTTTTGGGCCCCACACTACGAGAAGGATGTGGAAAAACTGGAAAATGTCCAGCGGAGGGCAACAAAAATGATTAGGAGACTGGAACACATGACTTATGAGGAGAGGCTGAGGGAACTGGGATTGTTTAGTCTGCCGAAGAGAAGAATGAGGGGGGATTTGATAGCTGCTTTCAACTACCTGAAAGGGGGTTCCAAAGAGGATGGATCTAGACTGTTCTCAGTGGTAGCAGATGACAGAACAAGGAGTAATGGTCTCAAGTTGCAGTGGGGGAGGTTTAGGTTGGATATTAGGAAAAACTTTTTCACTAGGAGGGTGGTGAAACACTGGAATGGGTTACCTAGGGAGGTGGTGGAATCTCCTTCCTTAGAGGTTTTTAAGGTCAGACTTGACAAAGCCCTGGCTGGGATGATTTAGTTGGGGATTGGTCCTGCTTTGAGCAGGGGGATTGGACTAGATGCCCTCCTGAGGTCCCTTCCAACTTTGATATTCTGTGTCACTAAAGAAAAGTTATTTTTTCCCCTGCAACGTACTGGTTCTGTCAGTTTTGTTATCACTAAAGAACTTCCTTACTGTATAGGAGAAACTCAACCTTTCCCGTTTATTTCAGGGGCAACTGAAATTCTATCACATGTACTGTACCATTTATTTAAATGGTAAAGATTCTGGGTTCAGTACCAAAATGATTAAATTATGGATGGTAGTGGTAATGTCATGAAAATGCAAAAAAGGACCATATATTTTGAAAAATTTACAAACATTTTCATACCTGTAATTTTAAGTAAAGCTTCATGTCACCCCACTGTGAATTATGAGGGTTTTTCTTCAAAATAAATTTGAGCACCGGTTCTCTCTTATCTAAGTCACAGTCTTTAAGAAGGTACTCTTCCTTTGCCTCAGTCCTTGTTATAAGCTGATGCTTACTTTCAACATCTCTGAAACAGATTTTGTTGTTTTTAAAAAGAGACCGGTGAAAAGCACTATGTAAGAGGCTAATATTGAAGTCCAGTTATGTACTGTACAATGCACCTGATACCCCTACTGTGATGTGGGCCTTGATCTTGCAAACTCAGGCAGGTGAGGCGTCCTCCTGAACTCCAATAAAATATCAACACAGTAGTTAGACACCCCTCTTTTTGTTTGTTTGTTTGGGGGGTGGAATGGAGAGAATAGGCTCCTACCAGGATCATCTCAAAGCTTCTACCTCAATTCTACCACAGGTTTTTCCTACACGAGGGGATAACTGGATACTATATTTTCAAATCTTCATTGTTTTAGATACAAATTATACAGCCAAAGCAGTTTCCAAATGAAGACATTTGGCATGCACAAGGAATAATAAAATAAAGCAAAAGGTTTAATAAAAAAAAAATGTTCATTTTTTATTGGCTAAGTAATGAGACAATTTGAACATTCTGGTCACACAAGCTCCTAGTGAGAATCTGAAACAAATTTATTTCACCTGTCTTGATCCAAAGTATCACCTGAATCTCTTTATCATATGGCCAAATGATTACATAAATTAAATCCTTATCAGAGAGATCATTTAAATATATTCCCCAATTTGCTACAAATTTATAGATATATTGAAATTTTAAAAATTGCCATATCAGTGGAAAAAAACACAGTGGATTCAGTCAGGTGATGTCTACAAGATCCAATTAATAACCACCTCAAGAACTATTTATTCAATATTCAATTTTCAAAATTTAAAAGGCATACTTGGGGCTAACTCAGCTGATCATCCCCATCACAGATATACTCCAATTTACAGCAGCTATAAAAAGTCTTGTTTAATTTGACTATTTAAATAGCTGAACACTTTCTACCACAGTGGTCTTTTTAAAAATAGATCCTTACATGACTAATCCATTATTTACTAATTTCACTTCTTTAAACATATGTAATAAACTTGATGGGATAATAATCTCCATTACCATACTTAAACAATGCAATATGAATGCTGTAAAGCAAAGAGACTATACATTTCTAACATACTGTGTATTTTTTTCACATCTTGCACTAGGAGGCATGTGAGAGAGATATGGTTCTTTTGCTTTAAAAACACAAAGTTATTCAATTCTATTCATATAATTTTCCAACTGACAATATCTTATCCAATAACATTCCTCTGATAGCTCTTTAATATAAATGTGTTTTTACAACAGAACTGTATAAATCATTAACATCAAATTCTGATTCTAGTGAAATAATAGTTAATTTAATATATTTACCGAACAGTTTTTGCCCATTATTTACAATACCTGCAATTATCGCATGTTGCCCAATCAAAGTGCTGCATGAGATATGAATCCATGAACTGTTTCCCACATTCTTCACAAATAAGGTAATCAAATTCTAGTACAGGTCCTAATGGAAAGGAACAAATAATTTTATTTAGGTAAAGTATTTGGGCTTGAGCTTACTAGGGCTTAACATTCATTTACAATGTGACTTTTATATCATATATTTAACATGCACTATTCATGTTTTCTAAAATTCTGTAGTACAAACTAAGGCTATGATATTGCAATCAGATCCTTGCAGCTGGACCTCTGTCTGTCTGGAGTCCCACTGAAACCATTTTATCTTTCAAAATAACAAGTAACAGATCTTAAGAATAAAAGTTCTAAAAAGCAGTTCTCCGATTTCAGCATTTGAAGTGCATGCATGTGTGCACGTGCACACTCACAGCCTGCAAGGAGTTCTAATTTAGATTGTTACAGATAGGGCAGATATGGGAAGTGTTCCCTTAACACGGCACCAGGTTAGAGTGGAAGAACATAAAGTTAACCATACTTTCAATACATTTCTATTTGCTTCAGACCAAATGAGGAGCTTTACATTTTAGATTTTTTTTAAAAATCCTAAAACTGTTGACATTCAAGCATTTCTAATTATAGACTCAGACCTAACCTAGCAAAAATTAAATGTTATCCCAATTTGCATTTTATACTGGAAAGTGTAGGTGTTCAGCACGTCTCAAAATCAAGTTTTAGCATTAGGCTGTGTAATTATTAGACTATACTCCCACTAACTGGTAACAGTATAAAGCTATTTTTATTAGGACAATAATACAATGAGGTTACCAGTGGCTGAACAGCAATGGTAGAAGTGTAGATGCCCTTACCCCACCTACTGAAATTTTACATATTGGAGCATCTGGGGCAGCACAACTGACGGCTGAGATTCAGTGGCAAAGCCCTGTACGTGATTACTTGCCCTGCAGCGGATTCAGAATGGAATGAAGCAAGAAGAGACAAAGGGAGAAGTTGGTTTTGCTGGAGGTTTTTATTCATTAATTTAGATGTGGGGATGGAAAAAATGTAGGTAGGGCTGACGGACATGCATGGGATCCTCCCCAGAAAAGTGTGGGGAAATGATGCAATCTGGAAGCATTTAACAGCCAAGAAAATAGCATCTGTCCCACCCTTCTTCACTTTTGTCATTTAGTTTCATTCCCTGCCCCAGTTAGCCTACCTTCTATCAGGTGACTTGGCCCTTCCCTATTGCTTCTGCCACTTCCTGATGCCTGAATCCATCATTCTTGAGACAGCACCCTTTCTGTGACTGACAAGAAGTGCTGTTAATTGTGTAATGGTACACAATGCTGACTTTACTCCTAAGCAAGCATCCCCACAAGTATCAACTGCTAGAATGGGACTACAGGACAGCATGTTCAGATCCTCTGCTGTTATAAATTGGTACAGCCCCACTGTTGATTAATATATGCTGGTTAGTATATAAATATCATTGATATTCTGTATTATCTGCACCATACATATATTAGTATGCAAGAAGCACCAATAACATTAAGCACAAATACTGTAACAGTGATATTACCTAAACTGGCCTGAACCATAATCCTGTTCATTTATTTAAGTATCCCATAACACCTTGCATTAGCTGAAGTAAGCCTTGGCTTGAGTAGATAGGAAAATTGTCAGTATCTGGACATTAAATTATTTCCTGATAGGAGCAGGAAAGGAGTTACCCATACAAACCTAAGAAGTGTCTTTATGCCCCTTAGTACCTGGAATGCATACACTCAGAACAAAAGATAAAAGGCTACACCATGGTACCAGAAACAAACAAGGTAGAAAGCTCATTAATTAAATCCAGCTGCAAATAATGTATATGGTACCTTTTGTGACATGTCATTCCATATTCTTTATGAAAATATGCTATGATGTGACTATGACATAACAGATATACTTTATGCAAGATGGCTCATGTGAGATATCATTGGAAAGGTTATGATGTATTGAATGTGATTATCCTATTTGTATGAATGTACCATTTCTGTATCTGAAATTTGGAATATTGACTATGTATCTGTATTTCAACTACACTACTTTGGGTGACGCCCACTGCCAACACTTTAGGTACAACAATAGAAAAGCCAGTCAGGATGGATGGCCCATCAACAAGGACAATGGACTCTAAAAGAGCTTAGTTTTTCTGTGAACCTGTGGGTCAGCCTGTGAAGAATGGCTACAAGGGGCCTACAGAGTCAGGTGGTCTTGTCACCTGATGATAAAACCTGGGACTTCTTGTAACTTTCCACTGTAAAGGAAGGGGGGTCAAACTAGGAAACAAAGGACTCCTGCCTTATGCAAATCCTATTAAGGGTGGGGAGTGAGGTAATCCAGGTAGTCAGTTCTCCCCTACTACCCGACCCGAGATGACGACTGCTGGAAACAACTAAGACTGAACTGGGGGAAAGAACTGGGCCCAGGCTGGAAGGGCATCTGGCCTGTGAAGAATATTATTAGAACCACATTTAGGGTGAGAACTTACATGTAATCAGCTTCTTTAGTGTATTAAGCTTAGTTTGCATGCTCTGTTTTATTTTTAGTAATCTGCCTTGTTTTGTCTGCTACCACCTTAACTACTTAAAATACACCTGTTATAATTAATAAACTTATTTCTGGTTTATAATATAACCCAGTATATGTGATTTCTAACAGGATGTGCGTGTGAGAAATTGTGCATACCCTCTTCCAGACTGAGGAAAGAGGCGAATATATCGTATCTTTGGGTCTGTACTGCAAGGGAGGTGGACATCCGCTTGCTGGCACAATCCCTTAAACTGAGTCTTCCCAGAGCTGATCAGCAGCTGGGTGTGGCCCTGCTTGTATGTGTGTTAGAGGAGGTTTTAAGTGCCTGGCTCAGCAAGACAGGTAAAAGAGGGCCTATGCTGGCAGAACAGGTAGACTCAGTGGTATCTCCTCAAGGGGTCCAACCCGTCACACCTTTTACTGATCAACAATTTAGAGTATAAAAGTATTGCTTTAGAGGTATAACTTTAGGAAGCACCCCTGCATAAGGAGAACGTAATATTGCTGCACCAATCTGCTCTTTGGAGACTGCCATTGTATAGAACCTTTTTCCTGTACCGTATTAATTAAGTCAGTATGATGATTATTTGGTCTCAAGTATATTTCTTAACAAAATAACAAACCCAAGTGTGGTCAAGCAATTGACTGTACAGTTTATCAATGCTACTGAAATCAATGCAGATGTTGATTTACACCAGTTAAGGATCTGGTTCAGTGTGTTCAGATCTTTTATACAGTAGGGGACTGTTGCATCAGTATTTGTTACTAGAGAATGAGGAACCAGAATATACTAGGTAAAAATTGTTAGTGCCCAGAAAAGTGTAGACTGTGGCTATTCTGTTACTTAGGATCCTCACCTTCCCCCATCAGACATTTATTTATCCTAAATTAAGAGTCTGTCTGGTTAATTATTGAAAAATACATGACCATTTTCACTAACAACAACATAAGGACATATAATAAGCCACATATTTTACACAAATGTATTTCAGGTTTCTCTGAAGCCGTTGCTGACTTTTCATAATTCCTGTTCAGCTAGTGTGCCACAAAATGGAGCAGCTTATTCATTTTAGTAGTGTGTTCATATTAACTATAAATGACCAATATAGCCATTTTCTGCAAAATGAATCATGTTTTACCTGGCTGATGCACAATTTTCTCAACCTTGTGTTCCTCCTCTTCCTCCTCTTCCAGAAAGAACCCTCCCCCTGTGTCAATTATCTTTGGAGGTGCTTTAACTTTAGCACTTCCTGAAAAAAACAAACAAGAGAAGTCAGCATATTTAAAGGCTAAAAGAATTGCATGCATCAATGTAAATGCAAAATTATTTGCAAAAACTAATTTACAAAATGTGACCTTCATATCCAACATTCATGAGCTAGCATGGAGATCTTTCTGCTTTCAAAATACACTGTCAGTACTACTCATAGATCTAGGAGACCGGGAGATGCAGGGTACGTGGAGAACGATTCAACTCCAAGGGCAGGTTTCTATCAACTGAAAGTAATTCATTTATTGTACAAAGGAAAATATACATGCATAAGTTGCACTATGTTTGTTACTGCAGAGCAAGGAAAGCAACAAAAGAACCAAACTTGGAAGACTGTTCTTGAAATCCATACCTAAGGTTAAGCTTATGGCATGGAGGTCACGAATTCCATGATTTCCAGAGACCTGTGACATTTTCCACTTCAGCCCTCCCTCGCATCTCCCAGCCACTGGGGGGACCCCGGAGCTCCGAACCACCAAACCTGCAGCTCTGAGCCACCACAGGTGGCAAGGGTTCCTTGCAGCTGAGCCACCATGGACAGCAGTTGCTGGCAGAGTGGATTTGATTTAAATTACTAGTCAGGAAGACTCTGTTTAATCATGGATTTCTACATGAAAGTGCATTCTTGTTGATTATTATAACCTTAATACATATTCTTCACAACTCACAGATAGATATAGGTTTCATTTTTAGAAGGTACATACTATACATTTTTGAAGTGATTTATTCTGAAAACTTTTCAGATTAGTTTTACAACTATATCAGAAAGCGAATGATTGTTTGGTTATTTCATTTACCAAAGGTAAATAAAGCAGATATTTATGAAGTCATTGGGAGATGAACGATCTCCAATTCAACAGGTTAATCATTCATATTTGGAGGATTTTCTTGCATGCTGGATTAGGAGGAGAACATCACCAGACAGACATTTACATTGTTTTATTTAACTAAAACAACAACGTTATGTATTCTGGATTTTTTTTAAAACAGCAAACATAACATTTTAACAAAACAAGCTTATGACTTTTGAATTTAGTTAAACATTTAAGTTTTTTTAAATCAGGTTTGTTTTTGTAAAAATTCTTTTTAACTAAAATAGTTAAATGAAATATTTTTTAAAAAAAATAAATTAAATTGATTACATCAGCCAGGTCAACATGTGAAATTTAAAACATTGGTTTCTGCAGCTAACTCAGTCGTCTTCACCTTCATTTTCCTGTTTGTTCATAATCTGGAAAAGAAAAACAAGCTTTCCTGCTTTTTCAAGTCCCAAATGATTTCTCAATTTAGAATGAATTAGTCCAAAGGAAGAAAATATTTTTTCTACACCAGCAAAAGAAGCTATTGCTATTAAAAGTGAGATCATCACTTCAACAGGCTCTGAATCCAAGTGCTTAAGTGACTTCCACCAGTTCACTGCTGTGACTCTCTTTAAAAGATCATCAGCAAACAAATGGTTCACCCTTAGCTCTGAAGTTGGCATTATGGAGGGATCATTGCTGGATGTCCGTGTCATAGCCAACTCCTCTTCTTCAGCAGTTAAGGTTTGATCCTGATACCGAATATTGAGAATATTTGCAAGAAAATGAGCTGGAGATACTGCTTGTCCCATTTGTTTTTTAAATTTTTGTAATTTAACTCTGTCATAGCAGATTTCTCTTTTTAAGATCTCACTCGGTTCCTTCCAAATTTCAACAGCATCAGCAATAAAACAGCTATTTCCCTGCATTTTGGTCGAGGCTTACAGAAATAGGCTTCAAGGTACTCAGCGTGTGTTCAACATTTCTCTTAAACCCAACGTTGAGCACTTTGGCTGTGACAGTGCCATCTATTTTTTCATGATTTTGTTCATAAACTGTCATCAGATTAGGCCAGTTCTTGATATAGTGCTCAAAACAGTCCACTACTGAGTTCCATCGTATGTCTTGTGGGACACTTAGCTTGGTTCCTTCCACTTTTTTCAGAGCAGCTGCTGCAAAATGGTTGTTACGGACGTATTTTGCAATTTCAACATTAGCCTTTATTTCTGGAACACTGAAGTCTTTGGCTAGGAGGTGCATCAAATGAGCAATGCAACCGTATGTTATTAGCTTGGGACTCTCTTCACTCTTCTAAATTTCTTCTAATCTTGGATACATTTGCAGCATTGTCTAGTACACAGCTTGGTTTCAGACGTTTGAATTTTTTTTCCACAGTTTGTTATAGCTTTTATTGCTACTTGTAAGTATTCTGCTGTGTGTGCATTTCCTGATATATCAATTGTTTCTGTAAGGAAGACCTTCCCTTCTTCTGTTGTCACGCAAGCCCTACATACTACTGGATCATTGTGGACATTGCTCCACCAATCAAAACCTTTTGCACGCTGCTCAATTTCTCTTTCATACACTATCCAGGAATTTGCCTGCGACATCAGCTCTGTTGGGTGGACTGTATCCTGGTCTTAATGACTGAACCATGTTAATGAAGTGTGGGTTCTCAATCGTACGGAAAGGAGAATTTGTTGCATAAACAAACCAGGCAATTTTTTCATCAATTACCTCTTTTCATAATCTGCTGGTTCTTATCACAAACTTATCTATGGTTGTTTCTGGATGATGGAGATTTTGTTTTCTTTCTGCTACAGGTGATACACTGTGGCTATGTGACATACATGATGTGACTGAAACACTATCATTTGCAGATAACTCTGAAACTATAGAAAATGATGGTGATCTTGAAGGTGGATAGTCTTCAGAATCCTGTATGTTGAGGATGGATTCTCCTAAACAAAATAAGTCAATGCAGTTAATTATTACCACCATACTGCTCATTTAGTATTACTCATTGCATTCACTGACACTCAGCAGTGCTTTAAAGGTGAAATTGTAAAAGGAAGTTCTGCCTACTTCACCTATTTATTTTTTATCACAACTGCATCTGAAATGATAGTACCATAGAGTAACAACTATATTTTTTGCTCAAACATGAGAATTCAAGAATAGTTCAGAATAAAGACAGGCAGTCCTTAAGAAAGAAGTATGAAATTAAAAAAGTTTACCAACCTGAAGATCCTACACGTTCAGTCATGTTCCTTTCATCATCTTCAATGCAGCTTCCTCCTGCGAAGGAACACTTCTCATGATGTTGTTTCATTGAGGCAACCAGGCCTTGCATTTCTTTGCTGCACTGTTTGCATTTTGCACGCATGACTGTCTTACCCACCGGTAGAGGAACTTCATTAAATACTCCCAAACTGAGTCTCTTTTGCGGCCTGCTGCCATTGTAGGTTTTTCCTTCTAGTGAGAGAATAGTATGGTAGATCTGAGAAGAAGGATAAAGGAGTTTGAGGCGCAAGTGGTGTTCTCGTCCATCCTCCCCGTAGAAGGAAAAGGCCTGGGTAGAGACTGTCGAATCGTGGAAGTCAACGAATGGCTATGCAGACGGTGTCGGAGAGAAGGCTTTGGATTTTTTGACCATGGGATGGTGTTCTAGGAAGGAGGAGTGCTAGGCAGAGACGGGCTCCATCTAACGGAGAGAGGAAAGAGCATCTTTGGAGGCAGGCTGGCTAATCTAGTGAGGAGGGCTTTAAACTAGGTTCACCGGGGAAAGGAGACTAAAGTCCTGAGGTAAGTGGGGACGTGGGATACCAGGAGGAAGCACGAGCAGGAGAACGTGAAAGGGGAAGGCTCCTGCCTCATCCTAAGAAAGCAGGACAAACAGCAAGTTATCTCAAGTGCCTATACACAAAGGCAAGAAGCCTGGGAAACAAGCAGGGAGAACTAGTAGTCCTGGCACAGTCAAGGAATTATGATGTGATTGGAACAACAGAGACTTGGTGGGGTAACTCACATGACTGGAGTACTGTCATGGATGGATATAAACTGTTCAGGAAGGACAGGCAGCGCAGAAAAGGTGGGGGAGTTGCATTGTATATGAGAGAGCAGTATGACTGCTCAGACTTCTGGTATGAAACTGCAGAAAAACTTGAGAGTCTCTGGATTAAGTTTAGAAGTGTGACAACAAGGGTGATGTCGTGGTGGGAGTCTGCGATAGACCACTGGATCAGGGGGATGAGGTGGATGAATCATAGAATCATAGAATATCAGGGTTGGAAGGGACCCCAGAAGGTCATCTAGTCCAACCCCCTGCTCAAAGCAGGACCAAGTCCCAGTTAAATCATCCCAGCCAGGGCTTTGTCAAGCCTGACCTTAAAAACCTCTAAGGAAGGAGATTCTACCACCTCCCTAGGTAACGCATTCCAGTGTTTCACCACCCTCTTAGTGAAAAAGTTTTTCCTAATATCCAATCTAAACCTCCCCCATTGCAACTTGAGACCATTACTCCTCGTTCTGTCATCTGCTACCATTGAGAACAGTCTAGAGCCATCCTCTTTGAAACCCCCTTTCAGGTAGTTGAAAGCAGCTATCAAATCCCCCCTCATTCTTCTCTTCTGCAGACTAAACAATCCCAGCTCCCTCAGCCTCTCCTCATAAGTCATGTGCTCTAGACCCCTAATCATTTTCGTTGCCCTTCGTTGCACTCTTTCCAATTTATCCACATCCTTCCTGTAGTGTGGGGCCCAAAACTGGACACAGTACTCCAGATGAGGCCTCACCAGTGTCGAATAGAGGGGAACGATCACGTCCCTCGATCTGCTCGCTATGCCCCTACTTATACATCCCAAAATGCCATTGGCCTTCTTGGCAACAAGGGCACACTGCTGACTCATATCCAGCTTCTCGTCCACTGTCACCCCTAGGTCCTTTTCCGCAGAACTGCTGCCGAGCCATTCGGTCCCTAGTCTGTAGCGGTGCATTGGATTCTTCCATCCTAAGTGCAGGACCCTGCACTTATCCTTATTGAACCTCATTAGATTTCTTTTGGCCCAATCCTCCAATTTGTCTAGGTCCTTCTGTATCCTATCCCTCCCCTCCAGCGTATCTACCACTCCTCCCAGTTTAGTATCATCCGCAAATTTGCTGAGAGTGCAATCCACACCATCCTCCAGATCATTTATGAAGATATTGAACAAAACGGGCCCCAGGACCGACCCCTGGGGCACTCCACTTGACACCGGCTGCCAACTAGACATGGAGCCATTGATCACTACCCGTTGAGCCCGACAATCTAGCCAGCTTTCTACCCACCTTATAGTGCATTCATCCAGCCCATACTTCCTTAACTTGCTGACAAGAATGCTGTGGGAGACCGTGTCAAAAGCTTTGCTAAAGTCAAGAAACAATACATCCACTGCTTTCCCTTCATCCACAGAACCAGTAATCTCATCATAAAAGGCGATTAGATTAGTCAGGCATGACCTTCCCTTGGTGAATCCATGCTGACTGTTCCTGATCACTTTCCTCTCCTCTAAGTGCTTCAGGATTGATTCTTTGAGGACCTGCTCCATGATTTTTCCAGGGACTGAGGTGAGGCTGACCGGCCTGTAGTTCCCAGGATCCTCCTTCTTCCCTTTTTTAAAGATGGGCACTACATTAGCCTTTTTCCAGTCATCCGGGACTTCCCCCGTTCGCCACGAGTTTTCAAAGATAATGGCCAAGGGCTCTGCAATCACAGCCGCCAATTCCCTCAGCACTCTCGGATGCAATTCGTCCGGCCCCATGGACTTGTGCACGTCCAGCTTTTCTAAATAGTCCCTAACCACCTCTATCTCTACAGAGGGCTGGCCATCTCTTCCCCATTTTGTGATGCCCAGCACAGCAGTCTGGGAGCTGACCTTGTTAGTGAAAACAGAGGCAAAAAAAGCATTGAGTACATTAGCTTTTTCCACATCCTCTGTCACTAGCTTGCCTCCCTCATTCAGTAAGGGGCCCACACTTTCCTTGGCTTTCTTCTTGTTGCCAACATACCTGAAGAAACCCGTCTTGTTACTCTTGACATCTCTTGCTAGCTGCAGCTCCAGGTGCGATTTGGCCCTCCTGATATCTTTCCTACATGCCCGAGCAATATTTTTATACTCTTCCCTGGTCATATGTCCAACCTTCCACTTCTTGTAAGCTTCTTTTTATGTTTAAGATCCGCTAGGATTTCACCATTAAGCCAAGCTGGTCGCCTGCCATATTTACTATTCTTTCGACTCATCGGGATGGTTTGTCCCTGTAACCTCAACAGGGATTCCTTGAAATACAGCCAGCTCTCCTGGACTCCCTTCCCTTTCATGTTAGTCCCCCAGGGGATCCTGGCCATCTGTTCCCTGAGGGAGTCAAAGTCTGCTTTCCTGAAGTCCAGGGTCCGTATCCTGCTGCTTACCTTTCTTCCCTGCGTCAGGATCCTGAACTCAACCAACTCATGGTCACTGCCTCCCAGATTCCCATCCACTTTTGCTTCCCCCACTAATTCTACCCGGTTTGTGAGCAGCAGGTCAAGAAAAGCGCTCCCCCTAGTTGGCTCCCCTAGCACTTGCACCAGGAAATTGTCCCCTACGCTTTCCAAAAACTTCCTGGATTGTCTATGCACCGCTGTATTGCTCTCCCAGCAGATATCAGGAAAATTAAAGTGAGGCTTTCTTCCAGCAACTAATGGAAGTTATTAGATCGCAGGCCCTGGTTCTCATGGGAGACTTCAATCACCCTGATATCTGCTGGGAGAGCAACACAGCAGTGCACAGACAATCCAGGAAGTTTTTTGAAAGTGTAGGGGACAATTTCCTGGTGCAAGTGCTGGAGGAACCAACTAGGGGCAGAGCTCTTCTTGACCTGCTGCTCACAAACCAGGAAGAATTAGTAGGGGAAGCAAAAGGGGATGGGAACCTGGGAGGCAGTGACCATGAGATAGTTGAGTTCAGGATCCTGACACAGGGAAGAAAGGAGAGCAGCAGAATACAGACCCTGGACTTCAGAAAAGCAGACTTTGACAACCTCAGGGAACTGATGGGCAGGATCCCCTGGGAGAACAACATGAGGGGGAAAAGGAGTCCAGAACAGCGGGCTGTATTTTAAAAAATCCTTATTGAGGTTACAGGGACAAACCATCCTGATGTGTAGAAAGAATAGTAAATATGGCAGGCGACCAGCTTGGTTTAACAGCGAAATCCTTGCTGATCTTAAACACAAAAAAGAAGCTTACAAGAAGTGAAAGATTGGACAAATCACCAGGGAAGGGTATAAAAATATTGCTCGGGCATGCAGGCGTGAAATCAGGAAGACCAAATCACACCTGGAGTTGCAGCTAGCAAGAGATGTTAAGAGTAACAAGAAGGGTTTCTTCAGGTATGTTAGCAACAAGAAGAAAGCCAAGGAAAGTGTGGGCCCCTTACTGAATGAGGGAGGCAACCTAGTGACAGAGGATGTGGAAAAAGTTAATGTACTCAATGCTTTTTTTGCCTCTGTTTTCACGAACGAGGTCAGCTCCCAGACTGCTGCACTGGGCAGCACAGCATGGGGAGGAGATGACCAGCCCTCTGTGAAGAAAGAAGTGGTTCGGGACTATTTAGAAAAGCTGGACGAGCACAAGTCCATGGGGCCGGATGCGCTGCATCCAAGAATTCTAAAGGAGTTGGCGGATGTGATTGCAGAGCCATTGGCCTTTATCTTTGAAAACTCATGGCGATCGGGGGAGGTCCAGGACGACTGGAAAAAGGCTAATGTAGTGCCCATCTTAAAAAAAAGGAAGGAGGAGGATCCGGGGACCTACAGGCCTGTCAGCCTCACCTAAGTCCCTGGACAAATTATGGAGCAGGTCCTCAAGGAATCAATTCTGAAGCACTTAGAGGAGAGGAAAATGATCAGGAACAGTCAGCATGGATTTACCAAGGGCAAGTCATGCCTGACTAATCTAATTGCCTTCTATGACAAAATAATTGGCTCTGTGGATGAGGGGAAAGCAGTAGACATGTTGTTCCTTGACTTTAACAAAGCTTTTGACACAGTCTCCCACAGTATTTTTGCCAGCAAGTTAAAGAAGTATGGGCTGGATGAATGGACGATAAAGTGGATAGAAAGCTGGCTAGATTGTCGGGCTCAACGGGTAGTGATCAATGGCTCCATGTCTAGTTGGCAGCCGGTATCAAGTGGAGTGCTCCAAGGGTCGGTCCTGGGGCTGGTTTTGTTCAATATCTTCATTAATGATCTGGAGGATAGTGTGGATTGCACCCTCAGCAAGGTTGCAGATGACACTAAACTGGGAGGAGAGGTAGATATGCTGGAGGGTAGGAATAGGATACAGAGGGCCCTAGACAAATTAGAGGATTGGGCCAAAAGAAATCTGATGAGGTTCAACAAGGACAAGTGCAGAGCCCTGCACTTAGGACGGAAGAATCCCAGGCACCGCTACAGACTAGGGACTGAATGGCTAGGCAGCAGTTCTGCAGAAAAGGACCTAGGGGTTACAGTGGACAAGAAGCTGGATATGAGTCAACAGTGTGCCGCTGTTGCCAAGAAGGCCAATGGCATTTTGGGATGTATAAGTAGGGGCATTGCCAGCAGATTGAGGGATGTGATCGTTCCCCTCTATTCGACATTGGTGAGGCCTCATCTGAAGTAGTGTGTCCAGTTTTGGGCCCCACACTACAAGAAGGATGTGGAAAAATTGGAAAATGTCCAGCGGAGGGCAACAAAAATGATGAGGGGACTGGAACACATGACTTCTGAGGAGAGGCTGAGGGAACTGGGATTCTTTAGTCTATGGAAGAGAAGAATGAGGGGGGATTTGATAGCTGCTTTCAATTACCTGAAAGGGGGGTTCCAAAGAGGATGGATCTAGACTGTTCTCAGTGGTGGCAGATGATAGAACAAGGAGTAATGGTCTCAAGTTGCAGTGGGGGAGCTTTAGGTTGGATATTAGGAAAAACTTTTTCACTAGGAGGGTGGTGAAACACTGGAATGCGTTACCTAGGGAGGTGGTGGAATCTCCTTCCTTAGAAGTTTTTAAGGTCAAGCTTGACAAAGCCCTGGCTGGGATGATTTAGTTGGGGATTGGTCCTTCTTTGAGCAGGGGGTTGGACTAGATGACCTCCTAAGGTCCCTTCCAACCCTGATATTCTGTGATTCTATTCTATCCCAAATCAATGAAGGCTCAGAAAGACTTCAAGACTTCTGGAATATGCTGCTCAAACAGTTTCACTTTTGTTTCTACTGCCTGTCCCTCCCTTCTCACATTTATCTCCAGACTTCTTCTCCTTGTCCAGATCTATTCCGCCCCCAACAATCTTCTGTTCATTGAACTTTTTGAAACTTTGGACTTTTAGAGAAAGGTAAGGGTAAGAGGTGTACACAAATTTGCAGAGGGACAATAGCAGGGGCGGGCAAACTTTTTGGCCTGAGGGCCACATCGGGTTTTCAAAATTGTATGGCAGGCCGGTTAGAGGAGGCTGTGTGTCCCCAAACAGCCAGACATGACCCAGCCCCTGCCTCCTACCCGACCCGCCCCCCCGCCCAGTTTCTCACCCCCTGACAGATCCCCTGGGACTCCTGCCCCATCCAACCCCCCTGTCCCCGATGGCTGCCCCAGGACTCCTACCCCATCCTCCAGCCCCTTGCTTCTGTCCTCTGACCGCCTCCGGAACCTCCATCCCTGACTGCCCCCCGCTGCCGCATCCAACCCCCCCCTTCCTGACTGCCCCCCCGGGACCCCTGCTCCCATTCAACCCCTCGTTCCCCACTCTCTGACTGCCCCGACCCCTATCCACACCCCCCACCCCAAACTCCCCTGCCCTCTAACCAACACCCCCTGCTCCCTGCCCTCTTACCACGCTACCTGGAGCACCGGTAGCTGGCAGCGCTACAGCCACGCCAGCCAGAGCACCAGGTCAGGCTGTGGCTCTGCAACTGCGCTGGCCGGCCACCCAGAGTGTTGCGCCGGTGGCGCGCTGAGACTGCGGGCCTAAGAGGGACTGCGGGGGAGGGGCCGGGGACTAGCCTCCTGGGCCAGGAGCTCAGGGGCCGGGCAGGAGGGTCCTGCCGGCCAGATGTGGCTCGCGGGCCGTAGTTTGCCCACCTCTGGACAATAGGGTTGAAGTCTGTTATTTCTCACCTCTATATATTATTTATTTATTTAAAACATTTTTGCTGTTAACAAGCATGTTATCTCTGGAGACACAAATCCACAGTTTGAGGACTGCAAAACTAAGCATCTCTGATAGTATCTTCTAGACTGAGCACTGAGTCCCATTGGGTAGATAGAAAGATTAACCTAAATAATCTATACAGAAGCCCTTGGAACCCCTTAAGATTGAGTCCCTAATCCATGAACTACTGGAACTCATTTACAAAACTTTTCTTAAACATTACATGAATATATTGTCTTATACTACAGAATTACAATTTATAATCCCTATTCCATTATGAGATCTCTGAGTTATAATGTATCTTAACTAAAACTATGTTGATAGGTTTTTACTCCAAAAGCATTTTATCAAAAAAATCCTATTTAAATAAAAAAATCTGATTTTTTTTTTTTTTAATCATAGCAGCAGGGCTAGGGCTCTCATACCCCATCAGCCCCATTTTGTCACGGTTATTTTTAATAAAAGTCAGGGACAGGTCAAGAGCTTCTGTGAGTTTTTGTTTATTGCCCACGACCAGTCCCTGACTTTTACTAAAAATAACCGTGACAAAATCTTAACCTTAGCTATACCTAATGCCCGTGATGCATAGGTCCAGAGATTATAAAGTGCATGCTTTTACCCAAATTAAATGAAACAAACAGAGAAGTGTGTATTAGAAAGCAGAAATCTAATAAAGCATTTTTCTATACTTGGGAGCCAGAGTGCAAAAGTTTTAGTACAAGGTGAAGCTTGTAAAAGGAAAAGCCTTTTGAAAGAAGTCAGTTCTGCAGCAAAATAAATGTACATTGAACTATGTGATCATATAAGACTTAACATTTACCAGATGGACTTTTCCTATTTGTCACCTATATAACAAAAAACCCATGAAGTTTATAAAGCACAAGTTGCCAAAACAAATGAATGTTTCAGCTTTTTAAAAACCATACAAACAAAAAAAACACCAACAAACTGGACACCTTTGCTCTCCATAGCATCTTAAGTTAGTGTAAATTATGCCTGTAAATTCTTGTTATATTCTGTGATCCGAATAAAAAGATAATGCTAAATATATTTTAAATGACATGGTAAACTCATATTTCTGAAGTATTTTTACAAAAAAGAAAAAAAAGATTAAGAAAGGTTCGTAGAATGAGCATGAATAATCAGTTTTATCCAGGCTTAGCCATAACAAGATAATTATTTGTATTCATTTTTCTAGTTTTAATCAATTACATTCTCAGTTGTAAGCATTACTTTCTAAAAAGCCTAAACGCCCGTTTGCCCTGCCAGCTTTGGCCTTTTCCATTTGGCAACCATGCATATTTCCCATCCCATGATTCACTGCTTCTTAGAATACAAGCCAATATGACTCATATCGGTTGGCTTTAACTTGCAGGTTGTTTTAACATAAGAACGGCCAGACTGGGTCAGACCAAAGGTCCCTCTAGCCCAGTATCGTCTGCCCACCGTGGCCAGTGCCAGGTGCCCCTGAGGGAATGAGCAGAACAGGCAATCACCAAGTGATGCATCAAGTTTTGTTTGACTCAACACTACAGGATGCACTATCTAGTTATTGTGGCGGGCCCCAGACCTTCCAGCCTGCCGAGCACGCTCCAGCTCAGAGTGTTGACCACCAGGATGGAGCAAGGCAGGCGGGGAGCCCGCCGGGGGCTGCGCAGCGGCGAGTCACCAGTTCCAGGTCACACAGCCCCAGCAGCTGCTCTGGGGGACCGAGGCGCACGCCGGTGATGCACGAGGCACAAGGACAGGCTGGCCCTCAGCCCGCACAGCCCGGGAAGAGGCCGACAAGCGGTCACGGGTCGGAGCAAACCTTGGCCGGGGGCGGCCGGGTAGGGCCGGGCGGTCAACCGGGCCTGCCGCAGCATCAGCGCCCGCTGGCGATTCCGCTCGACCTTCGCCCGCATGGCCGCAGACAGGGGGGGCGCTGCCCCCGCGGGCCCGGCGCCCTCCATGGCCAGCGACCTACAGCCAGAGAGGGGGAGACGTCAGTGCTTGCCCCAGCCCCCTGCCCCCCCCCCGGGAGCCGCCTCGCACAAAGGCCCCAGCCCCCTGCCCGCCCCCCCCCGGGAGCCGCCTCGCACAAGGGCCCCAGCCCCCTGCCCGCCCCCCCCGGGAGCCGCCTCGCACAAGGGCCCCAGCCCCCTGCCCCCCCCCCGGGAGCCGCCTCGCACAAAGGCCCCAGCCCCCTGCCCGCCCCCCCCGGGAGCCGCCTCGCACAAGGG
Source organism: Dermochelys coriacea (assembly GCF_009764565.3). Classification (NCBI taxonomy): domain Eukaryota; kingdom Metazoa; phylum Chordata; order Testudines; family Dermochelyidae; genus Dermochelys; species Dermochelys coriacea. The sequence continues at coordinate 136,501,863 of NC_050072.1, read as the reverse complement.
CCCCAGCCCCCTGCCCGCCCCCCCCGGGAGCCGCCTCGCACAAGGGCCCCAGCCCCCTGCCCCCCCCCGGGAGCCGCCTCGCACAAAGGCCCCAGCCCCCTGCCCGCCCCCCCCGGAGCCGCCTCGCACAAGGGCCCCAGCCCCCTGCCCCCCCCCCCGGGAGCCGCCTCGCACAAGGGCCCCAGCCCCCTGCCCGCCCCCCCCGGGAGCCGCCTCCCACAAGGGCCCCAGCCCCCTGCCCCCTGCCCGGGAGCCGCCTCGCACAAGGGCCCCACCCCACGGCGCTCGACCTGCGCATCACCTGGCGAGGGGGACGCGCACCCCGGGCCCAGCCCGCGGCCAACAAACAACCTTCCCCGCGCGGCCGGCTGCTGCTGCGCAGGCGCAAGAAACGGGGGCGGGCAGCGCCGGGCGCGCGGCCTCCTCCGTCCTCCGCAGCGTCCCCTCAGGCGGCCTCGCGCCGCTCCCCCTCCCCCCACAGGAGACCCCCCCCTCCCCCTGCCCTGTGGGGAACCCCCCCTCCCCCCCACAGGAGACCCCCCCTGCCCTGTGGGGAAACCCCCTCCCCTCCCCCCCTCACAGGAGACCCCCCTCCCCCCACAGGAGACCCCCCTGCCCTGTGGGGAACCCTCCCTCCCCTCCCCCCCTCACAGGAGACCCCCCCTCCCGTCTCCCCCCCACAGGAGACCCCCCTGCCCTGTGGGGAAACCCCCTCCCCCCTCACATGAGACCCCCCTCCCCCCTGCCCTGTGGGGAACCCCCTCTCCCCCCTCACAGGAGACCCCCCCTCCCGCTGCCCTGTGGGGAACCCCCCCTCCCCTCTCCCCCCCACAGGAGACCCCCCTTCCCCCTGCCCTGTGGGGAACCCCCCTCCCCTCTCCCCCCCTCACAGGAGACCCCGCTCCCCCCTGCTCTGTGAGGAACCCCCCTCCCCTCTCCCCCCCTCACAGGAGACCCCCCTCCCCCCTGCCCTGTGGGGAACCCCCCCTCCCTTCTCCCGCCCCTCACAGGAGACCCCCCTCCCCCCTGCCCTGTGGGGAACCCCCCTCCCCTCTCCCCCCTCACAGGAGACCCCCCCTTCCCCCTGCCCTGTGGGGAACCCCCCTCCCGTCTCCCCCCTCACAGGAGACCCCCCTCCCCCTGCCCTGTGGGGAACCCCCCCTCCCCTCTCCCCCCCTCACAGGAGACCCCCCCTCTCCCCACAGGAGACCCCCCTGCCCTGTGGGGAAACCCCCTCCCCTCTCCCCCCCTCACAGGAGACCCCCCCTCCCCCCTGCTCTGTGGGGAACCCCTCTCCCCCCCCACAGGAGACCCCCCTTCCCCCTGCCCTGTGGGGAACCCCCCTCCCCTCTACCCCCCTCACAGGAGACCCCCCTTCCCCCTGCCCTGTGGGGAACCCCCCCTCCCCTCTCCCCCCCTCACAGGAGACCCCCCTTCCCCCTGCCCTGTGGGGAAACCCCCTCCCCTCTCCCGCCCCTCACAGGAGACCCCCCTTCCCCCTGCCCTGTGGGGAAACCCCCTCCCCTCTCCCGCCCCTCACAGGAGACCCCCCTTCCCCCTGCCCTGTGGGGAACCCCCCCTCCCCTCTCCCGCCCCTCACAGGAGACCCCCCTCCCCCCTGCCCTGTGGGGAACCCCCCTCCCCTCCCCCCCACAGGAGACCCCCCCTTCCCCCTGCCCTGTGGGGAACCCCCCCTCCCCTTTCCCCCCCACAGGAGACCCTCCTTCCCCCTGCCCTGTGGGGAACCCCCTCTCCCCACTCACAGAAGACCCCCCTTCCCCCTGCCCTGTGGGGAACCCCCCCTCCCCTCTCCCCCCCCACAGGAGACCCCCCTTCCCCCTGCCCTGTGGGGAACCCCCCCTCCCCTCTCCCCCCCCACAGGAGACCCCCCTTCCCCCTGCCCTGTGGGTAACCCCCCTCCCCTCTCCCCCCCACAGGAGACCCCCCCTTCCCCCTGCCCTGTGGGGAACCCCCCTCCCCTCTCCCCCCCACAGGAGACCCCCCCTCCCCCCTGCTCTGTGGGGAACCCCTCTCCCCCCCCACAGGAGACCCCCCTTCCCCCTGCCCTGTGGGGAACCCCCCCTGCCCCTCCCCTCTCCCCACCTCACAGGAGACCCCCCCTTCTCCTGCCCTGTGGGGAACCCTCCCCCCCTCACAGGAGACACCCCTTCTCCTGCCCTGTGGGGAACCCTCCCCTCTCCCCCCACCTCACAGCAGACCCCCCTTCTCCTGCCCTGTGGGGAACCCCCCCTCCCCTCTCCCCCCACCTCACAGGAGACCCCCCTTCCTCCTGCCCTGTGGGGAACCCTCCCTGCCCCCTCCCCTCTGCCCCCCTCACAGGAGACCCCCGTTCTTCTGCCCTGTGGGGAACCCCCCTCCCCTCCTCTCTGTCCCCCCTCCCAGGAGACCCCCCCTTCTCCTGCCCTGTGGGGAACCCCCCCTGCCCCTCCCATCTCCCCCACCTCACAGGAGACCCCCCCCTTCTCCTGCCCTGTGGGGAACCCTCCCCCCCTCACAGGAGACCCCCCTTCTCCTGCCCTGTGGGGAACCCTCCCCTCTCCCCCCACCTCACAGCAGACCCCCCTTCTCCTGCCCTGTGGGGAACCCCCCCTTCCCTCTCCCCCCACCTCACAGGAGACCCCCCTTCCTCCTGCCCTGTGGGGAACCCTCCCTGCCCCCTCCCCTCTGCCCCCCCTCACAGGAGACCCCCCTTCTCCTGCCCTGTGGGGAACCCCCCTCCTCTGCCCCCACCTCACAGGAGCCCCCCCTTCCTCCTGCCCTGTGGGGAACCCTCCCTGCCCCCTCACAGGAGACCCCCCTTCTCCTGCCCTGTGGGGAACCCTCCCTGTCCTCTCCCCTCTGCCCCCACCTCACAGGAGCCCCCCCACCCCTTCCTCTGGAACAAGGTCTTTTACCCCCAAAGCTTATGCCCGAATACATCGGTTCGTGTTCAGACTCCTTGTTGTTGTGGGTACAGAGTAACGCGGGTACCTCTGATACTTGATACCCTTCCTCTGAGCTCCTTCCCCGCTGCCCCATGGAGAATCCGTCTTTGGCCCCACCTCCCAGGGAGCCACCTGCGCCTCCCCCACTGCCCCATGGGGAATCTGCTCCTGGCCCCTCTCCCACCCCCCCCACAGGGCCAGCTCTGGCCTGCTTCCCCCTCCCATGCAGTGCCCAGGGTGGCCCCCGGCCCCGTTGGCCCCACTGCATGAGGGCTGCCGGGTGTGATCCCCTCCGCTCCGGTGCGTGTCAGCCTTGGGTCTTACCGCCGAGTTGAGGAAAACGCTGCTAGCTGGTGGGTTCCCTCCCGCCCTCGGCTCCTGGCAGAGTCGCCCTCCCTGTCCGGGGCGGGGTATGAGAGCCCGCTCCATGCCCTGCCTTCACTAGTGCCCGCAGCAAAATGCGGCGACGAAAGCTGTTGTCTACCCCTGCAGGTTTCAAACGTTTTCTCTCTCGTCCAGTTCTGAATGCCCAGATTGCGATGACTGCAAATGAGCGACTGAGGCAGGGAAAGTGTCTGTGCCAAAGGAAAAGGAGTTGAAAGGCTTGATTTGATGAAAAGGAAGATCGATTTGACTACCTCCTGGCACATGCTTATTGCCAACCAGCAAGCTCTGTTGTTGAAGGGTGATTTTGTGAACTGGGATGGTATGTTTAAATTTGTGGATAAGTTACCAGACTCCTCGAGAGAGGAGTTCAAGGCCCTGGTTCGAGAGCGCTGTTTAGTGGCCAAGACGGCCTTACAGCGAGCCCTGGATCTAACAGAGGCTTTGTCCAGGTATGGCCTCAGCTGAAGTAATGAGAAGAATCTCATGGTTACAAAACTCGTGGCGTAGCTCCTGCGATCCAGCCAAGGAATTACAGTTTGTTGTTTGTCTTCTGTTCTCGGAGAAACTGACAAGATACTACATTTCTTACAGCCCCCTGGGCTACCCCACTGATACTTCCTTCAGGCCTCCCAGCCTAGAAGGCAGCAGCATTTCCCCAGAAAGGGGGCACAAGTCACAGGAGAAGACCTTCTGGGTCTAATTTTAGCCAAATGGCCCGTTCTTTCCCATGTTTGACTAGACAGCCTGTTTGATTTGTGTTTCAAGAGCATCCCTCCAGTTGTGAACATCATCTGCCTGTCCCCTCTACGGAGAGACCGGCTGTCTCGCTTCGGCAGTGCTAGGGCGACCGTAGCTATGGGCAGATGGCTCCTGAGCACGGTGGAATTGGGTTATGCCATTCAGCTCCTGTCTACCTCCTTGGTCGGACCCATCTGGCGAGTCGCTGCTTTTGCAGTAGGTACAACCGTAGGCGTGCGCATGGGGTGTGCCGGGTGTGCCCAGGGACACCCTAATGCCCCGAGCTCCGGCTGGGAAGGCTGCTCCTCCCCTCTCCCCCATGGGAGGCTCGGGGTGGGGGGGGGAGGAAGAGGAGGAGACTGCAGCAGTTGCAGGCAGCGATGGCGGTGGAGCCGTGTTTACATTGCTGCTGGCCCCAGTAGTGCGGGGTGAGTGGAGTCTGCCCAGGGGCCCAGCTCCACCAATATTTGGGGCCAGGTGTCCCCGCCCTGGCCCCACCTGCCGCCTCCCCCAGCCGCCTCTTGCTGCCCCCACACACCTCCCCGGGCCCTGGAGCAGAGCATCCCTGCCTCTTCCCTGCAGCTCCATGCTGCCTCCCTGCAGCTACTGCTGCCGCAGGGTCCTAGTCCCCCTCATCTCCACTGCCAGGGCAGACTGACTGAGCCTGCCCTTCCCCCTCAGGCCCTTCCCTTTTCCGGCGGGACCCTCCACCAGCACAGCCCCCCCCACCCGCAGTCACTGCTCCTGCCCCATGCTGGGCAAGGGGCAGCACCATCCCTCACCCCCAGTGAGGCTACTGTCAGGGGCAACAGCAGGGGAGGAGAGGTACGCAGCACCCCCCGGCACCCACCACGGGTGAGGCGAGGGATATTCCTGGACCTGAGAGGGGCCCTAGGTGCACATGCAGTGACAGTGGTGGGGGTCAGTGTGCTGATGGGGAGGCGGGAAAGGGAGGCTCCTCCCCCAGAGCTCGCTGCTGCCGGCAGGGAAAGGGCTTGGGGGAGTCCTCCTCTCTGGCCCCTGTCCCGGAGCAGCCTGCCTGCACCCCAAACTCATCCCGAGCCCTGTCCCACCCCAGAGCCCATACCTCCAGCTAGAGCTTTCAGCCCCCCACACTCCCTCAACCCTAGCCCTGAGCCTCTCCAACACCACAAACCCCTCATCTCCAGCCCCAGCCAGAGCCCTCATCCCCCCACACTCCTACTCTTGCCCTGAGCCCCTCCCACACCCCAAACCCCTCATTCCCAGCCCCAGACAGAGCCCTCACCCCCTACACCCCTACTCTCACCCTGAGCCCCTCCCACACCCAAACCCCTCATCTGCAGCCACACCCCTCACCTCCACACCCCCTCCCATCCCCAAACTCCTTCCCAGAGCCTGCACCCCAATCCCCTGCCCCAGCCTAGCGCCTGCACTCCAGACCTCCCCCACCCAAACTGCCTCCCAGAGCCTTGGACAGGTGGGAGGCAGAATTTGTTGGGGTGGAGTATGGGCAGAGGCGGGTTCTGGGCACCATCAAAATTTCTACAAACCTGCCACCCCGGGTGACAGGACACCCCCCCCCTCACCTGCCTGCGCAGGGTGTATTTGTTGCCTGTACAAACTTCCCCAGCAGCTGCACAAAGTTGTTGTAATTGTGTCACACAGCGAACCCCATACTGAAACATGACCCCTCTTGGCCCCCCACCCGCCCGGGGTCGCCCAGCCAATCGCCGCCTCCCCAGTGCTACACATGACCTTTGTTGACTTACATCAGTCATAGCGCTCTTCCACCGCTGCGCTCCAGCTTGGTTGGCGGTCTTTGCGCCCCCCCCCCCGGAAATGCCATCACGTCATTGGTCAAGGGGATGTCCAGGGGGTGTGTCATAACCCCACAGCTAAGGGTAGCCTAGACTTCCACCTTACCTGTAAGGGGTTAAGAAGCTCAAATAACCTGGTTGGCACCTGACCAAAGGGAGCAATGGGGAAAGAAGATACTTTCAAATCTTGGGGGGTGAAAGAGGGGAGTCTTTGTGGTTTGTTCTCTGGGGAAAGCAGAGAAGCATCAGGTCAAAAAAAACTCCTTCTCCTGTAAACCATCCTGTACAAGTCTCTGATATTACAAAAAAGAGTAAGTAAATAAGGCAAGGTGCGTTAGATTGCCTTTTGTTTTCAACTTGTGAATTTTCCCTTTGCTAGAGGGAGGTTTATCCTGGTTTTTTGTAACTTTAAAGTTTTGCCTAGAGGGGAATCCGCTGTGTTTTGAATCTGATTACCCTGTAAAGTAGTTACCATCCTGATTTTACAGAGGTGGTTCTTTTACCTTTTCTTTAAATAAAGTCCTTCTTTTAAGAACCTGACTGATTTTTCCATTGTTCAAAGATGCAGGGGTTTGGGTCTTTGATCATTTTGTAACCAATTGGTTAGGATATTATTCTCAGGCCACCCCAGGAAAGGGGGTGTAGGGCTTGGGGGGATTGCTGGGGGAAGAGGAACTCCAAGTGGTCCTTTTCCCTGGTTCTTTGTTAAATCACTTGGTGGTGGCAGCATTACTTAAACCGAAGGTACAAGGGAGAAGTTGTGCCTGGGGAGTTTTTAACCTAAGCTGGTAGAATAAGCTTAGGGGGTCTATCATGCGGGTCCCCACATCTGTACCCTAGAGTTCAGAGTGAGGAGGGAACCCTAATATGGTGGGATTTGGTGGGGACTCTGTTCTGAGTGGCGGTTTGGTAAGGGGGCCGGGCCAGAGGGGTTGGATACAGGCCAGAGCGTCTCGGGGGCAGTCAGGGGAGGGGAACAGAGGTGTTGGATAGGGCGTGGGAGTCCCAGAGGGCCTGTCAGGGGGCGGGGGTGTGGCTAGGGGTTGGGGCAATCAGGAGGGGGGGGTTGGATAGTTGGTGGAGTCCTGGGAAGTGATTAGGGGGCAAGGGGGGTTTCTGGAGCGGGCAGTCAGGGGACAAGGAGCAGGGGGGTTGGATGGGTCAGGGGTTCTGGGGGTTCTGTCAGGGTGCGGGGAGTGGTTGGATAGGTGTGGGAGCCCTGGGGGTCTGTCTGGGGGTGGGGGTGAGGATGGGGGTGGGGGCAGTCAGGGGACAGGTAGGGGGTAGGGTCCTAGGGAGGCAGTTACAGTGGGGGGTCTCAGGAGGGGGCAGTCAGGGGACAAGGAGCAGGGAGGCTTAGATAGGGGGTTCTGGGGGGCAGTTAGGGGACAAGGAGCAGTGAGGTTGGAGGTTCTGAGGGGGGCAGTCAGGGGGCGGGAAGTGGGAGGGAGTGGATGGGGGCGGGGCTAGGGCAGGGCTCCCTGGTTGCACTCCCTAATGAAATGTGCTGTGCATGCCTATGGGTACAACCCTGTGTGCTCTGGGGGCTATAGAGGAGGTTTCTCATGTCTTCACAGAAAAGGGTTTTATTCCCAGTACTGTCTGATCCCCAAGGAAGGAATAAGGCAGGGGTCTCAAAGTCCCGGTCCACGGGCCATCTGCGGCCTGAGAACCTCCCCACGGTGGCCCACGGAGGAGAGACACAGGCAGACACGCTGCCGGCCACGTCTGCTGCAGGCGCCACCCTGCACAGCTCCCATTGGCTGGGGGAGAGGGACAGAGACATCATCACTAGTTGTCGGGCAGAGTCAGCCATGGAGGCAGCATCATTAGTTGCCAGACAGAGTCAGCCATAGAGGCAGTATCACTTTTTCTCCCACAATGAATACAAGTCAACATACTGAACACAACTGTTTGATGCCCACTTTGCTGCAATCCTGAAGGTTTCAACTGCTCAATCACTGAGGCCAAACATCAACAAACTGACAGAACTGAAGCATTGCCAGGTGGCTGGCCACCACTAAAAACTCTCTGAAAGGCGAAGAATTATATAAAGTTGTATGACAGTTTTATTATTTCTAAGAAATTTGAAATAAAAAATACAATATAAACGTTTTCTGAACACCATCTTCAGTGACATTATTGGCCCGCTGGGAGGATTTGGGGACTGGCACTGGCTCTAAGGTAAACTGAGTTTGAGACCCCTGGAATAAGACGTATCCTCGAACTCTGCAGCCTCAACAAATTAATCAAGAACATAAGATTCCACGTGGTTACCCTGGCTGCTGCTATTTCCGCTCTCAATTACAATGACTGGTTTGCTGCTCTCAATCTCCAAAATTCCTGTCTTCATGTGGTGGCCTTCAACACCACAGGAGTTTCCCGAGATTCCTCATCCCCGGCCAACACTACCAGTACATGGTTCTCTCCTTTGGCTTGCCATCAGCCCTGTGCATCTTTACCAAATGTGTGGTGGTGGTGGCAGTGGCCTTTCTCAGAAGAAGGGGAGTTTATGTGTACCCGTGTTTAGATGACTGGCGAGAGGTGCATCCAGGGAATAGGTCCTCACTTGTGTCCAGTGCTTTAACTGGAGTTAATCACTTCAGTTCCAGCACAGCACTGGATTGGTTTAGATTGTTAATAAATTTGTTTTACTTTAAACGACAGAAGGGTTTTAAGGGATAAAGACAGAATGATTATAACGTAATAAAAGGAAAATATGTTTTCTAGTGCTAAGACTTAACTCAATAAGATACAGCCTTGGTTCACGGTAGATTTCTTACCAATCCTTTATAGCCATGGTTGACTTTCTGTACACCACGGATATACCAGCGATGGAGTCAGGGTAATTCATCTATGCGGATGACATTGCCCTAGCTGTTCAGCATACAAGCCCTCACACCATCAGCTGCACCCTAACCCAAGATCTTAGCCCAATGGCTGATTATTTCCAGCACTGAAAACTTAGGCCTAACCCCCAAAAAAACATGGAAACCACTTTCCCTCTGAACAATAAAATGGCTAATACCAAACTTGATGTGCAGTTCTGTGGTGAGAGCGTCAGCCATGAGGCTAATCCAAAGTATCTTGGCATTACACTAGACCAGAGTTAGACCTTTCAACGACACTTTGAGAACATGATTAAGGTCAGGTCTCATGTTGTGCTTATCAGAAAATTGGCCGGAACATCATGGGGCTCCAGTCCACAGACCTTACGAACTGGAACAATTGCCTTGGTATATTCTGCAGCTGAATACTGTGTGCAAGTGTGGTCTCACAGCTGTCAAACTAAACTCCTTGACACACAATAACACTGTGTACATAGTGTCAGGGTCATTCAGATCAACTCCAGTCGATTTATCACACATCTAGCCTCCACAGATTAGAAGAGCTGCTCAGACATCTCACTTAACTATGTCAATGCAAACATGAGGATCCTACTGCACAATGACCAGCAGAACCCGCCAAAAATGAGACTAAAATCCCGCAGCCCTTTATGGAACTGCATCAAGACCCCTACACCCAAATCTACAGCTCTATATAATTTCACAGACAAAAACTAAATGTAAATGGAATTAAGGTTAAGTGCACACATTAGTAACTTAAGGTAAAAATATTATAGGAATGTTGTAATTATCCCAAAAACAAACATTATAAAACTAGGAAATTCAGAGTTAGGGTTAAACTTAAAAGAAATGCTGACATAAACAAATGAAATCCCCCTAATCAGTCTTAACTCTGCCCAGTAGTGATGCCATGCAATAACCATATGATTATGATTGATGCATAATGGTGTTTATAGTCTTATTAGACGAGACTGATTTTTAAAAAAACATTCGAACTTTAATCTTTTTTCTTCATGGTGCACATAGAGCAGTAGTTTTCAAACTTTTTTTCTGGAGACCCAACTGAAGAAAATTATTGATGCCTACGATCCAATGGAGCTGGGAATGAGGGGTTCATGATGTGGGAGGGGGCTCTGGGCTGGAGCAGTGGGTTGAGCTGCAGGAGGGGGTCAGGGCTGTGGAGTGGGGCCGGAGATGAGGGGTTTGGAGTTCAGGAAGGAGTTCTGGGTTTGGGGGGCTCAGGGGATTGGGGCACAGAGTTACCTCTGGCAGCTCCTGGTCAGCGGCAGAGCCGAGGTGCAGAGGCTGGCTTCCTGCCTGGCACCATGGACTGTGCTGCGCCCCAGAAGCAGACAGCAGCAGGTCCGGCTCCTAGGTGGAGGCACGGAGGTGGCTCTGCACAGCTCTCGCCCGCAAGCACCACCCCCATAGCTCCCACTGGCTGGGAACTGGCCAATGGGATTGCGGAGCCGGTGCTCGGGGCATGGGCAGTGAGAGGAACCCCTTGGCCCCACTGCCTAGAAGCCGGACCCACTGCTGGCCTCTTCCAGGGCACCGCGTGGTGTCGGAATAGGTAGGCACTAGCTTGCTTTAGCTGGGAAGCACCGCCAACGGGACTTTTAATGTCCCGGTCGGCGGTGCTGAACAGATCCGCTAGGGTCCTTGGGTGCGGAACAAGGTGACCCAGTGCCTTACATGCCGTGACCCAGTACTGGGTCGTGACCTGAACTTTGAAAAACACTGACGTAGAGGAGTTAAAGCAGCATGCTGTGAACATGGAACAATGTTCCTCTTGTGAATGTGATCATATCAGAAGAGTCCAAACATAGAATTACTATCTGATCATAATCATCTGAAAGGTTTAAAGACTAGTATTTTGTTCAGGGGTGGGCAAACTTTTTGGCCTGAGAGCCATATCTAGGTATGGAAATTGTATGGAGGGCAGGCTGGGGCAGGGGATTGGGGTGCACAGGGGGATGAGAGCTCCGGCTGGGGGTGCAGACTCTGGGGTGGGGCTCAGGATGAAGGTTTGGGGTGCAGGAGGGTGCTCCAGGCTGGGATCAAAGGGTTTGAAGGATTATCAGGGCTGGGGCACGCAGTTGGGGTGCAGGGTGGGGCTCAGGGGTGCAGGATCTGGGTGGCCCTTACCTGAAATGGCTCCTGGAAAGAGCAGCCCATCCCCCTGTCCTGCTCCCACATGGAGGTGCGGCCACGCTGCTCTGCGAGCTGCCCTGTCCGCAGGCACCGCCCGCGCAGCTCCCATTGGCCACGGTTCCCAGTCAATGGGAGCTGCATAGCTGGTGCTTAGGGTGGGGGCATTGTACGGAGCCCCCTGGCTGCACCTGCTTCCGGGAGCCGCACGGAGCTGCTGCATGAGCGAAGCAGAGCAAGGTAAGCCCCTGACCCCGCTCCCTGGCTGGAGCACCAGAGCAGGGAAAACTCCCAACCCTGCTCCCCAGCAGGAGCTCAAGGGCCGTATGAAAAGGTCCGATGGGCCGGATGCGGCCCGCGGGTTGTAGTTTGCGCACCCCTGATTTAGTTGTTTGTAAATGCACCTTCAGGAACTTAAATACAGTCTGGAAATCATCAAAATACAACACCGAAACCAAACTCAAGATTTATCAGAGCTGCATACTTTCAATGCTGCTTTATAGTGCAGAATGCTGGGGAATGAGAAAGTGTGACACATCCAAACTGTCTTCATTCCATACAACCTGCCTCAGAAAAATCCTCCCTCTCTTTTGGCCCAGAACAATCTCAAACCAAGATCTATTGACACAGTGCAGCCAAGAGGATCTGAGCACCATCATTGCCAGGAGGCATTGGAGATGGATCGGTCATAGAATCATAGAAGATTAGGGTTGGAAGAGACCTCAGGAGGTCATGTGCTTTGGATGAAAACTGATTCGGATTGAAACTGACTATTGAAAGACTTGCCAGAAACAGACAGGAGTGGAGGAGCTTCATCACTGCCCTAAATGCCAGAGGCATAATAGGAAATTGATGATGATGAAATGCAAGTTTGATTTTTAAATTCATTTTTATGTTTTGAATCTTTAAACATTTAGAACCTTGAAAAGAAGTGTGTTTTCGCTGGTGCTGGAGAAATATCAAATGCATTGTATAAACAGATTACAATGTTTAAGACTTTATTTCTAATTACTGAGTAACTTACTAGGAAAAGAAAACACATTGCCATTGGAAAAAGTGATAACGTTTTTATACACTGGAAATACACCTTCAGGTGTATCAGAGCTAATAGGAAACCCATGTTGGCCTTTGTAGTATTTTCTTTCCAATTATCACTTTAAAAGCTTTTCATCTTTTCTTTTTTTTAAGCTAGGGCCAAAATTAATTTGTTCTCTAATTTGTTAGTTATTCCATATTTTAGAAGAATGTTTGAGGGGAAACTCAACTACTTTAGACTTCATAACTTTTTAATGAGAAATGATATACTCAAATTAAGAGTGCATATGTTTGCTTGTTTATAATTTTCCAGAAGGTAATATAAATGACAATAAAATAGGTATGTGGGTATTTGAGGGTGATTGGTGTGATGTTGTAAGGACAGTGATATTGAGCAAATATTCTGCATGAATTTTATTTATTGGTTAAAGGTCTTGTATTAAGGCTCCAAAACTGATATAAGAAAGTAAATGCAAAGTAATGCACATTGGAAAACATGATCCCAACTATACAAAATGATGGGGTCTAAATTATCTGTTACCACTCAAGAAAGAGATCTTGGAATCATTGTGGATAGTTCTCTGAAAACATCTGCTCAATGTGCAGTGGCAGTCAAAAAAGCGAACAGAATGTTAGGAACCATTAGGAAAGAGAGGCATTATGATATTTTCTGTAGTGTTATCTATATAAATCCATGGTACACCCACATCTTGAATACTATGTGCATATCTGGCTGCCCCATCTCAAAAAAGATCTATTGGAATAGGAAAAGGTTCAGAAAAGGGCAAAAAAAATGATGAGGGGTCTGGAACAGCTCCTGTATGAGGAGAGATTAAAAAGACTGGGCTTTTCAGCTTGGAAGAGAGACGACTAAAGGCAGGGTATGATAGACGTTAGTGGAGAAGGTGATTGACTGGTGTGGAGAAAGTGAATAACAAAATGTTATTTACTCCTTCACATAACACAAGAACTAGGGGTCACCCAATGAAATTAATAAGCAGCAGGTTTAAAACAAACAAAAGGAAATACTACTTCACACGCTGCATAGTCAACCTGTGGAACTGGTTGCCTGGGGACATTGTGAAGGCCAAAAGTATAATGGGGTTAAACAAAGAACTAGATCAGTTCATGAAGGATTGGTCCATCAATGGCTACTAGCCAGGATTGGAAGGGATGTAACCCATGCACTGAGTGTCCCTAGTCTCTGTTTGCCAGAAGCTGGGAGTGGACAACAGGATGGATCACTCAATGCTTGCCTGTTCTATTCATTCCCTCTGAAGTACATGGCATTGGCCACTGTTGGAAGAGAGGATACTGGGCTAGATGGACCATTGGCCTGACCCAGTATGGCCGTTCTTATGATACCTCAAGTCTTGGGAATAGTAATATCTTCCTGTATTCTCTCCTGATTGTTCTAAACTTACTGTGTCAAAGCTCAGTCCTTGCCTCCGTGGGTCCCAGTTTTCCTGGGGGATTTCGCTAGCCTGAGAGACTCACTGTGACCCTCCATGTAACCCTTCTTTCTCTAGAGACAAGGGTCACAGTCTACTGAGCCATTTTCATCATAAGCCAGCGAGGGAGATGAGGAGAAGTTATCCTTCCTTGCACAGTCTCTGTTGTCTCCCAGTCTCAGTGATTAATCAGGGGGCAAAGGTTGGGGGGGAGCCCGGGCCCACCCTCTACTCCGGGCTCCAGCCAACGGACCCTAATAGTATCAGCTATGGTAGCTGACCTTTTAGAAACATGACATGTACAATTCCCTGGGCTACTTCCCCCACAGCAGCCCTCACTTCCTCAAGCTCCACTTCACCCTCACCTCAGGGCCTCCTTCCTTGTGCCTGATATGGTGTGTACTACTCAGCCTCTCCAACCGCGCAACTTCTTCCCACAGCTCCAGACATGCACTCCCACCTGAGTGACTGGGAGGCTTTTAACTAGTTTCAGCCAGCCCCTGATTAGCTTCAGGTGTCTCAATCAACCTAGCCTTCTCCCTGCTTTCTGGAAAATTCTTAATTGGCCACAGGTGTCTTAATTGACCTGGAGCAGCTGCCATTTCACTTATCCTGGTACCGGGGATTTGTTTAGCCTGGAGCGAATCTCTCTTTCTCCCACTGCTCTCCCATAGCCTTCTAGCGTGGAGGGAGGTGGGAAGCTGCTACTCCTGTTGCTGCTAGGCCCTAAGCTCTCCCTGCTGCTCTAGCTGCTCCCCAGCCTCGGCCAGACACCCCCCCCCCCGTTCTCTGCTACCTGGTTGCTGGACTCCCCACTCTCAGGTGCTACTACTGCTCCAACTGCAGCCCCGGGGGGGCTGCTAGCCCACTCCCCGGAGAGGAGGAGTGAGGGACCCCAGCCACTGCTGTTGTGGACACCACCACCACCACCATCTGAGAGGGGTCCTTTCTGCCCACTTGGACCACCACCTGGAGTTCCTGGAGCTGCTGCTGCTGCTGCTGCTGAAGCCTGAGGAGGAGAAGAAGGGGACCATCTACCAGTGGGGAGAACCTAGAGACTTTGCAGACCACCGTGGAGGGGCCCTAAGACTGAGTGACTTTTGAACTGTGCTCTTGTGGTGGGGGTTTTGACTGTGTTGCCAGGGACACAGGGGGTGTGGTGTGGAGCTGCCCCCCAACCCATCTGTGTCCCCCTCCAACCTCCAACACTACTCCCACCACCGCTGCCCACTCCACCACCCCCACTGGCGGTATACCATCTGCCTCAGCTCCTGCCTCTGGACTCAGCTGCTTGCTTGGCTTACCACGCCCTATTTCCACCCTTTGGGCCAGAAGCAGCAGCCAGCTTAAAAAGACTTGTGCAAGCGTATGTGGGTCCATGTGCCCCCCCCGACTGCCCACCACACAGCTTGGCCCTTTACTACCTGCCCCATTTGCCCTTTGCAGCTTTTGCCCCCCTTATGCTCCAGCCCCTGCTTATTACCTTCAGTTTGTTTCCCTGCCCCACCCATTTCCTCCTGCAGCCTCTGTTTGTTTGCCCTGCCCCAGCTTCTGAAGCTAGCCCCTTGGTTTCCCTGCCCTACCTCCAGCCTGCTTAGCCCTCTGTGTGCCCATGCTCCCTCCCATGCGCTTGTGCAACTCCCCATTTTAGTTTCAACCCTTTTCACTGCACCCCCGATGTTGTTGTATCCCCCCTCCCCTAGTGCAGCTAGAGGAGCCGGAATTCCACCCTGAGTCGGCGAATGACCCCTAACCCCTGATTGCCCCCCGTCCAGCCCACCCCTTTCGGCGCCCTCCTCCCCCGCCTGCAGCCTAGCGGGGAGGAGTGGTCGACCTGCTTCCCCTCTCCCCTCCTCCTTCTGGTGTCTCCCCTTCCCTCCCTGCTCACGATGCTGGGGGACGAGACGGGTGGGGCCCCCCCCAGCAGCCCCAGTTACACCTCCCCCGCCGGCCCCTCCGTCACCCCCCCAAACCTCTACCTCTGCTGCCGAACCATCTGCCACCACCCCCGCTGGGGCACCAGCAGTGACGGGCACTGGGGTGACCTCCACTGCTGCCACGTCTCTCACCCCCTCAGATTCGGGGGGAGCTCCCCCAGCCGGTGAGAAGGGCCAGGGTAAGAAGAAGGGGAAGGGCCCCGCTAAAAAGACCAGGCCCTCCATGGCAGGGGCTGCCCCCGATGCCCCGGCCCCATCTCTGGCTGGGGCTTCCCTCCCCGCTGTTCCCTCCACCAGCTCTGCAGGTGTCCCTCCCCCAGCCCCCAGGGCGTACGCCCAGGTGGCGGCAGCCCCTTCGCCTGCCGCTACGTCATTTCTCCAGCCCACCGCCTCCGCTACCATCTATAGCGGCTGGGGCCCCTTTCCCACCATGACCAGGAAGCACGGCGTCCGTTGACTCCTGGTGCCCGCCCCTCCCCTTGTGGAGACCTATGTGCCAGCGTTGGCGAGGGTGGTGGGGCCCACGGCCATTGTGGCGGCCTCCAAAATGTATGGCAAGGTCGTCTTCTTCTTAACATCGGAGGCCGCCGCCCAGGAGGCGGTGGAGAAGGGCCTGGCGGTCGGGGGGCGTGTTCGTCCCCTTAGAGCCGCTAGAGGACCTGGGCGTCCGCCTGGTCCTGACCTCCGTCCCTCCCTTTCTCCCCAATGCCGCCCTGTTACCTGCCCTCTCTACCCTGGCGAAGCCCATCTCTGTCATCAGCCCTCTCCCGTTGGGCTGCAAAGACCCCGCCCTCCGTCACGTCCTCTCCTTCCGCCGGCAAGTGCAGCTTCAACTGCTGCCAGTGGCGCGTGACGGAGAGGCGCTGGAGGGGTCCTTCCTAGTCCCTTACCAGGGGACCCCTTACAGGGTGCATTATTCCACGGGGGAGGCCCGGTGCTACCTCTGCCGGGCGATGGGGCACATCCGGAGGGACTGCCCCCTGGCCCGGGAAGAAGGGGCATCCGGAACCCCCGAGCCCCGGCAGGGCACTGGCCCCGTCATTGCCGGCGCCCCTGGCTACCCGGCACCTGAAACCTCCCCTCCTCCTTCCCAGTCCACCATTGCTCCCGCTCGGGCCCAAGGGGCACCTCCCCAACTATGCCCAGACGAGCGGGAGAACCCCGCCCCCACTGTTTGCAATCTGGCGGGGCCTGTGGAGGAGGGTGCGGCAGGGACACCGCCGGGCATGGGAGAGGGCCCGCCCCAAGGGGAATCTTCCCTCCCTTGTGCTGCCCCACCGTTACCCCCTCGAGTCCCTGAGCCACTGCCTCTGCCCCCTGACACAACCCCTGCTAGCCAGCCCCCGGATGATGCCATGGAGGGCTGGGCCCTAGTCCAGGGGAAGCGGGGCAAGCGGAAGGCTCGAGCTCCGCTCCTCCCATCTGATGCGGAGGCCCCCCGGAAGACCAGGAAGGGGGGCACCGATGCCGAGCCTTCCGCCTTGACCCCGGGTGGAGTTTGTCCACTGGTACCGGCTGGGGAAGACGTGGCAGCACCGCAAGGCAGTACCGCCCCTCCACTGGAGTCTTTTCCCTCAGAGGCCCCCGATGGAACCCCTTCTGCCCCCTTAACAGTTGAAGCCCCTGCGAGCCCTGAAGCGAGCATCGCCTCAGAGGCTGGTGGGGTGGACCCCGGGGTGGTGGGTGGTGATCTCCCCTCCATCTATGAGAGGCTCTAGGCCCTGGGTCTGACCCCAGGTCACCCAGGGGGAGGATGACCCTCTGCCAGCGGGCCTCGACCTGAGTGACCTCATCCCAGCCCCCCTTTTCCCATGCTCCCTCCCCCTAACCGTTGCTTCTGCTCTCTCCTCCAAGGGTCCCCTGGGTCCTTCCATTTGCCCGGCCGCAGGTGGCACCCCGCTGGCGGCCGCCGAGCCCACTGAGCCAGTGCCTCGCAGCCGGGACCCAAGTCCCATGGGGTATCCCTCGTAGGTGTAGGGCAACCGACCTTCTTCTCAGGTGGGGACCCCACTGAAAACTGTCCTGATGCCATGGCTGCCACACCAGCCAAAGAGCCTGAGCCAGGCATCATTGAGGGTCCCCTTCCCACCCCCCAGATCCCTGAGCCAAACTGAGAGGGGCTACCTCCCAGCAGCCCAGCTACTGGGGCTCAAGATCCTGTCTCTGTCCCTCTCCCCGACTCTGCTCCTGATTCGTGCCCTGCCCTGCCCTGCCCCTGATGCCAACACCATCCTTATCCCCTCCACCTTCCATGATGCCATTGCCGTCACTGGGGTCAACTCCTTCCATTTCCCAGAGGATGACCCCAGGGAGCGACCTTTGTATTTCCCTGTCCTGACCCACTAGGGGCTCCTATCTTCCCTCCACTGCCCTGCATTGAACCGGGGTTTGAGGCGAGCCACGTGGCACTGGCCCATCCCTAGAAACCTTCAGGAGAGGATTTCTAAGTATCTCCATGGAAGATGACTCAAGATCTCTCAAAACGATGAAAGGGACATCCCAGCTCTGATAAACAGAATATTCCACATGGCCCCCCACCTAGTCCAACAAGCCAACGGAAGGAGAAGCGGGTGCTGCCCTGTTGTGCCTCTACCAAGTACAGGACACTGACCTGCTGTGGAATGTGTAACTGGGCAGCCATACAGCCCTCCACAGAATGTAATCTCGAAGCTTTTATTTTCTAACATTATACCAGTAAAGTAACAAAAAGTCTATACCTTTGTCTCAACTTGTGGATGGGCTGGGGGCCATTTTTAAATGGGGAACAAAGGCGGCAGGAGGAGAGCAGAAGTGAGGGAGATGAGGTCTGAGGGAAAGAAAAGACCAAAAAACATTGCAAGGTATAATGCATGTACACACCTACCCAAGTTCCCTTCCCGTTTGTCAGCAGGCTCATCTGCACTCATCTGTGGGACAGGCTAGATCCTGCAGATTTTCAGTCAGTTCCTGGCTCACAGCATAGTTTGAGTCCTACTCTGTGTCCCTCCCATCCTTGTTGTTCATGGTAGGTGTCTCTGTCTGGGGCTCCTCCGGGGTATCCACGGTCATTTGTGGGGTGCTGGTGGGGACACTGCCAAGGATGGCATGCAGCTTGTAAAAGGGCAGGTCTGCGAGGCAGCACCAGATTTCTTGTTGCCTTCCCTCGCTTTGTGATATGCCTGGCTCAGTTCTTTTGCTTTCATACAACGCTGCTGCTGATCCATGTTGTGCCCCTTTGCCAGCATCCCCAGTGCAATCTGCTCAGAGACGTCACTGTTTCCAAGGCTGTTCCATAGCTCAGCTTGCACAGCCTCTTCTTCACAAGCCCAAGGAACTTGTCTAGTAGCTCTGCATGTGTGTGGAGCTGACATGGTTGGTTGGTCAGTTGGATGCACACAACAAAGGTAAGCTGCTCGATGTGCTAGCCATGGTGGGCAATCAGGAAAAGGCATTTCAGAAACACACGGAGATTGTTAAGGGGGGGAGGTATGAGGTGGTTTCCATTTCCCTTGGGTAGTGGAGTTCAAAACTGTGAACAGAGCAGTCACTGTTGTAGGGACAGGGGCATTGTGGGACACCTGATGGAGGATTGTTAGGGTCAACCCAAATTATGCCATATCTGCACTCATGCTGTGTTGTCTTAAGTATGTCAACTGGAGCTTCGTGGCGCTTGAAGAGGGGGTATTACGGCATCACTGTAACAGACCACTTACATTGGTGGGAGACACATTTTAGTGTAGACACATGAATATCTGGGTCAACACAAGTGGACTTATATCAACCTAACTTTGTAGTGTAGACCAGGCCTTAGTGTCATCTGCATACATTGATCCCTAGGGCAAGTCAGCCCCTACTTTGATCTCTATAGGTCTCTGTGGGACTTCCCTGGATATCTAGAACAATACCAGCAAGCTAAGATTATTTTTGTTTTCTTCAATTAAAAGAATTAAATTTTTTTTGTTAATTGCAGAGTTTGGATGATAAAGAAAAGGTAATATTAAAAATGTAGTGATCTGATTGATACAGAACAAAAAATATATGATGTCTTTAAGTCACCTTTCAGTTCAGCCTCTTTGAATTACAAAGCGGGCACATTAACCACTAAACTAAACAGATTTTGATTAACACTTGCAAGCATGATCAGGGTTACACTTTCACCACTGGAGGGTGCAATTATTTGTCAATGAATGCAGCTGAAACTATTATAATATCTACTAGGGAAATTAATTAAAACATGGAAGTAAATTGTATACATTTCAAAGCGCATTTTCTATTCAATACAAGCATGCTAGGATTAATTAAATTAGACCTAAGGCCTGATTCTGTAGTCCATATGCAGACAACGCTCCCCTCTAGCTCAATGGCAGTTCTGCCTGAGTAATAACGCCAGTTGTGGCCCCCTTACTTGACACCAACAAATGAGGAAAAAGGGAGATTTTTCCTACATTATACATATAAATACCCTAATAATAAAGCCTTCATTTTAATGATTTCTTGTATGGGGGTGTTAGCATGAGTAGGTGTCTTCAAAAGCAATAGAATTTCAGCATTTCCCATTGTCAGGGAAATACCCGAGATTCGGTGTCAGGTGGTCCAGTGGAGAGGACCCAAGACTGGCAGTTGAAAGATTTGTGGTTTGTTCCCAGCTTTGCTAGTAACTCACTTGGTGACCTTGGGCAAGTCACTTAGACCAATATTTTCAAAAGTCACTATGTTTGGATACCTCAGCTTTTGGGGGTGCAGCTTTAGATACCCTTTCCCTAATTTTCAGAGCAATGAACATTCACACCTTCAATGTAGCATTATTTTACATGTATATAGTTGTAGTGCCCAGGAACTGTGTCCTGGACAGGGCCATGCTGACCTAGACACTACGCAGCTATAGAGTATAATACATAAGCATCTCTGAAAATCACACTCGAGGTATCTCAAATTGTATGTGGTGGTGTCGTAGACCCAGAGAGCAGCTCTGTGTGGCTCAAAAGCTGCTCTCTCTCCCCGGCAGAAGTTGGTCCAATAAAAGATATTGCCTCACCCACCTTGTCTCTCTAGTATCTCAAATTAGGCACTGGACTTTTGGGTGCAATTGAAGCATCCCAAATCAGTGAGCACTTCTGAAATGTTTGGCCTGAATTTGTTTGCTTCTGTTCCCCCCTCTATAAAATAATAATTAATAATGAATAGTTAATAATAAACCCCCTACTTCCCAAAGTGCTTTACAAAGGAGGTCAGTATCATTAGGTCCTCATTTTACAGGACACAGAGACATGGGTAGGTGAAGTGACTTGCCCAAGGTCGCCCATTAAACCAGTCGGTGATATGCCCACCTTTGTTTTAAAGAGCTAAATAGTTACATTTCTTTGTTATTCTGGGGTAGTAATGATATCAGTGCACTGTTTCTCACTTGATCACCAATTAATGAAATACATACATTAAACACCATTCAATATACTGATGAATCACATGGCTAATCTGGTTTAAAAACACAATGCAATTAGACTGCTGCATTTGCACACACATGACTAATCTTCTTTTGTGCTGATTTATGTTGAAACCATAATAACTGCCAAGTGGACCACCCACACTGAAGAGATGGAAGGAATGCTTTTACACAACTGACGACCTCTGGGTTGGTTTTTTCCTTCCACCTCTTTCTAAATCTGTCATTTATAGAACAATGGATGCAAATAATGGTGGCAAAGTTCAGTTTTCTGTGTGTTCGTGCTTCTGGCAAAAAAACGTTAAGATTAGAGGAGGGAAATTTCCCCTTGCAGAACTTGAAGGTGGTGAGATTACTTCACTGCCCCATTCAAGGCCACATTAGGCGGCCTTGAATGGGGCAGTGAAGCTTTATTTAGTGGCTGGTTGTTATTTTTTGTTTTGTTTTCAATACTGAAGAAAAAGAGAGAAGCAGCTCAGAGAGAAGCAGCAACTAAAGAGAGAACAGCTGCACTTTTGAATGAACAAAAACCACGACTATGTGAAGCTAAACTGAACAACTCGTGGGGCTTGTCCACATACAAAAATTGCAGTGCTATAGCTATACTCGTATAGCATTGAAATCTTGTCTAGGGTAGATTCAGCTACCAGAATAAAGGTGCTTCTAGCAGTATAGCTTATTCCTGTATGGAGTTATAGCCGTTTAACTAGAGGTTATAGTAATTTCATTATTTTGGTGAAAATCACGTCCCAAACCAAAACACTTAATTTGGTACAAAAGCTGTGCATAGCCCAGGATTTCGTATCTGTTCTGTTCAGAGCAGCCCTGCAATGGCCGAGATGCAGTGTGTGACCCAATGGGGAGAGCTGGTTGGAAATTTTTAGATGGAACTCTTTTTTTGTTCAGAAAACAAAGATTCCTCAAAGTTGAAACATTCCATGAGAACATGCTAAGTTCAATGAAATTTTTTTTTTGATCAAACAGTTGAAATGAAGCATTATCAAAACTTTCTGGTTTGGCTGTATCAGAATGGAACATTTTGATTGTTCATGGAGAAATGACTTTTCATTTTGAGGGGTATTTTTGATATTATGTTACAGGAAAAAATAAAAAAGTTGAAATTGAAATGAAATGTTTTGATTTTATTAAAATGAAACGTTTTGATTGACACAAAATGAAATTGTTTTAGAAAATTTTATTTCATGGGAAATTCTGAAATTCTTTGTTTTTCATTCCAATTCATAATGAAAACAAATTCAGAAACTGTGGAATTTCTCACAAACTGAAAATTCTAGTTCCTGCCCAGCTCTACTAATGGGTCCTTTCCATCTATAATTTCTTGAGGTCCTTCCTCTTCCTCCTTCCTTTGGCAAATATAGGTGCACAAATCATCATGTTATACACTCCCAGTAGTGAACATCTTTGCAGCTGCCATTGGACTGGCACCACCAATGGAGATAGCCATTAATGGGAGGGCAGTAAAAAGATAAAAGACATGCAGCCTCCCTTAAAATGGAGCATAATTTTATTTTAAAAGGGCCAGACCCCTGCAGCCATGCTGAGCAAGCCCTGAAACAAACTAACTAAATAGAATCTGGAACCACCGACTTTGAGGTTTCTTTACATCTCTTCATGGGATCGTTCAGCTGATGGAATCATTAGTGTTCATTCATCAATTCTAATCCCCTCCTGACAATCCTAGCCCTGAAGACCTCCAGTGAGTTATCAAGTGTGGTTTCCTATATTATGGCAGGAGCGGGTTTCATTACCCCTAAACTATCCCCAGTAGAGGTGTGAGAACTCCAGCCTTGTTCTGATGTCCAAAAATGCTGCATCTGGGTGGACAACTCCTAAGAGTGACATGACAATCTCAGCCATTCAGTGTTCTCTTGGGAAAAAAGTAGCAATTCTCATATCTCCAGGAATGTTAATAATTTATATGGGAATACCCCTTGTTTGGAGTTTGACTAGCCCCAAAAGTACTCAATACACTGTATCTGCAATCCCAGGCTCCCCACCTTCCATGTCCAGCAGTGCTGCCTCTGAACTAATCTCTTACTTTAATCTACGCTCGGAGAAGTTCTATCCCAGCAAGAATGTCTCCCCAGCCTTTCAAAAGAATCTTTGCCAATGTAATAACATTAGTCTCATTAGTCAATCAGTTTGGTTAGGGTCATTCTTGAGTCTCTGCAGCTGGCTAAAGGCACAGCACAAAGCCATCCATCTCTTCGGCTGGGAGGCCAGCAGTACAAACATGCATTTTGTAATGTGAGTTAGTCTAATCTTGGAGAATGCATCTGCATCCTGTCTCAGTGCACTCAGCTGCTGAGCAAACATGAGTTTGCTTTACAAAAGCCTAAAGTGTGCTGAAAACTGAGGCTGCGGAAAGTGGGTCTTGGCTTGTTGTTGAGGGTTTTTTTGTCTTTTTTTTTTTTTGAGGCTTTTTAGTCTCATATTAGTAAGTGAATGGGTGGAGAGGTTCTTCAAGTTTTACTAAGCTCGGTCAAGTGCTCCTTCTGTTTCCTAAGGCTCGGTGCTGATGAAAGAAGAATCTCTTCAAATCTTCATTCCATTACAAGATTTACCAGCAGTGTTTCCAGTGTTTTTCCTTTCAGTGAAATGATAATTCAAGAGACAGGAAAGCTAAATATTGCCAGGACCCATCCCTGAAAGATGCAGTAGATAGAGCTTTCGGTGGGGTGTGCATGCTATTGGAAGGAGATCGTGGGGTCTTTTCGTTAAGGAACAAGACTAGGACTCAGGAGAATTAGTTTCAATTCCTAGCTCTCATAGACATTATGTGTGGTCTTGGGCTTGTCACTTTGGCCCAGATCGACAAAGTTATTTAGGCACCTAAGCCCCAGACTTGGGTGCCTAAATCACGTGTATAGGTGCCTGTGTTCCAGTTTAGGCTCTGCTGCAATCCACAAAACTCCCGCTGAACACTGGAGGTGCCTAAAGCCATTCAGCACCTCAGTGTTGCAGGTAAAAGTTTCCTTGACACCTATGTTCCTGCCTCTGGCCATGTGCACCGCTGCCTCCCTCTAGGGCAGGGGTGGGCAAACTTTTTGGCCCAAGGGCCACAACTAGGTGGGGAAATTGTATGCAGGGCCATGAATATAGGGCTGGGGCAGAGGGTTGCAGGAGGGGGTGTGATGTGTGGGAGAGGGTGTGGTGTGCAGGAAGGGGCTCAGGGCAAGGGGTTGGGGTGTAGAAAGGTGCGGAGTCTGGGAGGGGGCTCAGGGCAGGGGGTTGCGTGCAGGAAGGGTGTGGGAGGGGGCTCAAGGCAGGGGGCTAGGGGGCTTAGGACAGGGGGTTGGAGTGCGGGGTGCAGGAGGGGTGCGGGCTCTGGCCCAGCACCGCTTACCTCGAGCAGCTCCAGGGTGGCCGTGGTGCCCAGCGGGGCTAAGGCAGGCTCCCTGCCTGCCCTCGCCCTGCACCGCTCCTGGAAGTAGCCAGCATGTCTGGAAGTGGCTCCTGGGGATGGGGTGGGGCAGGTGGTTCTGCCACGTGCTGCCCTTGCCTGCAGGTACCACTCCCGAAGCTCCCATTGGCCACGGTTCCCCATTCCCAGCCAATGGGAGCTGTGGGAAGGGAGGGCAGGCAGGGAGCCTGCTTTAGCCCCACTGCAGCACAGGGCTGGCAATCCCGCGGGCCGGATTGAAAGCCCTGACAGGCAGAATCCAGCCTGTGGGCCATAGTTTGCCTTCCCCTGCTCTAGGGGCCCAGATGCTTACCTCCTGTCCAAGCCCCAGAGTGATCCACAAATGGGCCTGCGACGGGGTGTGTACCATACACAGGCCCCAAATGAATTAATGTGGGGCTAAGAGGCCAGTTATGTCTGGCTGCACATGAATTGATCCTGAAGCCCAGCTGGGCAGGAGCAGGCTGGTTAGCAAAAGTGGGGAAGTTTGTAGCAGAAGGGGGCTGCGTGCAGGGAGTGTGTAGTGATTCCCTGGGAACACAGAGGTGGTGAGGAGGAAACCTGTGTGGGAACATAGGCCCTCAGATCCTAGTCCTGCAAGAAGGGTCAACCCAGAGAAATTGTGGGGAAGAAAGCCTGAGAAAAGCTGGGGAGGAAGAATCCCAAGAAAACTGTAGCAATGAGCAATGAGGACTGTGCAGACCTTGGCTGCTTGTTACAGGGTCCCAGGGCTGGCACCCAGTGTAGAGGGAGGGCCTGGGTTCCCCACAAGCCACAGGGAAGGTGGCCTAAAGCCCTCTGACATAAGGGGATAAGGATAATTCAGAGCCTGGAAGGATGCAATGACCTTTGGGCCAGAGTCAGGGGACAGAGACCTGACACAAGGCCTTGGAATTACTGGTTGGACTTTTGTTTGTTGAACTTTGTTACCCCAAAAGGGGTGGACGCAAATATTGTGACCTGACTGGAGGGTGCAGTTACGGAAGAGATACCACTACAGTGACAGAACGAGTGTTGGCAGGGGCACCAGAGTGACAGGCAGCTGCCACACCATGCCAGGCCGCCAGGAGTCTCCTGCAGTAAGTGAACCGCTTGACAGGGCCCCCTGCACAATCTGTCCACAGGAGGTGGAGCCACCCGATCACTTTTAAGTAAGTGGTTAGAGCACTCAGTGGGGACGTGGGAGACACAGGTTCAATTCCCCCCTCTGCCGTAGTGGGAGAGAGGTTTTGAACAGGGGTCTCCCATGTGTGTGCCCTAACCACTGACTAGTGAGCCAGTGACTGTTCCAATGTGGACAAATATGTAAACAGTCACTGGGCAAGCAAGAGCAAGAATGATTCTGTAGCCCAGTGCTCAGGGCACCCACCCTGGCGGTGCGAGGCCCAGGGTCCAGTCTCCCTGCTCCAATCACTCTTTTTGTATTTCTCCACAGTGGAGACCGGGGAGCCCCACAGCAGCACGTCCCAGAGCCCAGGGCTTCGCACGCTCTGCTGAGAGGTGAGAGAGGCTGTTCAGACCCTTTCTCCCACGCTGGCCGAGAGGCGGGAATTGAGCCTGGGTCTCCCACACCCCAGCTGAGCGCTCTGACCACGGGTCTGAAAGTCGCAAGGTGGCATCTCCTCCTCCTGCACCTGTTCCATGGGGAGCGAGGCAGGCGCCTGACTCATTCCTGCAGGAAATGCCTCAGGTGCCCGAGTCGCCAGACTCCAGGCGGCTGGGGCCTGTTCACGGGTCACTAGCAGAGATCAGCGCCTCCCTGCCGCCCAGAGTCAGGCACCCATCTCCCGGACAGGGGCGGGGCTTAGCACACATCCCTGGCATCGGCATCTCCCATTGGCTAGCTTCGCCAGCTCCCCATGCTGGCTGCCAGGAGTCACATTCTAAGGTGCCTGTCTTTCCCCGCGCACTGCACAGGACGTGTAGGTGCCTAACTCGGGCTGTGTGGGTCTCAGTGCTCTTCCTGTGATTTCCTAGGCATTGCACCACTCAGCAACACAACACCCAAGTCCTTTTGTGGGTCCAGGCCTTGATTCCCCATCTGTGAATGGGGATAACAGTCGAATCATAGAATCACAGGAATATAGGGCTGGAAGGGACCTCACAAGGTCATCCAGTCCAGCCCCCTGTGCTGAGACAGGACCAAGTCAACTTAAACCATCCCTGGCATCCTCTCCTGGAAGCCTGTTCCAGAACTTAACTATCCTTAGAGTTAGAAAGTTTTCTTGATATCGAACCTAAATCTCCCTCTGCTGCAGATTAAGCCCATTACGTCTTGTCCTACCTTCGGTGGACACGGAGATCAATTCCCCACAGCCCTTTTTAGAACAGCCCCAAACATATTGGAAGACTGTTGTCAGGTATCCCCTCCCCCCTCCCCCCCCAACAGCCTTCTTTTCTCAAGACTAAATAGTCCCAGTTGTTTTACCCTTTCCACATAGGCCAGTGTTTCTAAATTTTCGATCATTTCTGTTCCTCTCCTTTGCACTCTCCAATTTATCCACATCTTTCCTCAAGTGTGGTACCCAGGATTGGACACAGTATTCCAAATGAGGCCTCACCAGTGCCAAGTAGAGCAGGACAATTACCTCCCATGTCTTAAATACAACACTGTTAATACACCCCAGAATGCTATTAGCCTTTTTTGCAACTGCTTCACATTTTTGACTCATATTTCAATTTGTGATTCACTATAACCCCCCAGATCCTTTTCAGCAGCACTACAACCTAGCCTAGCCAGTTATTCCTCATTTTGTAGTTGTACATTTGATTGTTCCTTCCTAAGTGTAGTACTTGTCTTTATTGAATTTCATCTTGTTGATTTCAGACCAGTTCTCCAGTTTGTCAAGCATGTTTTGAATTCTAATCCTGTCCTCCTAAGTGCTTGCAACCCCTCCCAGCTTGGTGTCATCCACAAATTTTAGAAGCATACTCTCCCTTCTATTATCCAAGTCATTACTGAAAATACTGACTAGTACCAGAGCCAGGACTGGAGTGACCAGACAAAAATTGTGAAAAATTGGGACGGGGGTAGGGGGTAATAGGAGCCTATATAAGAGAGTGACCCAAAAATCGGGACTGTCCCATTAAAATCAGAACATCTGGTCACCCTAGCCAGGACCTTGCTAGATACACTCTTCCAGTTTGAGAGTGAACCTCTGAGAACTATCCTTTGAGTACAGTCTTTCAACCAACAAATTTATTTGAGCATAAGCTTTCATGAGCTACAGCTCACTTCATCGGATGCATTCAGTGGAAAATACAGTGGGGAGATTTATATACACAGAGAACATGAAACAATGGGTGTTACCATACACACTGTAAGGAGAGTGATCACTTAAGATGAGCTATTATCAGCAGGAGAGTGGGGGCGGGATCGAAGGAAGAAAAACTTTTGTAGTGATAATCAAGGTGGGCCATTTCCAGCAGTTGACAAGAACGTCTGAGGAACAGTGTGTGTGTGGGGGGTCGGGAATAAATATGGGGAAATAGTTTTACTTTGTGTAATGACCCATCCACTCCCAGTCTCTATTCAAGCCTAAGCTAATTGTATCCAGTTTGCAAACTAATTCCAATTCAGCAGTCTCTCGTTGGAGTCTGTTTTTGAAGATTTTTGTTGAAGAATTGCCACTCTTAGGTCTGTGATCAAGTGACCAGAGAGATTGAAGTGTTCTCTGACTGGTTTTTGAATGTTATAATTCTTGACATCTGATTTGTGTCCATAAATTTGTTAGTTTCTAAGGTGCCACAAGTACTCCTTTTCTTTTTGCGAATACAGACTAACACGGCTGCTACTCTGAAACCAGTCTTTCAACCAGTTGTGGACCCACTTTATAGTATTTTCATCTAGACCACATTTCCCTAGTTTGCTTATGAGAATGTCATGTGGGACTCTGTGAAAAGCCTTACTAAAATCAAAATATATCACATCTACTGCTTCCCCCCATGCACTAGGCCAGTAACTCTGTTAAAGAAGGAAATTATATTGGTGTGGCAAATTTTGTTCTTGACAAATCCATGCTGGCTATTCCTTATAACCTCCAGGTGCTTACAAATGGATTGTTTAATAATTTGATCCAGTAGCTTTCCAAGTATGGAAGTTAGGCTGACTGGTCTATAATTCCCTGGGTCCTCTTTCTTCCTCTTTTTAAAGATATGTGCTATGTCTGTCCTTCAGTCTTCTTGGACCTCACCTGTCCTTCAAGATTTCTCAAAGATAATTGCTAACTGTCACGGGATTGCTTCTGTGAGTTCTCTAAGTACCTCAGGATGAATTTCATCAGGCCCTGCCAACTTGAATACCTCTGACCTGTCTAAAGATTCTTTAACCTGTTCCTTCCCCTTTATTGTTAATCTGGTCATTATTAACCTTGTTAGTGAAGTCAGAAGCAAAATAGGCATTAAACACTGCAGCCTTCATGATGTCATCAATGATTAGAATCATAGAAGATTAGGGTTGGAAGAGACTTCAGGAGGTCATCTAGTCCAACCCCCTGCTCAAAGCAGGACCAATCCCCAACTAAATCATCCCTAAATCATCAAGCTGGGCCTTAAAAACCTCTAAGGATGGAGATTCCACCACCTCCCTAGGCAACCCATTCCAGTGCTTCACCACCCTCCTAGTGAAATAGTGTTTCCTCATATCCAATCTAGACCTCACCTGCTGCAACTTGAGACCATTACTCCTTGTTCTGTCACTTGCTACCACTGAGAACAGCCGAGCTCCATCCACTTTGGAACCCCCCTTCAGGTAGCTGAAGGTTGCTATCAAATTAGCTGTCCTTTCCCGCTAAGTAGAAGATCTACACTTTCCTTTGTCTTTCTCTTGCTATTAATGTATTTAAAGAACCCCTTCTTATTGCCTTTTATGTCCTTTGCTAGGTGTAACTCATTTTGTGCCTTAGCCTTTCTGATTTTATTACTACATTCTTGTGCTATTCTTTTGTATTTGTCTTTAGCAATTCATGCATCTTTCCACTTTTTGTAGGATTTCTTTTTGATTTTCAGGTAATTAAAGCGCTCCTGATGGAGCCATATTGGCATCTTGCTATTCTTCCTGTCTTTCCTTTGAATCAGGATAGTTTGCAGTTGTGCCTCTAATATTGTCTCCTTGAGAAACTGCCAGCTCTCCTGAACTCCTTTATTATTTAGAATTTCTTTCCATTGGACCTTCCCTACCAGTTCTCTGAGTTTGTTAAAGTCTGATTTTTTTAAGTTCATTGTCTTTATTCCGCTGCTCTCCTTCCTTTCCTTAGAATCATGAAATCTATCATTTCAGGATCACTTTCACCAAAGATGCCTTCCACCTCCAGATTTGCAACCAATTGTTCCCTGTTGGTCAGAATCAAGTGTACAATGGCTGTCCTCCTGGTTACTTCTTCCACTTTTTGAAACAAAATCTCTCCCCAGTACATTCCAAAAAATGGTTGGACATTTTGTGTATTGCTGTATTACTTTTCCAACAGATGCCTGAGTTGTTAAAATCCCTCCCTTACTAGTAGGCCTTGTGTTTTGGATATTTGTGTTGTTTGTTCTAGAAATGCCTCATCAACCTCCTCTTCCTGATTTGCTGGTCTATAGTAGACCCCTACCATGTCGTCAACCCTATTTTCCCTTCTTATCTTTACCCAGAGACCTTCAACAGTCCTGCTGCTTACCCCTTTGTGGACCTCAGAACAAGTGTATATATTCCTGATGGATACTCTCCTCTGCTTTTTCCACCAAATGCATCCGATGAAGTGAGCTGTAGCTCACGAAAGCTTATGCTCTAATAAATTTGTTAGTCTCTAAGGTGCCACGGGTACTCCTTTTCTTTTTGCGAATACAGACTAACACGGCTGCTACTCTGAAACCTGATGATAATGCAACCCCACCTCCCTTTTTCCTTGTCTGTCCTTTCTGAACAAATTAGACCTCCCTCTACCAATAGTCCGGTCATAAGACTTAACCCACCAAGTCTCTGTGAGGCCAATTAAGTCATAAATTAGCCTATGTACTAATACTTCCTAGCCCTCTGTTAAGGTCACCTTTTTTAATCTTACCTGTGGGCATTTGTCACCTGACCCCTCTGAACCTGCATTAAAGCCCTCCGAACTAGGTTGGCAAGTTGGGGTATAAAGATGCTCTTCCCCTTCTTGGTCAGTACGTTCTTTCCCCACTGTTTGTCTGTCTTGACTACTTAGATTGTGAGCTTTTGAGGGCTGGGACTGGCTCGTACGGTATGTGCCGCACCCCAATCTTGGCTCTGGCCTCCTGGACCCACCATAATATAGTCATTAATAATGAAACAGATGGAAACTGATTTCAGGTCTATTTTATGTTGGTTTTCTCTAAAGCCTTAAAACATCCCCCAAATGGTGTAACTTGAGGATTGGATTATGAAGGGTCCTAAATATAACTCTCCTGGTTAAGTGGGCTTCAATAATTTCTTACTGCTTCATAGTTCAACTTACTGTAGATAGTTTGACCACTTTAGCCAGGTCTCAGTTCAGTAACTGTAAGTGGTTTCCTAAAAACTGCCTCCGGCTTTTGAGCACTTTGCAGTCCACTGATCCAAGTCCATGCCAAGGCTGCTTGGACTGGTGCCAACTGCAATGGACCCACAAGGGAGTGAATGAAAGTGTAGGTGGGCATCAGGGCAACATGGAGCATCAGGCCACCCCCCTTTCCGATGGCAGGAGGGGAAAGGAGCCTCTATGCCAGTTCGTGCCAGCCAAGAATGCCACATAAGGATGCTATCAGGTCCCCATTTAACTAGTAAAAAACAGTGAAGAATGATCAGTTTCACAGCACTGTGCTTGAGGCACTGGGCACATTTGATAAAATCACATGGCTAGAGAAAGTCATTAAAGCTTTTCAAGAGGTTAGCAGTGGCATGGAACATGTACATGGCAGCCTATGTTCTCTGAGCCAATATTATTTTTCTTAATATAGACTTCAATCCAATAGAATTAACTGGCTTAATACGATATCCGTCTAATGCCTCAGTCAACTTCCTTGAGCCCTGCTGACAGCTGCTCTGGCACTTGCTCTCACTCTGCAGCCAGCCAGTGCTGTAGGAGAAAAATGCTACCATTTTTTTTATTAACAACTATCTAACTGCAGTCCCGTTGGGCTCTTCTCTTATGTCGAGGGCACTACAGAAGAGGTGTGAAAAACTATGTGTATAAGGAGCCACTTCCTGTGTTTCCCTCCTTGGGGAATTTTGCAAAGAAATGGGAAAGAATTAGTTGATCATCCAGTATCATGGCAGCCAGCTTTGGCAAAGGTCACAGTAGGACATTGTAGTAGTGATGCTGGAGAGAGCTGAATTCCACATGGCAGGAGAGCCATGTGCCTCGGTTTTCTTGGGAAAGTCCTTCAGTTGTGGCCGTGCTCCTGTCCTGTTTACTTGCCTGGTGCATGAGGTGTTTGGAACTATCCTGGTGAAAACAGACTTATGCACCCAGCAACTGGGCACTGTGGTCTCCTCTCAGTGCCAAAGAGCCCACGCTAATGACTCCCTGCACCCTTTAATAATGCCAGCAAGACAAGAGGAAATAAGATGGCAACAGGAATGCCAATGACAGAGCAACCTGTGTCAATGAAAGGCATTTATCCTACACCACCTTTGAACCATTTGCAGATTCCCCCCCGCCCCGACCTGCATAATGTTTTGTCAGTTTATGGGAACATTTGCAAGATTCAGTCTCCAGCTAGACTCATGGGAAGCTCAATCTATAGACACCAAAAAGCAGTGGAGAGTGTTGGGATTTTGTGGTTCCCAGTAATAAGCAAATGAGTCAGGTGCCGGGCAGAACCCAGGATCTCCGATCCGGCTCGACAAGACTTTACTCAATGCGCACAGAGGGAGAGCCCCTGGTCCAAACGCCAGCCAGAGTCCCTCCAGCAAGGAGCCCTTCCCATTGCTATTTTATACACATCAGTTACATAACACAAACCTCTAGCCAATCATATTTAACCTTTCTACATATGGATTTGTTCATCACATGCTTGTACTTCTCCACTCCACATGTTGAGCTCGCCCCCCCCCTTGGCCTTTTCTAGAATGTTCCTAGAGTGGTGAGCTACAGCATGCTTCTTTATGCACACGTACCTTCTAAATCACATTTTGCTTAAAATGAACACAAGCATACCCTTCAAGTGTTTTCTGTCCCTCTGAGGAGCCTGAAAGAAACTTCAAGTTTTATTTCACCCCTGTGTTGTCCCTGAGGGACAGGGCAGAACTTTTTTTAAATGGCTGTTAAATGATCCTGTGAAATTCCCCATGAACATGTCAGAAGTGTTACATCTTACTCACCTGGACTGTCACTGCTTGCCACAGCGTGTGACTGGAAAACCTTCCTCAGAAAATGGTTCCAGAACCCGGCCAGTTCCCATGTGTGGTGATCAAGTCCACCTAAGGTGATATGATCCACAGGAGGATCTGTCCTTGATGAAGCGGTCCATAAACTGACACAGGTAGGGAACCACTCACTGGGGAGCACACAGTTCTCGTGGAGACAGTGCAGTGGTCACCCAAAGGCCCTATACACACAGCACTGGAGTCAGACCTCCCCATGGGATGTTTCCTGCAGGATACTCTTTGACCTCAGGCCATGCATGTTCAATTGGAACCATGCCAGACTTTGCAAATTGGCAAAGCTAAGTAGTTTTACTGATAGTTGCTCCTCAGACACTCCTGCCATGACAGGAGCAGATTCCCAGCTCACCTGGGGAAGACATGGCCCCTTGGTGAGGGCCCCACTCCTGTGCAAATTGCTCTGTCCCAGGCAGAAGCTCTCTGTGCGTGTTGGGGGAGAGGGGTATTAAACCCACACTCCACCGAAAAGGACTCAATAATTCCATGTGAGGAAATGGATAGGAGTTACCCATCTTTGGTATGTTTCTGAGCCAACCCTGCACTGAGTATGTCTATACAGACAGATTCATCACAGGGCTCCCTGGTTTCTGCTGGTCCAGCTCTGGCACTGCCCCCCATATGCAAACAGTGCACCAGATGGAGGTTACCATGGCACAGAATGGCTGCCATCTCCCCTCTACTGGGAGCCTACAAGGTCCGTTGCTGCCTACAGACAAGATAGGGAAGCCTGTGGATGCAGCATGCACTGATTCAGCAGCCTCTGCTTGGTGATGTGCTGCAGGAGGCTCTTGGGAGACATTTGCTAGAATTCTGCCACCCAATGGAAAGGAAGGATTGGAGCGATTTTCTTGGCCTCTAATCCCCTCGCTGGATAGTGCTCAACTCCCTGCCTGGGATGATGTTTTATCCCTGGGATGCATAAAAATACGGGTGCAGAGCAAAGATTTTGCCTTTAGAATGGACCAGCTAGCAGAAAATTAGTGGGTATTCCTGAAGACGACAGTCACAGATCTCTACCTCCCACAAATACTCTTCACATTCGACTATCGATTCAGAAAGAAAGTATAAATCTTACCAGCAGAGGGAGGCCAGAGCCTCAAATATGAGCAGTCTGGAATGTCAGGCTGGGAAGGAGTGTTTGATTCAGATCCCTGGTTCCGATCCCGGTTCTTCACTGACCGTTTCGGTTCTGAAACTTGGGACCCAGAAACAGAAGGGCAGTCTGGGTTTGGCTCAGCTCTCAGAGAAACAGCCGGTCTCCTGCATTTGTAGCCCAAGGTGGTAGAAATCTTGTGGGTATTGCCGACTGTGTGAGATTTACATCAATCAAGATGACAGAAGTCAGGCAAGATCAACTGAGCTTGTGTGATTTCTGCCATTATGGGTCTAATCTCATGCTAACAGCCCTGATTGAGCCTCAGATTCAAACCACCAAGTCTAAACAGCATCTCCTCAGCCCATCTTGAATTGCAGCAAGTGTGGAATCAATATTGGCAACAAGCTCACTGCGTGGTGCTGCCTGCTCTCAGCGGTGTGAGAAAGAGTTTGTGTAAATCTGAAAAAGTTCCCAGATAGGTTCCCCATCCCCTCACCTCTCCGTGCTGGGAGCCCTGCAGCACGGGGCGCAGTTCATTGCAGGCTTGGGGAAATGCTTTAGAGACCTCTCAGGGTGGTTAAACTCTGGAATAAATTGCCTAGGGAGGTTGTGGAATCTCCATCATTGGAGATTTTTAAGAGCAGGTTAGACAAACACCTGTCAGGGATGGTCTAGATAATACTTAGTCCTGCCAGGAGTGCAGGGGACTGGACTAGATGACTTCTCGAGGTCTCTTCCAGCCCTCCGATCCTATGACACCTCCCGTTAAAGCCCGGGCAGCATGTTGCTAGCAGCCCTTGGAGCAGCTCTCTCTGGAGGAAGCACAGCAGAAGGACAGGCAGTGTTTAACCTCTAGGGTGCAGCAGGCAAAGCTGGGGCCAGGAGGTATAACTTACACCACCCTGCACCAGCAGTTATGAATCTGGTTCTGGGAAGGCAAGGATGAAAAAGTGACGAGGGGGGTAGGTATGGCAGTTACATGGCTTCACAGAGTTCAAGGCCAGAAGGGGCCATTAGACCATCAGGTCTGACCCCCTGTTCAGCACAGGCCGGAGAATCCCACCCAGATAGCCCTATGCCGAGCCCAACACCTTCAGTTAAATGGCAGCATTTCAGGCCTTAAGAGTCCAACCGTTGTGAGCCAAAGGCAGAGAACAGGAGGGACCGAGATGCCCGTGCCATTGCAGGGTATTGATTAGGTCAGAGAGACCCAGATGATCGTAGCACAGGGGTGAGCAAACTTTTTGGCCTGAGGGCAACATTGGGGTTGCTAAACTGTATGGAGGGCCGGGTAGGGAAGGCTATGCCTCCCCAAATAGCCTGGCCCCTGCCCCCTATCCACCCCCTCCCACTTCTCACCCCCCTCAGAACTCTGACCCATCTAACCTCCCCTGCTCCTTGTCCCCTAACCACCCCCCAGGACCCCTCTCCCATCCAACCCTCCCCCACCCCGCTCCCTGTCCCCTGACTACCCCGACCCCATCCATCCCCGCGACTCCAACCACCCTGTTCCCTGTTCCCTGACCGCCCCCCCAGAACCCCTGACCCATCCAGCCCCCCACCACTCCCTGTCCCCTGACTGCCCCGACCCCTATCCACCCCCGCGACTCCAACCACCCCATTCCCTGTCTCCTGACCACCGCCCCAGAACCCCTGACCCATCCAGCCCCCCACCACTCCCTGTCCCCTGACTGCCCCGACCCCTATCCACACACACACCCTCACAGGCCCCCGGGACTCCCACACCTATCCAACTGCCCCCTGCTTCCTGTCCCCTGACTGCCCCCCGGGAGTCCCTGCCCCTTATCCAACCCCCCTGCCCCCTTACCATGCCGCTCAGAGCAGCAGGTGCTCGCAGCCCCCCAGCCCAGCTGGAGCCAGCCATGCGGCCGCGCTGCCCAGCAGGAGCGGAGGGCCAGAGCGCTGGCGGCTCGGCGAGGTGAGGCTGCGGGGGAGGGGGGACAGCAGGGGAGGGGCCGGGGGCCGTAGTTTGCCTATCTCTGTCATAGCGACTGCCCCACACCCCATGCTGCAGGGGAAGGCAACCCCTCCCTCCCCCAAGATCCCTGCCAATCAGCCTGGGGGGTAATTCCTTCCCTACCTCAAATGTGGGCATCAGTGTGACAGTGAGCATGTGAGCAAGGCACACCAGCCTGGCATCTAAGACAGAGGATTGGCATCTTGGGTGTCCAACACCCTGGGTATTTTGCCAGTGCAGATAATGGCTGGGTGGTAAAAGGGCCTTTTTTCCTTTGTTAATTTAGTTTTGATAAAAAACTACACATCCTGAATTATGCAACATCCACCAGGGTAGTGACGGAGCACACAGGCCATCAGGCTGCACCTACAGAAGTAATGTGGGTTGTACTGAGATACAGTTACATTATATGCTCAAATCACATCATTCAACCTCAAAATCAGGCCAACTTCAAGCAAGTATGGAGCCTATTTCATCAGGCTTCCCAATGGCAGGACTCAAGCAGGCATCATGTTCTTGGCTCTTCCCCACACAAGCCAGTCTCACACTCCTGTGCAATGCCAGCACATTGGCCTGCGACCTCAGTCATGGCATGTGTGTGTGGAAGGGAGACATTGGCTGGAGGTACAGGAGGGAACCTATGATGGTCCCAAACAGGGCTGAGATAAAGCAGGGAGGGTTCCTAATTCACCAGCTTCTCAACAAAGCACAATGCACATGATGCTTCAACCCCGGACCCCTGGCCCAGGAGCCATCAGCCTCCCATTAGCACTGGCAGCTTCCAGTCTGGCAGCATGGTCTGAGCAGACCCTGTGACAGCATCACATCTGCCTCCCTCCCCTCGAAAAGGCCAAGCACACCAAAGAGGAAGCCCTCATGCAGCAGGAGGAGACAGCAGCCCCTCGGCGGCATGGGGCCAGACTCGGAGGCTTGAAGCTTTTAATATCAGAACTGATCTTCATTAACTTGCTCATGTCCTTAGCACTCCATAAGAATATTCATGGCCCATCTTTGCTGGGATCTCCTTTGGCTGCCCTTGGGGGAGTATTTAGTACTGCGTATCCTGATTCTGGAAGGCTGGGCCCAACTCTGAGCTGAGCGTCACAGGCAGTGCACACCTGGGGGTTGACAGGACAAAGATACAATTCTGGGGTCAGCTGGGCCTTGTTAGTGAGAACAGCTCCAGGGGTTGCTCTAGACATGGTGGCCTCCCAGCGCCATCAGTGCAATGCTCCCGCAGCCCAGAATAGCCAGAGTGCTGTGGCCAGGCACGCCTCATGCCTCCATGCGGGTGTGAGATAGGCTACATTGCCTGGGGACTTCTGCCTGGTGGGATTCAGGTACGCACTGGTCTCTTTACATCATGTGTGTGGCACAACAGGCCAGGAGGCAGAGCCCAGAATTGGCCAGGAAGGAACATCAGACAGACAGGCTTGACCACAGCCGGCCAGCAGGTGGCTGGATGGATGGACAGGAGCTTTTCAGAACAAGGAATGTTAATAAAGCAGAGAATTAGAGTAGAGGCGGGTGACAAGAAAGGGAAGGAGCTTGGGAAAAAGGGAGGAGAGGAGACCAGTGGATGGGATTTATTTATTCTAACTTTTGCTCAGGCTCAGCAAAGTGCCTGGCTGAGCCATTGTACATGTTGTGTTCAGCTGTGTCTCTTTTGTCACAACATCCACAGACAGACAGCACTTCTGAACAGTTTGGAACCTATCTGTGTGCTGTGCGGTTTAGACCCTACTTCAGTGCTATTTGCTTCATTATTTCACTCTTAATGGTTCACTTCGCTGAACTTGGTGCTAAGAATAATTGGCGAACCAAGCTGTGTGCTGGAGCCACTGCTGGGATGTACTGGCTGCCCTGGGAGGAGCCTGATTCAGGTGACAGGTTCTCTGCACACCCCTGCCGGCTGTTAAAGCACAATCAGGATGACTGACTTTGCTAACCCGTACATCATCATAACACTGAAACAGACACGCAGACCTAAAGCCCAGCAGCCGCTCCCTGGGCAGGGACAATGCCTGAGAACAATGGTGCTCCCCGCTTGCTTTGATACTTAGCTCAGGGTTACACGAGAAAGAGCGAATGAGACTAGCACAAGCCTGATCATTGAGCACCACATCCACTGAAGTTTGTTTAACGACAGCTGAGACCGAAATGGCGCTTCCCTTCTACCCGACTATTTTCCGCTACCTTCAACTGTCTTATAAAATTATCTTCTTTTGGCTTAAATATCTCATGCATAATTAACTCACAGGAACAATTTTGCCAAGATTTGCAAAATGCGGGGTGGGGAAGGTCTTTAAATCCAGACTTTAGGCACCTGAATAAGTGGCCTGGGTTTCCAAAGTGCCACGCATCTGCTGCTCCACTCCGGGGCATGGGTGTCCTGCTCAGAGCTTGGGGCATATCAACATTGGAAAGACTCTTCATTGACAGTAGCAAAAGAAACCATGTAAAATCTCTATTCATGCCATGGTGAATATACCCTCTCAGCCAGTCAGCTGCCCTAAGGGGGCTGTTGTGTATTCCCTGGTGTAAGGAGAATCCCCGAGTGGCCCCATCACCCAGCATAAGGAGCGCTCTGGGGCAGGGCTCCAGTAGGAATGTGATAATCCCCAGCTGGCAGAATGGTCCCTGAAGCAGGTCTCAGCCCTGACGCAGACTGGGTTGGCCCCTGTCTGCCTCATGACAGGGGGAGTGGAAGGGAGTTAGAGTATGGTGAGTAGCAATGGCAGGATTGGGGCCAGAATATGCAGTTCTTGGGAATGACCCTGCTGTACTCATTAAGCGACAGCGAAACCCAGCGGGGAGCCTAGGGCATCTTTGGCTGCAGACATGGGGCCAGATTCCCCATGTCTGAGCCCCGCTTGGCGCATGGGAGTAGGGTGGGTGGCGTCAGGGAGCAGGCTATGGGGTCTAATCCCACGGGCTGCTCTGCACTGGTCCCAGCATGAGTCAGACTGGACATGAGGTGACTCTACCTCATTCCACTGGGCCGTGGTCTCTAACGGTCTTTCTGTCAGGGATGCTCAGTGCAGCAAAGTTCTGCTGGGAGCTTTCCCTCCTGATCAGATGCTCTAGGCTGCTGGGGCAGGGGGCATTGGGACAGGAGCCCATTCTGCCACTGGAGAGCTCCCCTTTGCCAAAGATTCACTGCCGGCCAGCTCTGGGCAAAGCCTGGGGCCAGGGATGAGGGCCTGCAGCTGTGCCTGCCCTGTTGCCAGGCAGTCAATGAGCGCGGCTGGGCCACAGCACAACCACTTCATAGTCTAAGGCAGACAGTGGCCTGCTCCTAAGGCCAGTAGCTTCAGAGGCTCCCCAACTCACACGTCTGTGGATTCTCTGCTTCCCTCCAAGCCCTGCTCCAGCCGAGACCTGCCTGCACTCAGCCTTGTTCCAGTCTTGCCCCTGCAGTGGAACCAGCCCTGCTCCTCTCTTCTTCAAGTGATCTGGGTCTGACCCTCAGCCCTGATTCCTGGGCCTGACTCTGTCTCGACCCTTAGCTATGGCATCTGGACTTTGGTTCTGACCTTCTGCCCTGATCTTTGACTCCGCATTGACCTTGGGCTCTGTCATTTGGACTCTGACCCTAAGTCTGGCTACCTACAACCCAGTCTCCTGGCCCCTGGCCCCTTGGCACCACCTGAGCTATTGGTTATTTTAAATCTACTGGACAATGTGTAAGTTAAGTTGAGAATGTGTCCATTTTGCAATCGCTTCTGTTTTAACCAATGGGCTCCATTTCTATGCAGAGGGGGACAAGTGGCCAGATTTTTCCCTAGTAACACTCCCAAATGGTGTGTGCCCTCAGGCTCAGCAGAATTTGTCTCTAGCCCTCTCTTGTTCCAGTGTCTCTGCCTTTCCTGGTGTGAATATATCTATCCACTGAATGACTTTTTAACTAAAGGCAAGCCCTGGACAGTGTGGCAGGTTATCCCTCGTTAGTGGAACGAAAGGGTTTATCTCAGTCCATATGCGAGAGTCTGCTTATACCAGATACTCCCCTAGTCCCTCTGTCACAGCTGGCTTTTTCAGGATGCACTGGAATGTGGGTTTCCTGGCATGGGAATGTGACTGAGAAATCCTCCAAAGCAACAAGTGATTTTTGGGGGCCCATCTTGAGAAAAGTGCCTGATTTTTCAGAAATGCTGCTCATCTACCCTCTGAAAATCAGATCCTTGTAAGGTGTGAAGTGCAGCACCCAAAAGTTCACTAGTCCCTTTAGGTTTC
The DNA here is from genome assembly GCF_009764565.3 of Dermochelys coriacea. Classification (NCBI taxonomy): domain Eukaryota; kingdom Metazoa; phylum Chordata; order Testudines; family Dermochelyidae; genus Dermochelys; species Dermochelys coriacea. The sequence continues at coordinate 136,462,059 of NC_050072.1, read as the reverse complement.
AGAGTAGCAGCCGTGTTAGTCTGTATTCGCAAAAAGAAAAGGAGTACTTGTGGCACCTTAGAGACTAACAAATTTATTAGAGCATAAGCTTTCGTGAGCTACAGCTCACTTCATCGGATGCATTCCGATAGTCCCTTTAGGGTATGTCTACACTACGAAATTAGGTCGAATTTATAAAAATTCAGTTTTTATCGGTTTTGTAGAAAGCGTTTTTATACAGTCGAGTGTGTGTGTCCTCACACAAATGCTCTAAGTGCATGTAGTCGGCGGGCTGTGTCCACAGTACCGAGGCAACCGTCAACTTCCGGAGCTTTGCACTGTGGGTAGCTATCCCACAGTTCCCGCAGTCTCCACCGCCCATTTGAATTCTGGGTAGAAATCCCAGAGCCTGATGGGGCTAAAACATTGTCGCGGGTGGTTCTGGGTACCTATCGTCAGACCCCCGTTCCCTCCCTCCCTCTGTAAAAGCAAGGGCAGACAATCATTTTGCACGTTTTTTCTTGAGTTACCTGTGCAGATGCCATACCACAAGCAAGCATGGAGCCTGCTCAGCTAACTGTCACCATATGTCTCCTGGGTGCTGGCAGACGTGGTACTGCATTGCTACACAGCAGCAGTTTATTGCCTTTTGGCAGCAGACAGTGCAGTATGACTAGTAGCCGTCGTCGACATAGTCCTGGGTGCTCTTTTAACCAGGTGCCTGGGCAAACATGGGAGTGACTCAGCCAGGTCATTTCCCTTGTTTCATCTCATGGCGATTGAGTCCTACCGGCACTGCACTGTCTTTTAATCTGCAGCCAGCAGAAGATGATGGCCAGCAGTCATACTGCACCGTTTTCTGCCGAGCACCCAGGAGGTGACGATGGCTAGCGGTCGTATTGCACAGTCTGCTGCCAGCAAGATGTATAAAGATAGATGAAGTGGCTCAAAACAAGAAATAGACCAGATTTGTTTTGTATTCATTTTCTCCTCCCTCCCTCCCTCTGTGAAATCAACGGCCTGCTAAACCCAGTTTTGAGTTCTATCCTTGAGGTTTTGAGTTCTATCCTTGAGGCGGCCATTCAGTTTCTCGCAAAGCCACCCTCTTTGTTGATTTTAATTCCCTGTAAGACAACCCTGTAAGCCATGTCGTCAGTTGCCCCTCCCTCCATCAGGGCAACAGCAGACAATCGTTCCGCGCCTTTTTTCTGTGCAGACGCCATACCGTGGCAAGCATGCAGCCTGCTCAGATCACTTTGGCAGTTAGGAGCACATTAAACACCACACGCATTATCCAGCAGTATATGCAGCACCAGAACCTGGCAAAGCGAAACCGGGCAAGTAGGCGACGTCAAAGCGGTTACGAGAGTGATGAGGACATGGACACAGACTTCTCTCAAAGCATGTGCCCTGGCAATGTGGGCATCATGGTGCTAATGGGGCAGGCTCATGCGGTGGAATGCCGATTCTGGGCCCGGGAAACAAGCACAGGCTGGTGGGACCGCATAGTGTTGCAGGTCTGGGATGATTCCCAGTGGCTGCGAAACTTTCGCATGCGTAAGGGCACTTTCATGGAACTTTGTGACTTGCTTTCCCCTGCCCTGAGGCGCAAGAATACCAAGATGAGAGCAGCCCTCACAGTTGAGAAGCGAGTGGCAATAGCCCTGTGGAAGCTTGCAATGCCAGACAGCTACCGGTCAGTCGGGAATCAATTTGGAGTGGGCAAATCTACTGTGGGGGCTGCTGTGATGCAAGTAGCCAATGCAATCAAAGATCTGCTGATATCAAGGGTAGTGACCCTGGGAAATGTGCAGGTCATAGTGGATGGCTTTGCTGCAATGGGATTCCCTAACTGTGGTGGGGCCATAGATGGAGCCCATATCCCTATCTTGGCACCGGAGCACCAAGCCAGCGAGTACATAAACCGCAAGGGGTACTTTTCAATAGTGCTGCAAGCACTGGTGGATCACAAGGGATGTTTCACCAGCATCAATGTGGGATGGCTGGGAAAGGTACATGACACTCGCATCTTCAGGAACTCAGGTCTATTTCAAAAGCTGCAGAAAGGGACTTTCTTCCCAGACCAGAAAATAACCGTTGGGGATGTTGAAATGCCTATCGTTATCCTTGGGGACCCAGCCTACCCCTTAATGCCGTGGCTCATGAAGCCATACATAGGCAGCCTGGAGAGTAGTCAGGAGCTGTTCAACTATAGGCTGAACAAGTGCAGGATGTGATAGAATGTGCATTTGGACGTTTAAAAGCGCGCTGGCGCAGTTTACTGACTCAGTTAGACTTCAGCGAAACCAATATTCCCACTGTTATTACTGCTTGCTGTGCGCTCCACAATATCTGTGAGTAAGGGGGAGACGTTTATGGTGGGGTGGTAGGTTGAGGCAAATCGCCTGGCTGCTGGTAATGCACAGCCAGACACCAGGGCAGTTAGAAGAGCACAGGCGGGTGCGGTGCGCATCAGAGAAGCTTTGAAAACCAGTTTCATGACTGGCCAGGCTACGGTGTGAAAGTTCTGTTTGTTTCTCCTTGATGAAACCCCCCGCCCCTTGGTTCAATCTACTTCCCTGTAAGCTAACCACCCTCCCCACCTCCCTTCGATCACTGCTTGCAGGGGCAATAAAGTCATTGTTGTTTCACATTCATGCATTCTTTATTAATTCATCACACAAATAGGGGGATAATTACCAAGGTAGCCCAGGAGGGGTGGTGGAGGAGGGAAGGACAAGGCCACACAGCACTTTAAAAGTTTAAAACTTATTGAATGCCAGCCTTCTGTTACTTGGGCAATCCTCTGGGGTGGAGTGGCTGGGTGGCCAGAGGCCCCCCCACCGTGTTCTTGGGCATTTGGGTGAGGAAGCTATGGAACTTGGGGAGGAGGGCGGTTGGTTACACAGGGGCTGTAGTGGCGGTCTGTGCTCCTGCTGCCTTTCCTGCAGCTCAACCATACGCTGGAGCATATTAGTTTGATCCTCTAGCAGCCTCAGCATTGAATCCTGCCTCCTCACATCACGCTGCCACCACCTTTCAGCTTCAGCCCTCTCTTCAGTCTGCCACTTACTCTCTTCAGCCCACTACCTCTCCTCCCGGTCATTTTGTGCTTTCCTGCACTCTGACATTGTCTGCCTCCATGCATTCATCTGTGCTCTGTCAGTGTGGGAGGACAGCATGAGCTCAGAGAACATTTCATCGCGAGTGTGTTTTTTTCGCCTTCTAATCTTCACTAGCCTCTGGGAAGGAGAAGATCCTGTGATCCTTGAAACACATGCAGCTGGTGGAGAAAAAAAAAGGGACAGTGGTATTTGAAAAGACACATTTTAAAGAACAATGGGTACACTCTTTCACGGTAAACCTTGCTGTTAACATTACATACATAGCACATGTGCTTTCGTTACAAGGTCGCATTTTGCCTCCCCCCACCACGTGGCTAACAGCGGGGAACATTTCTGTTCAGCCATAGGCAAACAGCCCAGCAGGAACAGGCACCTCTGAATGTCCCCTTAAGAAAATCACCCTATTTCAACCAGGTGACCATGAATGATATCACTCTCCTGAGAATAACACAGAGAGATAAAGAACGGATGTTGTTTGAATGCCAGCAAACATACACTGCAATGCTTTGTTCTACAATGATTCCCGAATGCGTGCTACTGGCCTGGAGTGGTAAAGTGTCCTACCATGGTGGAAGGAATAAGGCTGCCCTCCCCAGAAACCTTTTGCAAAGGCTTTGGGAGTGTATCCAGGAGAGCCACAGAATGCCAGGGCAAATTAATCATTGAACATGCTGGCTTTTAAACCTTGTATAGTATTTTAAAAGGTACACTCACCAGAGGTCACTTCTCTGCCTGGCGGGTCCGGGAAGCAACCTTGGGTGGGTTCGGGGGGGTACTGGCTTCAGGTCCAGGGTGAGAAACAGTTCCTGGCTGTCGGGAAAACCGGTTTCTCCACTTGTTTGCTGTGAGCTATCTACAACCTCCTTCTCATCATCTTCCTCATCCCCAAAACCTGCTTCCGTGTTGCCTCCATCTCCATTGAAGGAGTCAAACAACACGGCTGGGGTAGTGGTGGCTGAACCCCCTAAAATGGCGTGCAGCTCATCATAGAAGTGGCATGTTTGGGGCTCTGACCTGGAGCGTCTGTTTGCCTCTCTGGTTTTCTGGTAGGCTTGCCTCAGCTCCTTAAGTTTCATGCGGTACTGCTTCGGGTCCCTGTTATGGCCTCTGTCCTTCATGCCCTGGGAGATTTTCACAAATGTTTTGGCATTTCAAAAACTGGAACGTAGTTCTGATAGCACAGATTCCTCTCCCCATACAGTGATCAGATCCCGTACCTCCTGTTCGGTCCATGCTGGAGCTCTTTTGCGATTCTGGGACTCCATCATGGTCACCTCTGCTGATGAGTTCTGCATGGTCACCTGCAGCTTGCCACACTGGCCAAACAGGAAATGGAAATTCAAAAGTTCGTGGGCCTTTTCCTGTCTACCTGGTCAGTGCATCTGAGTTGAGAGTGCTGTCCAGAGCAGTCATAATGCAGCACTTTGGGATAGCTCCTGGAGGCCAATACCATCTAATTGCGACAACAGTACCCCAAATTCGACCCAGCAAAACCAATTTCAGCACTAATCCCCTTGTCAGGGGTGGAGTAAGGAAATCGATTTTAAGACCCCTTTAAGTCGAAAAAAAGGGCTTTGTCATGTGGACGGATGCAGGGTTACATCGATTTAATGCTGCTAAATTCAACCTCAACGCCTAGTGTAGACCAGGGCTCAGAAAACTTGGGTTACCCTCTTTTTTTCACTTGTAATCTCAGATTCTGAGCACATTTGATCTGAAAGTTGTTCAGAGAAAACACAGGGCCAGATCCTCAGCTGTGGGAAATTGACCTAGCTACATTGAGGTCAATGGAGGTCGCTGATTTGCATCAGTTTAGGATCAGGCCCAGAGCCTGCAATGCAATGCACATGTTTGCGTTCTGCAGTCTCACCACACAAGGTGAAGATCAGAGGTGCACTGTAAAGGGAGCCCAGCTCATATATTTCATCCTTAGAGTGTGGACATGAACTAATATTGGTTTTCTAAGTAACCTGCCATGGAATTACAATACATAGAGCATGAGCTGCATGATTCTGGTTTTATGAGACTTTCCTCTAAATTGTTGGCTGTTTATATTGTTTAATGCCACATTTTCATTCTTTCCATTTGTAACCAGAATTTATTATCAAAAGAGTGAAAGTTGCACTGGGTTCTCTTGACAAATGCATGTACTGACTGGTTGCAGAAAGACTGGGCTGGGCTCGTCTGTCAGACAGTTTTTAGACTTAATTAGGAAGAGTTGTGGGGGGAAATTGCTGCACCTACATTTTTCTGTTGCCCACTGATTTTAGCTGCTGAAATGTGGGATCCACTTTTTTGTGTACTTAGTTAAGTCTGACTGACTCCATACAAGTGCAGTGGTACGGAACGCTGGGTTCTGCTGCTAACTTTTGATCAAACTGGTTTTTCTCACTGAAATACAATGTGAGCCTCAAGAGCATACCAAGCAACTGTGTAATAAACATGTACATTAAAGCTGCAGAGGCTGTGCTGGCTTGAGGGATTTCAGTTGCATTTGTTAAGGCAAATATTTCACAAGGGCATAAATGCTCATGTATCTCTAGGAGAAAAGCTGGCTGCAGGACTTGATAGAGGTGCGACAGGTCGTTGATGAAATTAACACAGCAGATGTAGGCCCTTATTCTCCTCCTTACAAAGATGTGACTCCTAATTTCTCACTGGCTTAGGGCAAATGGGAGGTGAATCAGGACTGTATGTTGGCTATCAGAAAATCTGACTTTCACAGAGAAGCAAGATACAGTTTCCACGAGGGATGAGCTCAGGCAAAGTGGGATGAGCTCAGGCAAAGCCTCTTCTGGTATGAATTCTCTATTTGCTCCTACAAAGATAGTGGGATTTTTTAAAAAGCAATGCAAGAGTTGATTTCCTCTATCAACAAGATAGGTTGAGAGACTCTGCCGAGCATTTGAGGTTTCTCCCATCACCAGCAACTGTTCCAATGGTCACTAATTGACTAAGACCTCTGCACTGTAAATCTATGGAGATTCATTGCAAGTCCCCACCTCCTCAGAGACCATTATCAATGAGCACACTGAAGTGCCCAATCTGAGCTCTGAATTTTAGGGTGATGTGTATGATGAATTTTTCATCCTTTCCCTGTGAGGAGGTGTTATTTTTTTTGCTTGTCCCCAGCTGGGTCACAGCAAAGGAAATCTAGGAGGAGCTAGATTCTGCCTTTGGCTAATGAATGATGTCTTTTGGTTGGTTTCAGCCTCTTGAGCAGTTCAATAAGCCTGGCACCCATGCAGCCATTTAAAAAAGCTACTGAGAACTATTGTGGTAAGGAGCTGAGAACATCCCCAGGTGGTCAGGTGGGATTGTACTCAAGTGGCTAGTCTGAGCTGCTGCCATGCTTCTGTGGCCACACTGCTATTGTTAGCTTGAGCAGAACAAGCGTGTGTTTGTCTCCCCATGTCTTTGAATGCCAGGGGCAGACCTGCCAGGTGGAAGCAATCATGTAAAATTGTGTTTGGGATGGAAAGGGTTCATTTCCCATCAGAGTTGGGTTCAGTAATAGGCAATGGGAGCTGTCACCTAGGGTACCACATACAAAATACTCCAGATGAGGGCCCCTCTTAAATAGATAGACCATATACCTATAGATACAAAATTAAATTTGTACCCTTTCCCCTGATAGGGAGATCACCCACAGCATTGCCAATTCCAAGCATTCAAAAATCATGAGTCTAGCTTAAAACTCATGAGATTAAAAGAAAAAGTTGGGTTCTTTTTATTTGTCTTCTATTTTTGAACCTTAAGGTTTCAAGCCTTTCCCTGCAGCCATGAGGGCTAGAAACTTTGTTTTAGCAATTGGCTGAAAGAGAATTAGGACTGAGTAGACATGTAGGCTCTAAAGTTTGACACTGTTTTATTTTTGAGTGCAGTTTTTTTTGTACATATTCTACATTTGTAAATTCAACTTTCACGATAAAGGGATTGCATGACAGTACTTGTATGAGGTGAATTGAAAAATACTGTTTCTTTTACCAGTTTTATTGTGCAAATATTTGTAATGAAAAATAATAATATAAAGTGAGCACTGTACACTTTGTATTCTGTGCTGTAATTGAAATCAATATATTTGAAAATATAAAAAACAACCAAAATATTTAATAAATTTCATTTGGCATTCTATTGTTTAACAATGTAATTAAAACTGAGATTAAACAAAATTAATTTTTTTAATCACGATTAATTTTTTGAGTTAATTGCATGAATTAATTTTGATTAATTGACAGCACTAATTATAATATTTCCAGTGACAGAGAATCTACCACAACCCCTGGTAAATTGTTCAAATGTCCTCACTGTTAAAAAGGTGTACCTTATTTCTAGTCTGAATTCATCTACCTTCAACTTCCAGCCATTCCAGGATCATGTTAGACCTTGGTCGGGTAAATTGAAGAGCCCACCATCAAATTTCTGTTCCCCATCTAGGTACTTAGAGTCTGAGATCAAGTCTCCCCTTCAACTTCTCTTTGCTAAACTAAACAGCTTGAGCTCCTTGTCTCTATCACTAAGGCAGGTTTTCTAATCTCTTAATCATTCTCGTGGCTCTTCTCTGAACCCTTCCCAATTTATTAATATTCTTCTTGAATTGCGAGCACCAGAACTGGGCACAGGATTCTGGCAGTGGTAGCACCAGTGCCAAATACAGAAGTAAAATAATCTCTCTGCTCCTACTTCTCCTTAAGGCACAACAGACAACCCTGGGCTGGATTTGGGGCTGCAAAGGCTGTAATGTTAAGCAGGTTCTCTCCCTGCACCTTTCTGCTGCAGTTGCAATCAGCAGAGGGCCTTGTCTGAGAGCCCCCTTTGACAAAGAAAGGAGGAGACTGCCCTGTGGGAAGGCCCTTCAATGTTGGAATGTGCCTCATTTCCTAGGGTATAATAATCTAGATCTAGTACCCTCCTGGACATGCTGATCTCATGCTTCAGCCAGCCACCTACAGGAGCCAGGAAGGGATACCCCATCCCAAACGTATGTTGGAGTTTGATTTGTATTTATTGTCTCCTGCCTCTGAAGCATCAGGGGTGGCCCCAGCTGGAGATGGAGCACTGGTTGGGGAGGGCCAGAGCTCTGAGGTGGCACCGAGCATTCTCTCTCTCAGTGCTTGGGTGGTAGACTCTCAGCTTGTGAGCAAGAACCAAACTGTTGCTACTTGTGAGATTGGGAAGAAATTTTTCCCAAGGCCAGACTGGCAGTCACCTTGGAGTTTTTTTGCCTTCCTTTGCAGCACCTGGGTGTGGATCACTTGCCAGGATTATCTGGGTATGTCTCACATAATCAATTTCCCGCTATTGCAAGGGCCTTGGGCACTGGTACAGCCCATTCCCTCCTATTATCTGCTTACGGCACATAATAGCCTAATCTCCTGTGGGCTGTAATTGCAGGTATTGGGTTTAGGGTGCGGGGACTGGTTAGTGTTGGTGGGCTGTGCTGTACAGGAGGTCAGATGACATGATCTGGTGGTCCCTGCTTGCCTTAAACTGTATAAATCTATGGTTTAAAATGATATTTTTTTCTAGTCTTTTGGGGAACATAACAATGGCCAGACTGGGTCAGACCAATGGTCCATCCAGCCCAGTATCCTGTCTTCTGACAGTGGCTGGTGCCAGATGCTTCAGAGGGAATGAACAGAACAGGGCAATTTTGAGTGATCCGGCCCCTGTTGTGTAGTCCCAGCTTCTGGCAATCAGAGGCTAAGGACACCCAGAGCGTGGGGTTGTGCCCCTGCCCATCCTGGCCTATAGCCATTGATGGACCCATCCCCCATGAACTGATCTAATTGTTTTTTGAACCCTGTTCTAGTCTTGGCCTTCACAACATCCCCTGGCAACAAGTTCCAGAGGCTGACTGTGCAGCTGTGTGAAGAAGTTGTTCCTTTTGTGTGTGTTAAACCTGTTTCATATTAATTTCATTGGGTGACCCCTGGTTCTTCTGTTAGGTGAAGGGGTAAATAACACGTCCCTGGTCACTTTCTCCGCATCCATCATGATTTTATCGACCTCTATCCTATCCCCCCCTTCCCCCCCAGTCATCTCTTTTCCAGTCTGAACAGTGCCAGTCTTTTTAATGTCTCCTCACATGGAAGCTGTTCCGTGCCCCTTGTCATTTTTGCTGCCCTTCTCTGTACATTGTCCATTTTTAATATCTCTTTTTTGAGATAAGGCGACCACATCTGCACACAATATTCAAGGTATGGGCGTGTCAGGGATTTATATAGAGGCAGTATGATATTTTCTGTCTTATTATTTAGCCCTTTCCTCATAGTTCCTAAAATTTAGCTAGCTTTTTATTTTTTTTCACTAGTGCTGCACATTAAATGGATGTTTTCAGAGAACTATCCAAGATGACACCACTCAGGAACCTGGAAACAGCTAATTTAGACCTCATCATTTTGTATGTATAGTTGGGATTACATTTTCCAATGTGCATTACTTTGCACTTATCAACATTGAAATTCATCTGCCATTTTGTTGCCCTGTCACCCAGTTTTGTGAGATCCCTTTGTAACTCTTCACAGTCTGCTTTGGACTTAACTATCTTGAGTAGTTTTGTATTGCCTGAAAATTTTGCCACCTCACTATTTACCCATTTTTCCAGATAATTTAAAAATATGTTGAATAGTACTGGTCCCACTACAGACCCCTGGGGGACCATGCTATTTACCTCTCTCAATTCTGAAAACTGACCACCTAGCTGGCTTGACAGCCCTTCCCCAGCCTTAGATAGGAGGGGCTGCAGCACTTTGTGTTGTGGCCTGTGGGCACAGTGAAAAAATTGCTTCCTGCACACCTCATGCCATGGGCAATTCCCTAATGCCTCATGTCTGTGGCCTGAGGTCTGTTAGCAGTACAGGAGGAAAGAGACTGATGTTTTGGGTTTTCCTGTAAAATGCATGAACAAGGCAGTATTGATACTGAAAACATCTTTGTGCATTGGGTGGTGAATGGTGGCTGCCCTCAGAGCCAGTCACAACACTCTTCATTAGAAATATTTGCCCAAGCCAGGGCAAGAGCAACTCTGTGTGTGTGTGTGTGTGTGTGTGTCTGTGTGAGAGAGAGAGCAAGAGAGAGAGAGCATGCTGCACACCTGCAATAACCTGGAAGGCAACATCCTCTGCTCCCTGCTACAGCAGTCAGAACCTGCAGCCCATACAGTACCTGAAGGATTAAGGGAAGGCCCTGAAATCCATTCAGTCCATTCAGAGTGGTGGGCAGGGAAATGCTTTCTGGCTGTCAGTCCTCAGCAAGTATTCTCCAGGGATTAGTCCCTGTATGACTTTGTCACGATATCAGACAAAAGAACACCCAGCCTGCTGAGAACGTCTGATGTCTTTGCAATACAAAACCCACTCCAGTAGCTTGCTTTTTGTCCTGAGATAATGAAAGCATTAAAACTCGCCTTTTCTAATGAGAGAAGCTGTTTGCTAGTTTTTATTATTGCATTTCCTATGTACTACTTACACCCTTTATCTGATCAACATACATGAACTTTCTAACTCTGATGGATACAATGGGTGGATTTCCTTGCAAGTTTCTATACATCATCACAGAATTCTTATGCAGCAGAAAAAGAAGAAAAAGAATACAGTGTGTAGTTTCCCCCAACAATAGGGCATTCAGGACAACAGGCAGGTTAAAGGAAAGTTCATTTACATATGAGCCAAGCTTTAAGTTCTCTGAAGAATTTTTCTTAGGTTACTCTCTGGCACCTACCACCAAGGTAACTAGCAAACAGAGCTGATCAAAATGGTTTGAACAGAACAGCTGTCTATTTGAAATTGCTGATTTATCAAAACTGAAATGTTTCACAGGAACATGTTGCGTTCAATAGCATTTTTGATAAAAAGAATATGGAACAATTGGAGTATTTCATGTTGACTTTTTTGTTCTGATTCACTCTGACTTTAGCATTGCATTTTGTTTTGACTTTTACTTTAGCTTTCCAAATTTTTAATTTTTAATATTAAATTTTAATTCTACTATTTACTGTTGTATGTTGTTTGACATTGAGGAAACGTTTCAGTCAGGTCACTTTGATGTTTCTGAAGTTATATATTTCTGAATTTTTATTCCATGGTAAATGTCAAAATTAAAAAAAAAATGTGTTCCAGTTTGGGAATTGGGATGGACATCCTGTTTCCCAACCAGCTGTGCTAGCAAATTCTATTCCCTGTCTCCCCTCCAGCCCACCAGACTTTCTAGTCATGTGCTCCATCAGTCTGAGAGCTCATCTTCTTTGCTCCTCCTGCGAAGAGACGCTGATTGGTCTTCTTTTCCATTTTGGTAGGTTACCTAGATAAATAGGGACTGCCATAGCAGATCAAACGACTGGTCCATGTGTAACCCACACAGCTTCTGGACATGGTGTTCTGTCCATCTAGTGGCACCGAGACCACTTAGAGAGAGAGAGAGAAAATGAGTCTGCTCTATAGCCTTAGCTAAGAGGCAGTTGGCTTTTAGCTCAGACTGTAGAGGCTCATGCACTAAGCTCCAGAGGTCCCTGGTTCAGTCCTGCCCTCCGGTGACTGGGGGTCTGTTGGCATTACACATGCAGTCAGCTGCTGTGGTCAGTTCCTGGTGATTCAGAGGATGGTAGTGACCCCAGAAAGTACCTAGAGAATTTCACAAAGCAGGGCTTACAGGCTGACAGCCTAGTTTTCAGAGGCTCTGAGCAGAGGTCAGTACTTTGACCTCTTCTACCCACCAAGATATGAATTCCTGCCTGACTCCTGCAGGCAATTCGATGACACAAGACTCAGCTGCAGCGTGGAGAACTGACAACACTATCACTAGAAAAGATCCTGAAACCACTTAAAAATGGATCCTGGATTTCTGAACCCTCTATATCCTAGAAATCCATGAACCACTGGCTGTCTGCTGGTGCAGCACAATTCCCCTACAGCATCAACAGCTCAGGTCATGCTTATCTCAGGAGGCACAGCCATGGAGGGAGGAGTTTAGCCCTCCCAGCCAAAGTGTTTCTCAGAAATAGCAGCACCCTCATCTGCCAAAACAGTCACAGATTAAATAACTGTGGGTGAGCACTCTCTTTGGTCAGCTGTTGATTTAGGGCCCAATCCCACGCCCTTTTCTTACACAAGTAATCCTTTCTCCAACAGTCCCTTTCAAATCCAGATTAACACATGAGTAATTGCACGTCTGGGCTAGGATCTTGGCTCTACAATGATAAAGGGAAGTTTACTAACTATTCCTGTGTAAAAGCATCTCAAGTGATTGGTGCTGTGGGCCAAGATTTCCAGCAACAGGCTGCAAGTGGGGACCCCTGGGCACCTACATAAGTAACCTGATTTTCAAAGGTGCTGAGCAGGTTTCTGGGGGGGAAGAAGTGGCTTACCAGAAAGAGGATGAAATCCTGGCTGCATCAAAGTCAATGCAAAACTCAAATTGACTTCACTAGGGCTGGGACTGCCCTCAGAGAGTTCACCAGTGGGATTTGGAATGCCATTTGGATGTCACTTGCTCTGCAGGAAAAATTCTCACCTTCAAAAGGCACATGGGTCTTCCCCTCCAAAATAAATACAAAAAAACAGCTTCTTTTTTAAATAAAGAACCCATTAAACCCCCTAAGACCTGCCAGTAAATCCTGAACATTTACACCATTTCCTAAAGCTGGATTTGATATATTGCACCTGAATGTCAAATATGTCATTTTATGAATAGCAAGAATAAGCCATGATCCCTGTTCCTGCTCTCTACAATCGCTGCACATTGAAGGGCACTAGAAGTGGAATTAGGTTTGTTGTGGGCCAATGAAAGGGTTTTGATCTGATCCCATTACATACCAATGGTAACTTTACGGACACATCTCTGCTTCCGACAATTTGTTACAGCTGGTGAGCTGTGCTGTCGCCTCAGTTCAGCAAGATGCTTGAGTTTCGAATCGGCACTCCCCTGCTGCCTGGCAGCTGCTCCCAAGTAAAACAATGGCGGCCCCTTGCTCAGTCCCAGGAAGGAGGCATTTCTTCCCACCTTTGCCCAGCTTTGTGCTAAGAAAAGCAGATACCTGTTCCTTAAAGGATGGCACTGCCTCAGTGTACTCTGTATGTCCCTAACCTCCCCGCCTTTTTCCTAGTGTGTGAGCAAGTTTTGACTCGTCGGAAAACTTGCTGTGGTATTAGTTTTTGGGTTGCACAGGATCTGTGAACAGCTAGGGAGTTTGATCTCTACCTTGGCCTGTGTCATACATATAAAGAAAAGGGTCACATAAAATCCCTCCTTAGCAGCTGTACTGAATCAATTTACCTGTAAGGGGTTAAGCAGCTCAAATCACCTAGTTGGCACCTGACCAGAAGACCAATGAGGAAAGCAGATACTTTCAAATCTGAGATGGGGGAAGAATTTATTTGTGGCTCACTTCGTTTGTTCCCTCTCCGGATGGAGGGAGAGACCAAGCAGGTACAACATCGCCTGAGAACATACCTGGAATGATCCATCTAAAATTACAGAAATTGTAAGTAAGGCAAGGAAATGCATTAGGTTATCTTTTGTTTTGGCTTGTGAATTTTCCTATGCTACAAAGATTTTTTTATTCCTGTTTTTGTAACTGTGAAGCTGAGTCCAAAGGGGAGTTCTCTGTGTTTTAAATCTTTTTATTACCCTGTAAAATTACCTTCCATCCTGATTTTGCAGGTGTAATTCTTTTACTTTTTCTTTATAATAAAGTTCTTCTTTTAAGAACCTGATTGATTTTCAGTGTCTTAAAGCCAAAGAGTCTGGTCTGTTTGCATTGCTAACCAGTTGCTTGGTATATTATTCTCAAGCCTCCCCAGGAAAGGGGGTGTGTTAGAGGGCTTATTCCTTAACCCTCCCACTTCCCTGGTCCTTCTTGCATGAACCTCTGTGCAACAATACACTAAAGCAACAATACCCAAAGTCCAAAGGTGCAAACAATTTAATGTTTATTGGGGTGAACTTCCAGCAAGCTTAAATCCAAGTTCCTTTTTCCTTATTTTCGAATCCCAGCTTACTTCCTGTTTGCCCCTAATTTATATAGTAATATTCTCAGCTATACTTTAACCAATCATTTTACTGAAATTTACCTAACCAATCCTAACATATTGTAACATGATTAGCTCCCCAGTTATATCTCACCAACTTAATTAGTTTACACCCAGCAAAATTAATTATACAGCAGACAGAAACAATCACAGAACCAGACAGAGACCATGCAAATAAACAATAGCAAAGTGGGAACTATAATGACAAAACAATACAGAAGTGAGGATTTCACAACTACATCTATAAAGACATAAGGATTTCCCAACTATGTCTATTGATAAATGAGTTCTTAATAGACAGAAAACTATCAAACTAAATTTCCTTTTACATCTTCTAGGCTCTTCCCTTTATCTGGAGGTGATAGATCACCTTTCTAACAGCCCCAGATTGCCTTATTTCAGTATGAGTGGTTTAGAATGTGAGGATGTGACCATACACTTCCCAGCTTATGGCTGCCTCTGCTGCTTATCCAAAGGCCTTAGCTTAAGAACAGGGCCTAAAACTGTCACAGTGATTTTTACTCTTTCTTTTATACCTCTATAACTAGCTAAATGATAAACATATACCTACATTTTTAAAGTATAGGCCTTTACAGACAGGCCTGAATAGCTATATTCTAACACAGTGAATGGGCTTGGGGGGATATTTTGGGGGAATAGGGATTCCAAGTGACCCTTCCCTGAATTTTTTGTATAAATCACTTGGTGGTGGCAGCAATACCATCCAAGGACAATGAAAGGAATTTTTGCCTTGGGAAAGTTTTTAACCTAAGCTGGTAGAATATAAACTTAGGGGGTCTTTCATGTGGGTCCCCACATCTGTACCACAGAGTTCAGAGTGGGGGGGGAAACCCTGACATGGTGGCAGTGCGGTGGGATCATTTTGAACCAGAAGCACAGACCTCGGGATTTTAAAAGGACCCATTTTCCTTTTGGCTGCTTGAAAACCAGGGAGGTTTTCTAAAGGACACTTTTTTTTTTTCTGAGAGCAGCTGGAGTTGTTTTTTTTTTCTTTTCTTTGCCTAAAGGCAGAGTAGTTAAGCTACAGCAAAAGAATTCACAAGCTAGGATTTTTTTTTCTGTAGCTCTCAGGCTAGGTTACAATAAGGGCAGGAAGGTTAGCAAACATGACTGAAAGTGAGGTCAAGAGAAAACTGCAATTAGCCAGATTGGAGGCTGAAGAAAAACAAAAGGAACATGAAAGACAAATGGAATTAAAGTTCTTTGAGTTGGAGGTGGAAGAGAGAAAAGAATTAAAGCGCTTGGAGTTGTAGGGGGAAGAGAGAAAGGAGGCGAAGCGCTTGGAGATGGAGTTAGAGCTAAAGTGCTTAGAGCTGGAAAGGGCTAAACTGGGTCTAGCAGGTAACCCTAACAATCCTTCTCCAGGTATTGCTCCCCATTCCAAGAAATTCCCCACATATAAGGTAGGCAATGATACAAAGGCCTTCTTAGAAAATTTCGTAAGGGCCTGCCTTGTGTACAACACCCTTATAGACCAGTATATGGTGGCCCAGAGGCCGCAGCTCAGTGGACCCTTAGCAGAGGTAGTAGCTGAAATGCCTAAAGAACACATGAACGACTACGGACTTTTTTTTTTTAAAAGGCCAGAATCAGAATGGGGCTAACACCCGAGCATGCCCGTCGGCGGTTCAGAGCCCTAAGGTGGAAACCAGATGTAGCATTTTCCCTACACGCTGACCACATTGTTAAAAATTGGGATGCCTGGATATCAGGAGCAAGTGTTAAATTTCTGGAAGATCTGTCTCTCTTAATAAAAATGGAGCAGATCTTAGAGGGTGTTCCTGAGGAAATAGAAAAGTGTATCCTAAATGGGAAGCCCAAAACTGTAATCGAGATGGGGGAGATCAGAACCAAATGGGTGGAGGTGGTGAAGAAGAAGAAAGCTAGTAGCAGTTGGAGCAGATATCAAAAGGGGTAACCCAAGACAACACCCTACAACCAGGGGCATCCCAAGGACCCACCTACACCCCAAGGAAAACCCCCGACATCTTATCATCCCACCATCCCATTCTCCAGTGACCCACAGCCTCTCAGCTCTTCTAATAGGCCCCAGTTTATTGTATAAAGACGATATTTATACAAGGAAACTCTTTCTGGTGGGCATCAGGAGGACTGGCATCCTCAAAGACAGTTGGTAGTTCCAACTAGGTACAGGGTAAAGCTCTTAAGCTTAGCCCACAATCATCCTAGTGCCATACTGGGGTAAACAGGACCAAAAACTGTTTGGGGAGGTCATTCCACTGGGAGGGAATGAGCAAGGACGTTTCTACCTTTGAGATGTGCCAAAGAGTGGGAAAACCCCAAGACCAGGTCAAGGCCCCTCTCCAGCCATTTCCCATAATTGAGGTTCCATTTCAGTGAGTAGCTGTGAATATTCTGAGTCCTTTCCCTAAAAAGACAGCCAGAGGAAAGCAGTACATGGATTTTGCCAGCTGA
The DNA here is from genome assembly GCF_009764565.3 of Dermochelys coriacea. Taxonomy (NCBI): domain Eukaryota; kingdom Metazoa; phylum Chordata; order Testudines; family Dermochelyidae; genus Dermochelys; species Dermochelys coriacea. Next base: position 136,445,471 of record NC_050072.1, on the reverse strand, counting down.
TGGCCAGAAGCAGTAGCTCAACGCAACACCAGGGCTAAAAGTGTGTGCCAGGCATTAACAGACATTTTTGCCAGGGTAGGTTGGCCCTTCAACATCCTCACGGATTCAGGAACTAATTTCCTGGCAGGGACCATGAAAAGGCTTTGGGAAGCTCATGGGGTGAACCACTTCGTTGCCATCCCTTACCACCATCAAACAAATGACCTAGTGGAGAAGTTTAATGGAACTTTGGGGGCCATGATACGTACATTCGTAAATGAGCACTCCAATGATTGGGACCTAGTGTTGCAGCAGTTGCTCTTTGCCTCCAGACTGTACTACATCCTATTTTGGGCTTTTCACCATTTGAACTTGTGTATGGCCGTGAGGTTAAGGGGCCATTACAGTTGGTAAAGAGTAATGGGAGGGGTTTACACCTTCACCAGGAACTAACATTCTGTACTTTGTAAACAACCTACAAAACACCCTCTGAGACTCTTTAGCCCTTGCTAGAGAAAACCTAAAAGATGCTCAAAAAGAACAAAAGGACTGGTATGATAAACATGCCAGAGAGAGTTCCTTCAGAGTAGGGGACCAGGTCATGGTCTTGAAGGTGCTCCAGGCCCATAAGATGGAAGCATTGTGGGGAGGGCCATTTATAATCCTGGAGTGCCTGGGAGCTGTTAATTATCTCATAGTGTCCCCCACCTCAAACCTAAAGCCTAAAGTATACCATGTTAATTCTCTAAAGACCTTTTATTTCAGAGAATTAAAGGTTTTTCAGTTTACAGCCCAGGGAAGATATGATGCTGAGTCACCTGAAGGTATCTATTATGAAGGAAAAAGCAATGGTGGGGTGGAAGTGGTGAACCTCTCCATGACCCTCGGACGTATGCAGTGACACCAGATCAAGGAGCTGTGCACTAGTTTGGTGCCGATGTTCTCAGCCACCCCAGGACGGGCTGAACAGGCATTCCACTCCATTGACACAGGTAATGCTCACCCACTTAGAGCCCAACCGTACCGGGTGGCTTTTCAAACCAAAACTGCTATAGAACTATGTGCACATTGTGTGAAGAGACAGGATGGCCCAGTTGATTGGGCACTGGACTGGGAGCCAGGAGATCTATATTCTTGTCCCAGCTCCGTCAATGGCCTTGTCTGTGACCTGTGGCAAGTCCCTTCATGTCTCTGTTTAGTACCTTGCCCACCACATTGCAGCTGGCCCCAGGACGCTACTGTCATAGTAGTTATACTAGTGGGTACATTCCACGAGCGTGCAAAGATAATCCCTAATGCTGCCATGGCCACAGTTGAGTGCAAATAAGTGCGGACATGGACCTGCAGCCCCAATGCAGAGAGAACACTCCCTGGCTCAGCCTTAGCTGGTGCAAATCTGCATGAAGTGACTTCCGGGCAGCTAGCTCAGCTCACACCAGCTGAGGAGCTGGCTGCTTGATGTCAATGTAATCTCTGCTCTCATGGCTACAGGGTGCAGTGAGCTCTTGGCTCCTTCCTGAGAGCACCCCTTCAGATGATAGACCCTGTGACTTCCCCTGGACTAGGGTGAAACCCCACAATTCTCCCATTTGCTAAGCACGTCCCTGGGCTGCAGTCCTCAGTGTGCCACCCATGATTACTAAGCAGGCCCAAATGGTTTGGCCATGTAAAATGTCTACTTTTCTAGGAGCTGTGACCTGTGGATCGCAGTGACCCAAACCAGTCTTTTCAAACAGAGTATTTAGTCTCAACAGCAGGAACAAAGCACAGAAAGAAAGAAGGGTTTTTAAAGGCTGACATGCGTATCCACTTGGCCTGTAGGCTTAGCTGGTCCTCGCTTTCCTCCGGCACCCTCATCTCTGGATGTTGGGGTTCAGCCTGCTACCCAGCAGTTTCTGCCTTGCCCTGCCCTGGTCTTCGGGGGTTGTCTTTGTATCCGCCCAAGTGCTTTTTTCCAGTGTTTCCCATCAAGGTCAAATGGAGTTACAAAGCTAATGAATCTCTCCAATTGTTTTAGTAGAGGCCATATTTTGGGATGGCTGCAGAAGGCTGTGTAGCAGTGAAACACACGAGACTGCATCTTATCTGGAGCTGGAAATATCACTGAATAGATGACGATGAAGAACAGTTGGATGGGATGGAGTTATTGGTGTGGGGAGTGGCATACAGATTTCTGGGAAATGAGAGAACAGATCTCCTGTAACATCACAGTTAGGGGCAGGACACCATCTCTGTTGATCTCAAATGCTTGCTGAGATTTTTATCTTAAGGGTTGGCCTACGTATGAATCATACCTTCCCCTTCTGCCTCTGTTACCAAATAGTGGACCACATTGAAAGCCTGATATAAACTTGTGCATCTCCATGGACTTCAGCATTTACAGCTCAGAAACGCTCACCACACAATACCTGTTTGTTCCGCCCTGGTTTCTCAAAGTCAGTAGCATCCCGGGCTGTTTCGCACTGTGGAATTATCATTTATGATTTTTACATATATTGGGTTGTGCTCCGCTCGTCACAAAACAGCTTGGAAAGTACTTCCTCAGAGTTCACCATTTTGTTTGTGTAAAGAAAGGCCCTGCTGTGTGAAATCTCACTGGTGCAAACTATACTATGCTCTTCCCCAGACCTATCAGGTTGGGTTGAAAGAGCGACTCCAGTTTCCACCACAAAATATCCCTCCTTTGGGTTATTTGGAATTATTTCTACTGAGTAGGATACTCATTAATTTTCACTTTTTTTAATGAATGAGAGAGAGACAGCAGGGATTTAAATATCTTTTAGGTGGACATTGTCCTTTGGGAGATCTATGTTTTGAACTCAGTGAAAAGTTGTATAGTTCTTTTCACAGATGGCAGGTGTATGTTAATTAAAAAGAGAATTTTGAAGCAGAGCCTTCACAGAAAATGACAGCAGTTCATCAAAAGTGCACAAGACTGACACACCACAGGCAAATAGCACTTTTCTCACTGCACCTGTCTGCTTCACTAGTGAACCAAACCTGGCAAGAGTCCTGCAAAATATATGTCAGTAACCCAAGGTTAGCATGACTGAAACTCAGGGAATTCTGCTACAGTTGATCCTCAACTGTACTTGTTTAAACAAACCTGACAAACAGTATATGGATTAGGCTGCCGAGGGGAGCCGGAATCCTGGGTAGACATGTATGGGCAGCACTCGTGACTAGCTCGCCTTTCAAGTCTCCTCAGCGCGGCCATGCCCTAGGATCCAGTAGTGAGGAGGGGTTTGTGTGCTGACGGCTCTCTGGGGCTCCACTGCTTCTCTTGCAGGTGAGGATGTTCAGGAAACAGACAAATGAAGCATTTTCTGTCTGGCATGGTGAATATTATTTTAACTGCAATATCTAGAAATACTGAATTGGCTGCATATTCTTGGTATCTGTACAAGACCGCTGGCCCTCATTCCTGCAGCCACAGTACAAGAGCACAGGGCTGGGGGGACTGGGATAAATAAGCCTGGAAAAATAAAAAATGCTCTAGCCTTATACCCTGTGTGATGCAATCATTGCCTTGCAAGAGACTCCTGGCCACAGCTGTCTGAGTCAGGCCTCTCGGGCACCCTGTCTTTGCAGTTTTAACCCGCTTGATCCTACCACTGGTAAAGTCACTTAGGTTCCACTAGCTCCAGCAGCTGATAGTTCAGTGGGGGGAAAACTCTGGTCCGGCCAAGAACCTCAAATGAGAGAGCATAATGTTTCCTCTTGGGTTTTGCCCATTGGCTTATGTGGGGGTGCAGGTTGCAGGAAGAAGGAGACATTGAGCAAACAGGTGGACCTCTTTGGAATGACAAAGGGCCTGATACAGCCAATGACAGTCTTTCCACTGATTTGAATGGGAGCTGAATCCGGTCATATGAGAATGATCAGGAATAGAAACTTTCTCCATTCATCGGCTGGGATGCATTTCCGTGGGTCCCTCTGAAAACATATCTGCAGAGGAACAATCTCACTGACTAGTCTGAAACTGCCTGTATTGGCAATGACCTCAACAGAGCTGTGTCTTGCACTGTGTTCCAAAAGAGGGGAGCCCCCAGCTCAGGGCTCAGGGCCCTGCTGGGCTACACTGCCTCTCAGTAGGGAAGCGAATTGGAAAGCAAGAGTGCATGCTTCAATGACTGCCAAAAGCTGCTGTCAGAGTCAGACTCCGCCAGCTTTTCCCCTCCGGCAGGGGCCTACTAATGAAATTCTGACCCTGGTGTGTTATGACAAGGAGGAGGCTTGGGTCTGCACTTAAGTGCTTCAAGATGCTGCTGAGTGCAGCCCATCCAAGTGGAGAGAAGGAAGGAGGAGCTGGCTGCCCATGGACAATACCTCCTTCAAGAGTTAATGCAGTGTGGTGCTCGGCGTAGGCATGCCCCTGCCCTCTTGTCACAGCCCAGGGGAGAGCACAAGAACATGAACAACAAAGGCAAAAAGGGGCCTAGCAAGTGAGACTGAGCCTGCTCCTCTCTCCTGGCCCAGAGTGTCTCTGGAATGTTTCTCTTCACTGACCTTGATGGGTGAGTTGCTGGCAGGTAATACAGCCAAGAAGACAAGCAATTCCCCTCCTGTGGAAAAGGTGACTTCCTCTTCCTGCTCTGATTGATAGCCACAAACCCACTACCCCTTAAACACCCCCCTGTACTTTCTGTGCTGGTGCTGAAGAATGGATGCCGAAGGAGCATGCATCACAGGGTTCACAGAGCGTGTGGTTCAGTTCTGATTTAAACTTTCAGGGAACTTCAGGGCCAGATCCTCTGCTGGTGTAAATGGGCCTCACGCCACTGAAACCAGTGGTCTGATACCAGTTTACACCAACTGTGGATCTGGGCCCCAGAGTTCAGATTGCCTCTTACCTCACCATGTGATAGTGCTGGCCCAAAGGCAGCCATGCTAATTGGCAACAGTGAAAGCGATGTCATCATTTTCCTCCTAAATCCCCTGGTTTATGTCTTCGCAGTAAAAGCAGGGATGAGGCATACAAGGTCTCAGCACCGAAAATAGCTAATTCAGGCTCCAAAGAACATTTAGGGGCGAGGTTTTGGAAAGAGCTGTTATAGAGCCACTGTGGGGCTGAATATATCCTGCTAAGCATGGCGGCCTGTATATCGCCTGGGTGATGACAGTGCAGGCTGGAGAAACGATCAGGAGAGAGAAACAGAGAAGTCCAGATTAGCCAGTGATTCTCCCAAGGCCTCTCCATTATAGATAGTAGTGTCTTGAGGCCATAGCTAGGGTGATCCCAAGGAAGGGCTGATGACTCGGGAGATGTGTAAGTGCCAAGTATGTAAAGATATACAGAGATAATGGTGCAGCCCAGGACCCATCATGTCACGTGGTGAGATGAGAAGGAGCCAGAGTAATGACCGGTGCTGATTCCTCCCCTTGTGGTTCCCATGAGGTATTGTATGGGGGAGAGGAGGCAAAAAGCCCCAGCCACTATACTGCAATTAGCAACTGTATTGGACCAGTTTCTGGCTCAGCTGTGCATGTAAGGAATGGGCCCATCAGGGGCAGTGTGGAGCTGAGCAGTGTGCCCATCGTGTGCCTGATTCTCTAGTGCCCTACACCCCGTTGATCACTTATGCCTGGGTAGTGGGTGGAAATGTTGCCCCCAGTATAAGTGGGTGGAAAGTTCTGAGTTGCTAGCACCTGATACACTAGGGGCAGGCTCCATGTGGGAGAGGGAGCTCACCTACTTGGGCAGGCACTGGCTGTGGCCCTGCCTCCTCACCATCCGTCCTTGCCCTCCATGGGCAGGTGCAGTCCCTCCCCTCCCAGTCTGTACTGGAGCCTAGGCTAGCCAGGAGTGGGCTTGGCACTCAGGGGAGGGGAAGGGCTGCAGGGGTGGCATCCACATTGGGGCTAGTCACAGCCTGGTCCTCTGCTGTCTGTTATGTTGGTGTCCAAAGAAAAACCCTAAACTTCAGTGGAAACTTCCCAGCTTTTCACTGATGTGAGGGTGGTACCTGGCCCCAAATCTCCATGCCCAGGCATTATTTGCATGCACAACCTGAAATGTATAGGAATGCACCCAGCATGTTGGTTTGAATGCTGCAACCTCCTCTGGAGTGTCATGTTCATATGCACATACTTCTCTCACTGTCACACTGGGTGCTGAACTCCAGAACATCGCTGCAAAGTTCCCAGGAGATGGCATGAGACTCATGATTGGCAGACAAGGTCCAGATGTTTGGTGAGACTTTTCCATTTGCCTTCAGGTATGTTAGTGGCATTGCGATTCCTTTAGGGCTAAGCTTACGGTGTGTCTGACCTTTACCTGGGTAGCTATTCTTGTGATACCTGAGTGGCAAAAAGCATTTGATTAGATCTGAGCTGCAGAAAACTCCATTTACTCTGTGCTGAGTGGTGGGAGAAGAAGGTGTGACTAATAGATTGAGAGCAACCACACGAGGCTCAGCAGAGTTGAAAAAAGGAAACTAGCTTTTAGGTGCATTGCTGAGTGTGACTCAATGGGCTTGAGAAAGAACTGCTATGCTCCTAGGTGAGTATCCTGCATAATCTCAGCCAGGGGTCTGTGTGGATGAGAATTAGGGAAGTGAAAAGGCACAGCAGCAGAAAACAAACATGGTCTGGAGTTTTTCATAACTCTGATGAAAGTTGAGTCAGAGTTTGGATCTACAGCTCAGTGACTGAGGGAGAGGTCTTGTTCAGGCATGCACAGTGCAGGGTATGTATGTGCTTACCTACCACTGCCTGCATCATAGGAAAGACCAGGGGCATATCAGTAATTACATCCCAACAGGGGAGAACCCTGGGAGGAGGGGTGGGATTGGTGAGTGGGCTTTGTTCCTTTGCCTACCCCCTCTGGGCTATCGGAGAGGAAATGTAGGGATATGCCACCCCTGACCATCAGGAATAGGCAGCTCTTTGGGACTGGCTGGGAGAAAGGTGACATGTCAGCAGTTCCTTACTGGGGAAGCCATTGGCATTGGCTAAACTGTGGAGAGGGGGGCTAGAAGTGTCAACTCTTCCCAGCTCTGAGGGGATGAGTGGGGTAGAGGGGGTAGGTCAGAGGGAACTGAGCCCAATGGACGTAGGGAAAGATGGGATGTGGAGGATGTACAGCCATGGTTAGAGGGAAGTTGGTGTCTGGTCAGAGCTGGGTGAACAATGTATGGGGCAGCCTTGGTCCCGTTTCTGTCTGAATCACCCTGAGGCAGACCAGGACACTTGGGAACCTGCTTGTTTCATGATGTTTGAGGAGTGGATTGTGTAAATGTGCTCCAGCATAGGGTGTGGCTATTGTCGTAGCAACTGGGACCAAGCGGGCAGCCCCCAAGGGTGCGCTCAATTCTGGAAAGTGGGTGACCGCTTATGAAATGCTCCATTTCCCTGTAACAAACCATGCTAATGGGGACACAGACTGGGCGAGCCTCCTGAGCCCACCCAAGGACTGAGATGGTGAGATCATGTCTGGTGAACAAGAGGAAGGTGGCACTGGAAATAGTGCACCAGAACTGATATGTCGGAAACAAGGCCCAATTGATGGACAAAATAACAAGGGGTTGGGCTGTTCCACCCATTAGTCTCACCTTGGGGTCCTTAAAATGGCACTTTGGAAAGGGGGCTCAAATGGAGCTGGGTGCCTTGGAGATTCCTGGGGGAAAGGCCAATAGGCCTCTGCTTCAGTCCAGAGTCTCTGTCCTTTGCTGGAGAGCCTCAAGGAGCACTGTATCACCATGACACCAGACTTCAGCGCACCTGTGGAGATGCCTGACCATCATCGCTGCACCAACAATGACCCTGTCTGAGAAAAGTGAGATCCTGCTCTGTTTCCCTCACTCATGGGTTCCTTTCCACCCCCCACTATCTTCCTCCTGTCCCCTTCCCCCAGCTTTCCAGCTGCCCTGCATGGTGAGATGAGATGGTCCACCCAGCTCTGCTACGGCAGACCGACACTCACAGAAATCTGGGAGGACACGGGACCTCGCCTGCCCCCCTCCCACGCTTCGCCTCTGTCCTTAGGCAATTTATTCCAGTGCTTAACCACCCTGATAGGAAGATTTTGCTAATGTCCAGCCTAAACTTTCTTTGCTGCAATTTAAGCCCATTGCTTCTTGTCCTGTCAATGGGAGAACAATTTTTCACCCTCTTCCTTGTAACAACCTTTTATGTATTTGAAAACTATTATGTCCCCCACTCAGTCTTCTCTTCTGCAGACTAAACAAACCCAAAATTTCTCAATCATAGGTCATGTTTTCTAGACCTTTAATCCTTTTTGTTGCTCTTCTCTGGACTTTCTTCAATTTGTCCACATCTTTCCTGAAATGTGGCTCCCAGAACTGGACACAATACTCCAGTTAAGGCCATATCAGTGCAGAATAGAGAGGAAGAATTACTTCTCATGTCTTGCTTACAACACTCTTGCTATGTGGATGAATCCAGACAGGTTTCATCCACATAATTGTTATTGGAGGTTTGAGTGCACTGGATGAAGTACACCACATCTTGGGATGGGCATGTGAAGGATCCATTGATGTTGTGGGGGATATTGCTCATTGTGGCAGTGGAGATATGTCTGCAGGTTTTGCATCTGTTTTTCTGTCAGAGTCTGGTGCTACTTGAAGTTGCTGTGTCTTGGACTGGGGAGATCTTGCTTCTAATGATGAGGTTGGGGAGTTGTTTGAAAGCCAGAAATGGGGGGTTGGGAAAGATTTATTTTGGAATGTGGTCCCCATCATGTATGGGTTGTAGTTGTCTGATACCCAGTATGGGTTCCAGTGTGGGGTTGTAGGTGACCAGTAAGGGAGCGTGGTCAGAAGGGGGAGGGTTATTTCTGTATCAAAGCAGGTTCTCTTGGGGTATCTGGATGGCTCATTCCATGATGTGATCTATTTCTCTGGTGAAGTGTCCTTGTTTGGTGAAGGTGGTTTTGAGTGTGTTAAGGTGTGTATCCTGGACTTTCTGTTCAGATCCTCTTCTGTGATACAAGTGGCTGGCTGTAGGCAAGACTTTTTGATGTATTTGGGTGGCTCGTGGCTCTGTGAAGGTAGATGTGTTGATCCATGGATTTCTTGCATATGGTTGTCTGTAGGGTTCCATTGTTGAAGCTGATCATGGTGTCCAGGAAGCTGATGCTGGTGTGGGAGTGTTCCAGAGAGTTGAATGGATGAGGGGTGGTTGTTGAAGTTGTGGTGGAAATGTATGAGGGAATTTAAGCCGTCTGTCCAGAGGATGAAAATATCACTGATGTAAATCATTGGTTTTGTTGTCCAAGACACACCAACTCAAAACACCACAACACCTTTCTAGAAAAACAGATGCAAAACCTGCAGACATATTTCCACTGCAACAATGATTAACACCTCCCAAGACATACCTTTCAAGATCCATGGATCCTACACATGCCAATCACAATATGTGGTGTACCTCATCCAGGGTGCTCAATGCCCTAATAACTACGTGGGTGAAACCAGACAATCACTATGCTCTCTCTCACATGAACTCACACAGGAAAATGATAAAAGACAAAACCACCCTCTCACCTGTGGGTGAACACTTTCCACAAAGTGATCACTCTATATCTGACCTATCAGTCCTCATTCTCAAAGGGAACCTGCACACCACTTTCAACAGACGAGCAAAACTCAGTGCATGATGTGTGAGATGGGTTATAAACTGATGTGGTAAACCCAGGACAAACAGCTACAAAAGGGGGGTTGTAATTAGTCCCAGGGGATTAAAAGGCCCCTCCCTATCCACTGAGGAGAGATAAGCAGGGGGCAATAAGGTTCAGCTGGAAAAGGGGTTTCTAGGGAACCAATTAGGTTCAGCTGACTCCAACTACTTGGGACCTTTTAAAACCCTCCCCTGGGTGGAAGGAGGGGGGGAGTGAGAGGTGCAGGGAAGCTGCCAGTAGGCTGTTTGCAGCAAGACATCAGACCTTCCCAGTAGGGAGGCTGCACTTGCTCCCCAGAAGGGAAGGAAGACAAGCACAGGGGACTGACTAAGGAGAGGAGTAGCAGGACCCTGGGCCACCTATAAAGATTCGCCTTGCCCCAAACCTGAGTCTCCAAGGCTAAAAAGGAGTGAGCCTACGGAGGCAAACAAGGTATTTTGCCACAGAGGCTAAATGACAGGTCTCAAGTAGTCATTATGAATGGAGAATCATTGTCCAATGGGCGTTTCTAGTGGAGTCTTACAGAGATCTGTTCTTGGCTTGATGCAATTCAACATTGTTATCAGTGATCTGAAAGAAAATATAACATCATTGCTAGTAAAGTTTATGCATGATACGAAACTGGTGGAGCGGTAAATAAAAAGGACATACCAATCTGGGGGGATTGCTTCATAAACTGGGCTCATGAGCATGTAGGTCACACGTATAGGAGTGGGGGCTGCATTTTGAAAAGTGGCGACTCTGAAAAGGAGTTGGGGGCAGAGGGGTAATGGTGGGTCACCAGTTGAACATGACCAGCTACTGCATCACACTGGGAGGTCATATTCAACAGAGAAAATGTGACCTGTGGATGTGTAGGCAGGGCAATGTGTAAGTAGGGCAATCTCAAGTAGGAGTAGGGAGATGGTATCACTTCTGTATAAGGTAGGGGTGAGACCATTACCAGTAGTTCTTATGTCCACACTTCAGGAAGGATGCTGATAGATTGGAAAGGATTCAGAGAAAAGCTACATTGAGGCCTGGAAAACCTACCTCAATCTATGTAGCATAACAAAGAGAAGGTTAAGGGGTGACAGATCATGGGCTATAAGTACCAAGGTGGAGAGCAGGTTCCTGAGAAAGGAAAGCTCTTTAATCTAACAGAAAAGGGGAGAACAAAGTCCATGGTTGGATGCTGAAACTAGACAAATTCAGATTAGAAATAAGGTATAACTTTTTAACCAAGTAATTAAACATTGGAACAACATTCCAAGGGTTGGGGCATGGTCTCTGTTACTTGTAGCATTTAAATCAAGACTGGATATCTTTGTAAAAGATCTGCTCTCCCTCCCTGAGCCGGAAGGCAGTTCTGGGCTGGATTCACAAGTCAGTGGGTGAGGGTCTCTGGCCTGAGTTCTACGGGAATCAGATTCATAGATTCATAGATACTAAGGTCAGAAGGGACCATTCTGATCATCTAGTCCGACGTCCTGCACAGCGCAGGCCACAGAATCTCACCCACCCACTCCTATGAAAAACCTCACCTATGTCTGAGCTATTGCAGTCCTTAAATCATGGTTTAAAGACTTCAAAAAGCAGAGAAGCCTCCCTCAAGTCAACCATGCCCCATGCTACAGTGGAAGGCGAAAAACCTCCAGGGCCTCTCCAAACTGCCCTGGAGGAAAATTCCTTCCCGACCCCAAATATGGCGATCAGCTAAACCCTGAGCATATGGGCAAGACTCACCAGCCAGATACTACAGAAAATTCTTTCCTGGATAACTCAGATCCCATCCATCTAATATCCCATCTCAGGGGATTAGGCCTATTTACCCTGAATATTTAAAGATCAATTACTTACCAAAATCCCATTATCCCATCATACCATCTCCTCCATAAACTTATCGAGTAGAATCTTAAAACCAGATAGATCTTTTGCCCCCACTGCTTCCCTTGGAAGGCTATTCCAAAACTTCACTCCTCTGATGGTTAAAAACCTTTGTCTGATTTCAAGTCTAAACTTCCTGGTGTCCAGTTTATACCCATTTGTTCTTGTGTCCACATTGGTGCTGAGCTGAAATAATTCCTCTCCCTCTCCTGTATTTATCCCTCTGATATATTTATAGAGAGCAATCATATCTCCCCTCAACCTTCTTTTAGTTAGGCTAAACAAGCCAAGCTCCTTAAGTCTCCTTTCATAAGACAAGTTTTCCATTCCTCGGATCATCCTAGTAGCCCTTCTTTGTACCTGCTCCAGTTTGAATTCATCCTTTTTAAATATGGGAGACCAGAACTGCACACAGTATTCTAGGTGAGGTCTCACCAGTGCCTTGTATAATGGTACTAAAACCTCCTTATCCCTACTGGAAATGCCTCTCCTGATGCATCCCAAAACCGCATTAGCTTTTTTCACAGCCATATCATATTGGCAGCTCATAGGCATCCTATGATCAACCAATACTCCAAGGTCCTTCTCCTCTTCCGTTACTTCTAATTGATGCGTCCCCAACTTATAACTAAAATTCTTGTTATTAATCCCTAAATGCATAACCTTACACTTCTCACTATTCAATTTCATCCTATTACTATTACTCCAGTTTACAAGGTAATCCAGATCCTCCTGTATAATATCCCGATCCTTCTCCGAATTGGCAATACCTCCCAGCTTTGTATCACCTGCAAACTTTATTAGCACACTCCCACTTTTTGTGCCAAGGTCAGTAATAAAAAGATTAAATAAGATTGGTCCCAAAACCGATCCCTGAGGAACTCCACTGGTAACCTCCCTCCAACCTGACAGTTTGCCTTTCAGTAGGACCCGTTGCAGTCTCCCCTTTAACCAATTCCTTATCCACCTTTTGATGTTCATATTGATCCCCATCTTCTCCAATTTAACTAATAATTCCCCATGTGGCACGGTATCAAATGCCTTACTGAAATCTAGGTAAATGAGATCCACTGCATTTCCTTTATCTAAAAAATCTGTTACTTTTTCAATAAAGGAGATTAGGTTGGTTTGGCACGATCTACCTTTTGTAAAACCATATTGTATTTTGTCCCATTTACCATTGACTTCAATGTCCTTAACTAATTTCTCCTTCAAAATTTTTTCCAGGACCTTGCATACTACAGATGTCAAACTAACTGGCCTGTAGTTACCCGGATCACTTTTTTTTCCTTTCTTAAAAATAGGAACTAGATTAGCAATTCTCCAATCATTCGGTACTACTCCTGAGTTTACAGATTCATTAAAAATTCTTGCTAATAGGCTTGCAATTTCAGGTGCCAATTCCTTTAATATTCTTGGATGAAGATTATCTGGGCCCCCCAATTTAGTCCCATTAAGCTGTTTGAGTTTCGCTTCTACCTCAGATATGGTAATATCTACCTCTATATCCTCCTTCCCATTTGTCATGCTACCATTATCCCTAAGATCCTCTTTAGCCTTATTAAAGACTGAGGCAAAGTATTTGTTTAGATATTGGGCCATGCCTAGATTATCTTTAACCTCTACTCCATCCTCAGTGTTAAGCGGCCCCACTTCTTCTTTCTTAGTTTTCTTCTTATTTATATGGCTACAGAACCTTTTACTATTGGTTTGAATTCCCTTTGCAAGCTCCAACTCTACTCGACTTTTAGCCTGTCTCACTTTATCCCTACATGTTCTGACCTCAATTAGGTAGCTTTCCTTGCTGATTCCTCCCATCTTCCACTCCCTGTATGCTTTCTGCTTCTTCTTAATCACCTCTCTAAGATGCTTGCTCATCCATCTTGGTCTACAACTCCTTCCTATGAATTTTTTCCCCTTTCTTGGGATACAGGCTTCCGATAGCTTCTGCAGTTTTGATTTAAAGTAATCCCAGGCCTCCTCTACCTTTAGATCCATAAGTTCTTCAGTCCAATTCACTTCACTAACTAATTTCTTAATTTTTGAAAGTCAGCCCTTTTGATATCAAAAACTCTAGTTGCAGATTTATTTTTGTTAATCCTTCCATTTAGTTTGAACTGAATTAGCTCATGATCACTTGAGCCAAGATTGTCCCCTACAACCATTTCTTCTATGAGGTCCTCGCTACTCACCAAAATTAAATCTAAAATGGCATCCCCTCTAGTCGGTTCAGCAACTACTTGATGAAGGAATCCATCAGCTATCGCATCTAGGAAAATCTGAGCCCTATTATTATTACTAGCACTGGTCCTCCAGTCTATATCTGGGAAGTTAAAGTCTCCCATGATCACGCAGTTTCCATTAGTATTTACTTTATTAAAGACATTAAAAAGGGCTCTATCCATATCCAGGTTAGATCCTGGAGGTCTATAACACACCCCAAGCACTATCGTAGGAGAGGCTCTACTAGTTATCTTCCCCAATGTAATTTTTGCCCACACGGACTCTGTCTTATCCATTGCATCGCTTCTTATTTCTTTACATTCTTCCTCCTCATTGATATACAATGCTACTCCATCACCTTTACCTTTGCTTCTGTCTTTCCTAAACAGCACATACCCTTCAATACCTGTAGTCCAGTCATGACTACTATTCCACCATGTTTCTGTTATCCCTATAATATCTGGTTTCACTTCCTGCACCAGTAGCTCTAGTTCCTCCATTTTGTTACCTAGGCTCCTCGCATTGGTGTATAAACATCTTAATTTTTGCTGTTTGGCCTCGCTCACATTTTGTACCCTATTAGGCACAGTCATTCTACAGCCAGTATAACCTATTAGACTAGTACCCACACCGCCCTTGCTCCTTATATACATTCTCCTACCCATGTCTGTATCCTTTCTTACTTCGTCTTCTTCTCTCTCAATGCTAAAATCTGGCGTGGAGATTTCCTGGACATCTCCCAACCATCTCCCCCAAATTCCTAGTTTAAAGCTCTCTTTATCAGTTGTGCCAGCCTTGATCCTAGAACTCAGAGTAGCAGCCGTGTTAGTCTGTATTCGCAAAAAGAAAAGGAGTACTTGTGGCACCTTAGAGACTAACAAATTTATTAGAGCATAAGCTTTCGTGAGCTACAGCTCACTTCATCATGCATCCGATGAAGTGAGCTGTAGCTCACGAAAGCTTATGCTCTAATAAATTTGTTAGTCTCTAAGGTGCCACAAGTACTCCTTTTCTTTTTGATCCTAGAAATCTATTTTCTTCCCTACTCAGATGAAGTCCATCCCGAGAGAACTGTCCTCTGTCTGTGAATGCCTCCCAGTGGCCATACATCCCAAAGCCCTCCTTATAGCACCACTGCCTAAGCCATCTGTTGACAGTGATAATCTTGTCACACCTTTGTTGCCCTTCTCTAGGAACAGGAAGGATCCCACTAAAGATCACCTGAGCCTCAATTTCCTTAAGCATCTTCCCCAGCCTAGCATAGTCTCCCTTAATACTTTCCAGCGAGAATCTAGCCGTATCATTTGTTCCCACAGAATCAGTCTAGCTGATCACAATGCTCCCCACTGGCCTTACCTTCTATGAATCTAGGTCTCACTCCTAAAAATGGGCTTGATCCTGCATAGTGCAAAGCACCTGCCTGCAGCTGCCATGGTGTGTAATGGGAGCCAAGCATGCTCAGCCCCTGCTGGCAATGCATGTCCCTTTCCAGGATCGAAGCTGGGCCACTGAATATAAATATCTCCCTGGATCTCCCACCTCCAGTCCCCTACAGTCACTCACTCTGTTGCTGGCCCAGGAAAGATTTCATTATTTGTACACAGTGGAACAGCTTCTATAGAAGAGACCAAGAGAGATCCACCCCAGAATAGCCCTGTGGTAGGGCACTTCTGGGAGAGAAGGAGAAACTGAACCTCACTCTCCCCATCTCAGGTGAGTGCCCTAACCACAGGACTAAAGGTTAGAAGAGACACCAACACCAGCCTCCCTGCACCCTAATTCCCTTCAAGGGGCAGGGCTTACTTAGGCCACACCCCTCTCCTCAGCAGATCCTACTGGCTATCTTAGGCAGCTCCCTGCTCAGATTGCTGGCTCCTATAGGAGGCTGTCTCTCCCCATGCATTGCACAGGGAGCCTGGGCATCTAGCTGGGGGCTGTGGATTCCACTGAGTGGTTAGATGCCTAAACGTTATGTGCTGCAACTCTGAGCATTGCAATACCTACGTCCTTTTGTGGCTTTACCCCATACGCTGTGAGCAGTCCCACTGTAATCAATAGGACTAGTCACAGAGTAAAGGACTCTTCTGTGGGAGTATAGGAAGTAGAACTGGGATCTATAAATACATGCACCCCATCATATAGCAAAGCCACAGTGGCAGAGACTTGGTGTGTCACCAAAACCAGGAAATAGGGGTCACATTTTTTAAAAAAATGAAAGCGACAGCACTCCTCCGTGTCGAGGACTGGGTGGATAGTGATATGTGTATACACATGTAATTTGACTATTGATAAACCAGGGTCTGAATCATCACCCAAGGTCTGATTCCTCCCAGACCACGACCTCATTCTCAAGAGGTCAAGAAATCCCAGATCAAATACTGCAGCGTTTCCCCAGGGTGTGGAGATGCAGAGTAGTGGGTTGGAGTTTCTTGCCCTTTTTCAAAGTCTGCAACAAGGGAACCTAAGCCTCTAGGGACAGAAGCCAGGAGTAGGTAGAACTTGCCAGCCAAGAAATCACAAATTTCACTGACACTCAAACTCTAGCAGCTAGCTCCACCCACAATGACTGCCTCAATTTCCAGTATATGGTGTAGCGTAGGCTCTTCTGCCTGCTCCCAGAAACAGCAGGCCTTACATCAGGGACCTTTGGCATGCGGCCTATCAGGGAAATCCGCTGGCAGGCTGGGACGGTTTGTTTACCTGCAACATCCGCAGGTTGTGCCGATTGCAGCTCCCACTGGCTTCCACTCCCAATGGGGGCTGTGGGAAGCGGCACGGACCGAGGGATATTCCAGGTCAATGGGTCCACTTCCCACAGCCCCCATTGGCCTGGAACAGCGAACCATGGCCAGTGGGAGCTGCGATCGGCCGAACCTGCAGATGCTGCAGGTAAACAAACCGTCCCGGCCTGCCAGCGGATTTCCCTGACTGGCTGCAGGTCAGAGGTTCCTGATCCCTGCCTTACATCAATCTGCCATTGCTATAGGGATGGCTAAACAGATCAGAAAACCAAGCGCCCAAGACACAGTGGCAGCTGTGCTCAGACTGTAGGGTGGTGATGCTCCCCAAACCTTCAGGCACCTAAACACCTTAGGCATTTGTGAAAATGTACTCAATATCAATTTTCCTACTGACCAAAGATGGTTGAGCTGTTTAGAATCATAGAATATCAGGGTTGGATGGGACCTCAGGAGGTCATCTAGTCCAACCCCCTGCTCAAAGCAGGACCTAATCCCCAACTAAATCATCCCAGCCAGGGCTTTGTCAAGCCTGACCTTAAAAACCTCTATGGAAGGAGATTCCACCACCTCCCTAGATAACCCATTCCAGTGCTTCACCTCCCTCCTAGTGAAAAAGTTTTTCCTAATATCCAACCTAAACCTCCCCCACTGCAACTTGAGACCATTACTCCTCGTTCTGTCATCTGCTGCCACTGAGAACAGCCTAGATCCATCCTCTTTGGGACCCCCTTTCAGGTAGTTGAAAGCAGCTATCATGAAGTCTGTCATGAAGTTTGTCTCATTTCTGTTTAGTGAGTTGTTTTCAGATTGATCTTGGTTCCCATTGAAGGTAGCCATTGTTCATAGGTGTTCACGGAATAGCTTCTTAGCCAATGGATTTCTTACAAACTGCGTGCTGAATATTTACTACGTGTGGTAGATGGCCACTCCCCTAAGTCACAGGACATTGTTTCTGAGCCCCAATCAGATGATAGAGCTGGGCTTCCTATTACAGTGGCCTTATATCCATACGCAGCATGAGAGCTTCAGCAGATGTCACTCAAATTGAAGTCCTGCATTAACAGGACACAGCCTTTCCCCTACGCTTTAAGGTAGGTGCATAAGGAGCTGGTCATCCTGTTCCCTAGTGTGGTTTGTGATCTGTAGCAGACACTAACTAATACCCCATTGTGTGCTCTATCTGCTAGGACACTGATCCATACCCATTCAAGATCATTTTCTACTGAGTTATCAGAGATTCAGAAACAAGTAATGCCATTTCTACCATAAAATGCCATTCCCCCTCCCCTTGTGCCCACTTAATCCTTCCTAAATAAGTTATAACCATTGATTTGAACATACCAATCACAGAAATCATCCCACCAGGTTTCAATATTAGCACTAGATCAAATTTATGCTTATAAATGAGCAGTTCTAAGTCCCCTAATTTGTTACGCAGACTCCAAGCACTGGTGAATAGGCAATTCAAGAACCTTTTCTCTTCATATCCTTTGCTTTTTTTAATTAATTTTGTTTTCAACATCTCGATTTTGTGCTGAGTGCTCAGATCTTCCCTCTTCCTCCACTCCCTTTTTGTTATTAGTTTAATGTCCTCCAGATTATTCTAGTCAGCCTGTCCCCAAGAAGACTGGTCCGCCTTCTAGAGGTAGAGGCCATTCAAACTGTCCAGCCCCCTCCCTCCATAGAAAGTGGACCAATTTCCACAAAACCCAAACCCTCCACTCTACACCACTTATCTAGCCAGGGATTTACTTCCAGAATCTTCTGTCTTCTGTCTTCCTTTGCTCATGGGACAGGAAGGATCTCAGAGAAGATTGCTTAGACATTCTTCTTCAGCACACTTCCGAGTTTCCTGAATTTATCTAGTATCTGTGAGATATCCTGCAATACAGTGTCATTAGTGCCAATATGAACAACCAACAATGGATCCTTTCCTGTTGACCTCAAAAGCCTATGCAGTTTTAGCGTGATGTTTTGTGTCTTGGCGCTCAGAAGGCAGCACACTATCCTGTCCCCTTGGCCATCCTCATGACCTTGCTCTGTGCGATGCTGTTGATGATCTCTCTGTCACAGCAGGTGGCTCATGTGCACATGGGGAGGTTTGAGTGTTTGCTAGGAATCATGGCTGAGATTACAGGCAGGTACCCACACACCCAAGGGCTTTGGATAATGCTCCTACACCTGGCTATCTCAGCCTTGCGATGCCTTGATTCTTGAGCAGCATTCTTTATCTGGGTTCTGTGAGTCTGGCTGAAATCTAGTGATACGCATGCTGGCACCTCTAGCAGGAACTTTGGATAGTCTCCTGGCCACAGATCCCAAGCATGTTCCTTATTGCAGTGTCTGATCACACTAACAGGGTTTCCATTGCATCAGGTGGCAGTAGCTAGCATAACAGTTCAGCTGCCTAATGAAACTGGATGCTGCCAATAAGATGCATGTTGCAGTAGCTGCAGCAGAAACTGGCCAAGAGAAACCAGCCTGATCCCACTATTTATACAGGCAGCACTCTAGAAGGGATGGCTCAAGTGAGACAGAGTGTATGGTGCAATTCCCTGTGCCCTTGCTTCCTGGAGAGAGGGAGTTGGGAGGAGTGCACAGCGTGACGTAGATGTGTGTCCTTGTCTGCACTGTGGTATAACTGTTTCTGTAACTAGGTTGAGCAACAGCCATGTACGAGCTTGGTTATGAGCAGTTACAAAATACAGCTGGCAGCCGTGTTGTGTGTGGGCACAGTGTTAGCATTGTGTTTACCTGCACCCTGGTTATGCCCTGGTCATGACCTTGCTGGAAAACAGCTGTGCATGGAGGAACCCTGTGAGATCTGCCCACTTTCCTCGCCTCTGGCCTTACCTCATTTGTCACATGGGAAGGAGGAAGGATAGCTCCCTTATTTGTTATGCAGGAGTAGATGTCTGTTGCTCCCAGGTTACCAATATTAGGCAATCACCTGCCCCAAGAGGCCACCCAGAGAATCCACAGACTGGCTGAGATTTTCAAAGCAGCATATAGTGTACATTTGAATGGAAAACACATGTCTAAAATGCCAAAACTGCTTTGAAAAATCTCACCCACTGTCCCACCTGTGGCAGGAGAGCACCTTGGTTCAGCAGCAAATTGTTGTCAGTCCCTTAAAGGGTTTCAAAGTAGCAGCCGTGTTAGTCTGTATTCGCAAAAAGAAAAAGGAGGACTTGTGGCACTTTAGAGACTAACAAATTTATTTGAGCATAAGCTTTCGTGAGCTCAAGCTCACTTCATCGGATGCATTTGAATAATCATAATAATAATAATAATAATAGTCCCTTGAATAATCACTTAAGACATAGTTCTCCATCTATATAATAGTGTGACAAAGTGTGTGAGGTAATACCTTGTATTGGACCAACTTGTGTTGGTGAGAGAGATGAGCTTTTGAACCACACAGTGCTGCTCTTCAGGTCTGGGCAAGGTACAGATGTTTGTCTAATAATAGATATGACTTCACCCACCTTGTCTCCTCTAAAATCCTGGGAACTACACAACTACAACTACACTGCATATATAATAGTGTGAAAAGAAAGCCAAGGAGTCAGCTGAAGGTCCATGAAAGGAGGAGCAAGCCTAAAGCAGGAAGAACTGGAAGATCATCAGGAGACACTTAGAGAGTGAAATGTGAGGTTTTAGGTTTGATTTTTCAGGTGCCTATACAGCTGCATTAACACCAGTGGCAAAATGCCTATTGACTTCGCTGGGGCCAGGATGTCATCCTTTGTCCTCACTTGCCTGAAAAACCGAGGTGACAGAGAGAGGGAAGGCCGGGGAGGGAATACCTTTTACTGGACCAGCTTCTCTTGGCAAGAGAGACAAGCATAGGAGCTGCACAGAGCTCTTCTTCGGGTCTGGGACAGGTCCATGGAGAGACAGACCATGTGTGACTGCGGAGTAGGTGCCAGACTGCTCTCTCTCGTACCGTGCCTGCCCGCTCCCAAGCCTTGCCCGAGTCAGTGCCTCTAGCAAGCTGCTGCCACTGTGCTGCCAAGCATTCTTTTCTTTGACATGGGTATGTACAAAGAACGAGCCATGGAGTTTCCTGTTGCCGCCCATGGTCTTGGTGAGATATGGATGAAGAGTAATGATGACTCACAAGCTAGTTTTAACAGCTACACTGACTGCTCTTTTGAGCAGCTGGCCAGATTAGGAAAGAGCCGGCAAGGCGAGGCCCAGATGTACCGAGATGA
This sequence comes from Dermochelys coriacea, assembly GCF_009764565.3. Classification (NCBI taxonomy): domain Eukaryota; kingdom Metazoa; phylum Chordata; order Testudines; family Dermochelyidae; genus Dermochelys; species Dermochelys coriacea. The sequence continues at coordinate 136,424,805 of NC_050072.1, read as the reverse complement.
AATCCATTTTTCTTAAAAATCCAGTCCATCCAGTACGTGCCATGGCAGTGACGCCACCCTGGTGTTCTGAATGTAGAGAGGGCTGGGCAGAAAGTGGTTTGGCACAAAAGGGAGGCTTGTGATTGGCTGTCATTGATGTGGTCGTTTTCTGTCTAAATTCTGTTTTATATCACCCAGAAGTCATCGCAGGTAGTGCTTTTTGAGACAATTATTGCCGTCCTTGGTTGGTTCAGGTCACGCAGGGTAGGTCTACCCTACAGCTGGGAGCTGGGGAGGCAGATACATGCTAGCTCTGTTCAAGCTAGCGTGCTAAAACTAGCTCTGTGGGTTTTGTGGCACAGGCAGTGGCTCGGGCTCATCACTTAAGTACCAGCCTGCCAGACCCCCTGGTCCATACTCGGGTGGCTGCCCCAGCCACGACAGCCACGCTGCTATTTTTAGTGAGCTAGCTTGTGCAGAGCTAGTGTGTCTGTTCACCTGGGCTGGGAGGCACAGTCACAGCTGCAGTGCAGACTTACCCCCAGGTCTTTGGCATTGTGCCCTCCATCACCACCCAAAGTCTAGGCAAGTCCCTCAAAAGGCAGCATGTAGTGGGTCTCTTGTTGTGTAACTGCAGTCTAGTGGCAGTGCCAAGCCAGGATGGTGCTGTCAGAATTACCATGATCAATTCAGTTTTTCAGGGTTGGAGATGTCAGTGGTTTCAGATTGCACGGGGTGAACATTCCAGGAGTGCTACACTTCCTCTGGGTAAAATCAGCAGCAGAATGTGTCTGTGGTCACCGTTTTCAGAGAAAACAGCCCATGGGCAATCATGGTACTTAGGACTATGTGTGTGATCAACCACTTACAACCCAGCTCACATCACCCAAGGCTTCTATCAAATAGTGAGCAAAACCATTCCTTCCTCCTCTCTTTGAGAAGCACACCACATGATTGTGGACCTACAGCCCCTGCCAAATATACAGAGCCTTTGGAGGGTCAGCTGCCAGTCACTGTCTGGTATATCCTCGCCTGGTCAAATGCCACAGGGAAAATCACTGAGCGAGTCTGTGTATTGAGTTTCAGAGTGGTGAGAGAATTGACAATGTGATGCATAGGTGTGGGGGGCATGACCCTTTTTTGACCAATGTGATTTTGGAGCAGTGATACTCAGACTGTGGCTTGTGAGCCACAAGGGGCTCTATAAAGTGTCTCCTGCAGCTCTTTGCAGCACATGCTATTAAAACATGGTGTGATTTAATTATTAACCAATCAGGAGGCTGTTACGATGGTATTAACCAATTGTAGTTGATAAAATAATCATCCTTGGTCAGTCATTTTGCTGTGAGAATAAAATATTAGTCAACTAACTATGTCCCCTGGCATTCTGAAACTATGGTAAATGAACCAATGAATTCACCCTCCTGTGGCTCTTTTGGATAATGCTGAGCGCCAATTTGGCTCCTGAACCTCTGAGGTCTGAATATCGCCCTTTTAGATGTTTGGTGCTGGGACTGCCCTGACCATCTCAGAAAAAATATTTTTCTGCTGGTCTCTCACCTGTCTTGCACTGTGCTTTTTCAGCTTACTGTCTGGAGGGTCTGGATCTTCCTGCTGGCCAGTGCCTTTTCCCAGCAGCTATCAATGGAAGCTGCAAATGTAGGAACACCGAGTGTGATTTTCAAAAGCACCTAAGCAGATTAGGTGACTAACTCCCATTGCCATCAATAGGAGTTAGGTGCCAAGGCTTTTGAAAAATCTCACTAATGGGAATATGGGAATTGCCAGACTGGATGGGACCCGAGCTCCATCTCGCCCAGGTTCTTGTCGGGCCATGGCCATTGCCAGGTGCTGCAGAGCAAGGTGGAGGATGTCCACTGTAGCGGACGCCTTGGATTGGTGGCCTGCATCCAGCCCTCCTGTTGTGGGGCCTGTCAGCATCCAGGTGTTAGCCGTGCTCAGAGCACACCTGGAGTGTGCCCTGCTGGTGGGGTAGGCGGCAGGAGGGCAGCACTGCACTAGCACAAATGGCCGCTGGGGATGCAGGGGAACGTAGTGAAGTATGAAAGAGGGTTCATGGCTGACGAGCCTGAGCAGAGGGAGATGCCCATCTTTGGCCTATCAGCCCAGTACACCAGGGTGTCCCTTCCTGCTCGTCTCCTTGCCATTCCACTCCTGGCTGGCTTAGGCAGCTCCCTGCTCAGCGTTGGCCTCTGAGGGCCCCTGGCCTAGGCCCCTCACTGCCCATGCATTGTGTGGGGAGCCTAGGTGCTGAGTTCAGGGCTGAGAGTTTCACTTAGCAGCAGGGCACCTCAGGGATACGCATTGCAAGGCTAAGTGGAGCAACACCTAAATGCCTGTGAGGGCCTGGGTCAAAGTGCTGGCATTTTTATCGAGACAAAGAGCAGAGCTCCTGTTACACCAGCCTCTGAAGCTTACACAGAGAAGCATGGTCTCAGGTCTGAGCTGAGAAGGGCAAGGTAGGCATTTCTGGAATGCTAATCGTGGTTCTGACAATGACTCCCTGTGGGTCCCTGGGCAAGTCACTTAACTTCTCTGCCTTGGTTTTCCCACCTAAATGTCTAAAGCAGGGATAATAATCATATGTACTTACCCACCTTACAGGGATATTGTGTGAAGTAATTTCAGAGCATGGGATCCAGTGTGTGGATCGGAGAGGAGAACAGTTTCCTAAAATGTTTTTTTAAAATCAAGGCTAGTAAGGACATTGCTGAGATGCTAAATGATATCTCTGAGTTCGTCCTCACCACAGATGATGTGGAACAGACACCTACCCTGGACCTCCCTTTTTCCTGGTGATGAACATGAAGTATTTTCAGAGACTGAAAGATCAGAAGAAGAGGTGCTGGAACAAACTGATTATAAAGCAGTAGGTTGCTAGGCCCAGCAGGGTTACAGCCCAGCCTTCTGAAGGACCTTAGATATTTAACAAAAATATGCAATCTCTTATTAAACACAATGACTGTTGCAGAGGATTAGAGGGGAGAGAAGGTTGTTCCTATATTTAAAACAGACTCAAGGGGTGATCCATGGAATTATAGTCCAATAAACCTTCAATCTGTACCTGTTACTTTAATTGAAATGATCTTCAAAATAGAATAACCAATCACTTGGAATGATCTGATAGGGTCCAACCAGCCTGGATTCTGCACCGGAAAATCGTGCCTCACCCACCTCTGATAATTCTTTGAACATGTCACTGACGTAGTAGAGAAAAGGAGAACCAGAGGGAATAATTTATTTAGATTCAAAAAAGCCCTGGCCAAGGTCCAGCACATAAGGCTGCTACAGAAGCTGCATAGCTTGGGGGGTGGGAGGAGGCTGGGGAGAGGGGAGAGAGGCAAACCATTGGCACGGATAAAGAACTGACTGTGAGACAGAGAGCAAAGAGCAGCGTTAAATGATCCATTTTCATCACAGCCAAAGGTTAACGGTGGGGACAAGAGAGAGGCCCCTCCCTCTGCTCAGGGTCCTCTGCTATGAACCCTCTCCTGGAGTTAGGCACTTAGGTAGCCCCTGCCCTGGCAACTGAAACACACACACCTCTCTGCTCATACTCAAGATCTCTCCCAGAGCTGCTGGAGCCATGTGTATAGTGGGGGTACTGAGAGCCATTGAACCAAACTGTAAAATCTATGTGTGATGGAAACCACTTCACTCCAACCTCCCCAGCACCTCTAATTCCAGCACCTGTGCCCCTCTCATGCTTGCCGCACTTGTCCTTGGTCCCCCAGCTGTCTTGTGCCCGTGCTGTGCTGCTTCCCATATTGGTGGCCTGCATCCCGCCCCGCTGCTGGGGCCTGACAGCTCAGCACACCGACAGGATCGGGCCCCACTGCTGAGCTGGGCATTCACCCTCACGGTTGGATAATCCAACTTCGGGGCCTCCCAGGCTGGGGCTGGAGTGAGGCTTCTGAGCCGCTTGCTAGCGGTGAGGCAGCATCAGCATTGCAAGCGCTGACCAGCAGGGACTTAGGAACCTACGGAGTTAGGTGGCAGCCGGTTTTGAAAATGTCCCTGGTGCCTAAACAGTGGAGTTAGGAGCCTGAGGAGGTGGATAGGTGCCAAAGCACCTCAGAGTCCCTGGGTCTTCCAGCCTTCTGGGAGCAGACTTGACTTACGTGAACATTGTTTCAATGCCATGGACTAATTTAATTGTCTGAGCTGTGTCTGAGAAAAGGGGTCTCCATCCCTGTGCGGTGACAAGGAGCTGGTCTACACTAGCAGTGTTGCAGCTGCACCACTGCAGTTGGGCCACTACCGTGCATCTGTTGAAGACTCTCTGTGCTAATGGCAGAGAGCTCTCCTGTCCGCTTAATAAAACCACCTCCCGGAGTGGCAATTCGTTGTTTTTTTTCAAACTGATTGTGCAGCAGTTACTGTCAATCTCCAAACCACAGAGTTTTACTACAGGCTCCTTTCCCCTTTGTTCTACCTGAACTTCTCATCCCCACCACCTCTTTCTGCCAATCCCAGAGCCAAAATGAGTCATTGCCCCAGGATTAACTCTTCCTTCTCAGACCTCCTGGTTGGTGTTGCCCAGACTAGTTTTGGAGAAAGAATTGACACTCCCCAAACAATGGAGCTGTATTACAAGTGACAGAAACAAAACACCTCCTGCTCAGAGCAGGGACCACCCCGACTCCTCCAGCCAGTAAGGAAAAACCTTTGCCTGCCACTGGCTTGCCTGGCTGTTGCACAGCCCTGCTGGCAGCATGTGGCTGATTGCCTTTTGCACAGCAATTCTAATATTAGTCCCACGGCAATGGAGACTTCATGCTCCCTTTGGGATTTCTCCCAATACTAACTGGCCAAAGGTGTTGGGCTCTCTGCTGCCAAGTCTGTGGCCTGGCACGCAGCCCTACATGCTGCATACAGGGCTTGGCTCCCCCGTAAGCTCCGTTCCTGCTTACATATCTAAATAAAGGATTGATGCCCAAAGTACCCAGAACTCAACATGCAGCCAAAGCTCTGAGCAATTTGACCAACTCTGTGTCTCTGTGTGAACATACATGTATAGGATATGTACATGTGTATAGTGTGTATTTGTGTTTGTGTATAGCGTGTGCATGTGTATGCAAACATATCTGAACAGTGTGTGCCCATGGATAGTGTGGTATGCCCGAATGGGTGTGTTGTGTATGTGCCATTAGTCATGTGTTTGTAGTATGTTGTATTAATTTAGAGGGAGCGTTTGGCCCAAAGGTGTTCACACCACCCAGTCACTGTCCAACATTAAAGAAAAGGATGCATCCGATGAAGTGAGCTGTAGCTCACGAAAGCTTATGCTCAAATAAATTTGTTAGTCTCTAAGGTGCCACAAGTCCTCCTTTTCTTTTTTGCGAATACAGACTAACATGGCTGCTACTCTGAAACCTGTCCAACATTAAACAGCATTCAACAAGGTCTGGGGCTTGGCATACAGAGACGTTAGCCTGCTTTAGTGCCATGGGAAACACACCATTACAAATCCTTTTATTGAAGATATAGAAAAGAAGGAAAAACAGCTAAAGCCTTTCACATGCACACATGAAAGCCCAACTTAATACTTTACAACAGCCCTCTTTCTTCCCTTCCCCGGGAACTGGAGAGAGTTTTTAGAAAGAAAAACCCCTTTGTTTGGCAGCCTCTGAGTCAGGTTTAAGGATTTTGATAGCTGTCCTTTTTGGGCAGAAGAGAAGTTAGGGGAGCTGGGCTGGAGCTGTCATTGGTGAGGGTGTTATTAAAGTCCGATCTGTTTCCTAGAAAACAAAACAAGACAAACACACACACAAGGGGAGAGAAAAGAACAGCAAAGACAGAAAAAGCAGCATCTGTCTCTGGTGCTGACTCACTTGCAGCCTCCTTGCTGGATAAACGCAGGCATGGCACTGGGGCTGAGCGGGCACTCCGAGACCAGACATGACAAACTTGTATCAGCACTGGGCTGTTTAGGGCATTACTTGTAGCTGCCTCCCTGGGCACAGACTTACAGCAGCGTTACAAAATATGCAGTCTTGGCGTATCCTAATGAGACAGAAGGCAAAAGGAAAGAAGTTGGAAAGAAGAAATAAGGGAAGGAAGGAAAAGGACATGTTGGGATGTGGGGGGAAACAAAATCTCACACACATCCCAGGTGATGGTTGGCGTTCAGCTAGAGCTGCTGATGGTGTCACTATCATCTGGGTCCCTCTCTCTGACCTGGTCTGGTCAGGACATCCCTCGGATTTGGATGAAGAATATTGGGGTAGCAGCCATGATGGTGAAGCTTGCTCCAGTAACCATTTTTTCTCCCCAAAGTCTCTCTCTTTGAGGCCCCACAAAGGGAGTGGTGGGTGGAACAATCCATCATTATTTTGTCCACCAATTAGGCCTCCTTTCCAACACACCAATTTTGGTTCACTGATTTCTGATCTCACACTTCCTTGGTTTACCATCATGACCTCAACGCAATCCTTGAGTTATACCAGGAGACTTTTTCCTTTGGCTTATTCAGTTTTTCGGTCTCCCTTTCATACCTTTTGTCAGCAACATTTGTTGTTGTAGTTTATTGTAACATTTTATACATTTTTACTCCTTTTTTACAGTTAAAATCACAATTAGGGTAAATTTGTAGGCCCAGTTATTGCAACACCTGTGAGTGTAGGTATGTTTGATGTGTATAATTTGTGTGTCTACAGTCTCTCTCTTCTCTCTGTTTACAGTCTGTGTGTATGTGCGTGTGGCTGTGTGTATAGTGTATGTGTTTGTGGTGTGTGTGTCTATAGGTTGTGTTTGTGTGTAGTGTATATGGTGTGTAGCTATGTGTATAGTTTTTCTGTGTGTATAGTTTGGGTAGGTGGCTAGTGGGTGACTGGGTGCATTGGGAGGGTGTATAGTGTGTGCCTGGTATACATAGCTGTGTGTACAGTCTGTCTGTGTGCATGTGTCTGTCTGTCTGTCTGTCTGTCTGTGTGAGGGCATGCATGCAGAAAACATCATGGGTTCTCTCTTAGATCATCCTTGACCACAAAGTGCCCTAGGAAAGCCCTGGGTGACCATCTCTTCCCTGCTCTTTCATTACCAGGAGGCCCATGGAGATGGCTCCCTGGTCTAGCTAGAGGCCTAGGGACACCCAGTGCTGACATCTAGCTGCTTAGTTCATACAAAGCCCCTGCCAAGGGCTTATTAACTTGTTCCTTTCCCTTGTTTTCCAGCCCTTCAGCCCACTCCCTGTCCTGGCCCAGGCTGCACTGCCTGTCTGTGACTGAGGTCTGGTCTACGCCACAGGTCTATATTGGTATAAGTCCATTGCCCTGAGCGACGAGGTTCTACTGACCTAACCCCCGTGTAGATAGCGCTGTCACTGGGAGAGCGTCTCGTGCCAGCATCGTTACTGCCTCTTGGGGAGGTGGATTAACTGTGCCGATGTGACTGGCTCTTGCCCATCAGCGTCTTCATTAAAGCGGGACAGCAGTGCAGCTGTGCTGATGCAGCCTTTAAATGTACTCTTGCCCTGACAGAATAGTTCCTGTATCTGGCAGCAGTGACCCTCTTTGGTGGCTGCCAAGGGGATGGCCTGAATTTCTGTGGGTGTTGCAGTCACTCCTCTCCCTCCGTGTTCTCCTGGGGCCCTGCCATCGAATCACAGAACCATAGACAGGTAGGGCCGGAAGGGACCTTGGGGGGTCAACAAGTCCAGCCCCTGCACGGAGGCAGGACCAAGTCAAGCTCGGCCAGCCCTGACAGGTGTTGGGCCCACCTCTTCTGACAGGCTCCAGTGCTGGGGATTGCACCACCTCCCTCTGAAGCCTGTTCCAGAGCTGAACTAGCCTGAGAGTGAGAAACCTGCCAGAGCGGGAGGGCCAGGCCTGCCCACTGTGGAGCATGGCCGAGGTAGCCTCAGGCAGGCGTGGCAGGGCAGCTGATGAGGTGAGCAGCTCCCCCACTGCAAAGCACAGACCCTGCTCACGGTACCAGCCTCTTCCCGGCAGGAGGCTGAGATGGGGCTTAGTCCCCGGCTTGCCCAGGGCCCTTCCTCCTGCTCCTCCTCGTCCCCCTGAGGCCCCACCCCCTGGCCAGGCCAGAAGCTGGGCTGTGGTAAGAGCTGCCCAGGGAGCCCAGGCTGTTGTGGGGAGCATTGGACCCTCCACCTGCCCTGGACAGCATGTCCCCAGGGCAGGTGCAGGCTCCGGGGCTCCCCACAGCAGCCTGGGCTCCCTGGGCAGCTCTTACCACAGCCTGGATCCGGCTTCTGGGGGGAAGAGGAGAAGCAGGGGGTGGGGCCACAGTTCCGGTGCTGGTACTGCCCCAATTTCTACACAGATTCCGGCACTCCTGGGGGGCCCTCCAAATTGGCTGGGGCCCATGCACTAATCTGCCACTACTAGGGATGCCAGGTGTCCAGTTTTCTACCGGAACGCCCGGTCAAAAAGGGGCCCTGGTGGCTCCAGTCAGCACTGCTCACCGAGCCGCTAAAAGTCTGGTCTGCGGCACCATGAGGCTAAGGCTGGCTCCCTACCCGCCGTGGCTCTGCACAGCTCCCTGAAGCAGTGGCATGTCTCCCTCCGGCTCCTACACATAGGGACAGCCAAGGGGCTCCATGTGCTGTCCTCACCCCAGGCGCCAGCTCCGCAGCTCCCATTGGCCAGGAACCTCAGCCAATGGGAGATGTGGGGGAGGCGCCTACGGACAGGGCAGTGCACAGAGCCACCTGGCCGTGCCTCCACATAGGAGCCAGAGGGAGGACATGCTACTGCTTCTGAGAGCTGCTTGAGGTAAGCGCCGCCTGAAGCCTGAACCCCTGAACTCCTGCAGTGCCCCAGCCCTGATCCCGCTCCCACCCTCCGAACCCCTAGATCCCAGCCTGGAGCACCCTCCTGCACCCCAAACCCCTCATCCCCGGCCCCACCCCAGAGCCAGCACTCACAGCTGGAGTCCTCACCCGCCCCATGCCCTAACCCCCTGCCCCAACACTGATCACCCTCCTGCCCTCTGAACCCCTCAGCTCCAGTCTGGAGCCCCTCTTGCATCCCAAATCCCTAGTCCCACTCTGGAGCCTGCACCCCCAGCCGGTGCCCTCACCCACTCCCACACCCCAACCCTCTGAGCCAGCCCAGAGAAAATAAGCGAGTGCATAAAGGTGGGGAGAGCAAGTGACAGAAAGAGGGGGGATGGAGTGAGTGGGGGCAGGGCCTCGGATTAGGGTGGGGCAGAGGGTGGGGCCTCAGAGGAGGGGCAGGTGGGGCAAGGGTGTTTGGTTTTGCACGAGTAGAAAGTTGGCAACCCTAGCCATGGCCTTGCTACAGAGTAAGCACATTACTGCTTCCCATATGACCTGGAAAAATGCCATGGCATTTTGGATGGCTGGCATTGGACGGCTGGCATAGAGGGCAGGTGCTAATGCCAATCATCCTTCATCACAGGGCCAGTTCTGCATGGCCCCTGGACACGGGATGGGGTGGGAAAGGAGGAAGAGGAGCTCTCTGCTCTTTCCCTTCCCAGCCCTTTTCCTGGTGGGAGGTGGGCATGGGACAGGCAGAGAAGAAGGAGGCACATGGGCGGTGATTTTCACAGGGGCCTCAGGCCATCAGAAACCCAACTCCCAGCAAGCATCAGTGGGTGCCTCCTTCAGGGCCTCTGACACCCAATCGCCAGCAAATGTCAGCGGGCATTGGGCACTTCTCTCCCTCTGGGCTCCTCGTCCTCTTCAGAGCTTGGCACTGCTCTGGTACTGTCTGCAACTTAGCTCTCACCCCTGTACCTCATAACCCCCCGCACTCTGCCCACTGTTAACCCCTTAGTGCTCCAACTTGTGCCTTCGGGTCCTGCCTGAAGGAACAGCAGTCTGTGCCCTGAATCAGTCTCTCATGGACACCACTCTCTGCACCCTCCCTCTCCACCCAGTGGCCAGGGCAGAATTTAGCCCTTTCTGTGACAGAGACTTCCCTGGATGCAAATCACACTGCATTAAGCCTCAGGTTTATCTCCACTGAAATCTTTAAGCAGTAGTGTGCCAAGGATTAAAAACTCTGCAGGTACCTGGCTTTTATGGTCCCAGAGGGGGCGTCAAGTACCGAATACTTAGCACCAAGGTTAAAGGGGCCTTAAGGTGCTGCAGAACTGGTGACGTTTTTCATGTGCATGGCGAGGGTGAGATTTGGGGGGGAACCCCCTGAGCTGCTGTGCAAGGGGCAAGATTTGGACACCTCCTATTGCAGTGTGGAATCCAGCAGCACCATTGTATAACTCCATAGTGCTGCAGCTGGGGCCAGCTCCTTCTACATACACACTACAGGTATAAACACACCTAATGAGGACACCCCACATTTGCCCAGTATCGCTCAAGCAGTATCGCTCAAGCATGTATCCCATGCATGCCTTTATGGAAAAGTCCGAGAGCATTAAGGAAGAATTAAACCAGTAGGGAGTCTATAGCATTTACTCTTTAAAATAATCTATGGAACTGAATCATGAATGCACCTCCGTTCCCAGATTGAATGACAGAAACATTTCATATAGGAGAATAAAGGACAGTGAATGATGCATTTCTGATACAGATTGCCATTCAAATAATTGTGTTAAAAAGTGTATTTTTTTTACTTTTTGTTTCCTATATTTTCCTTTCTTAATTTTTAAAGATAACTAAGAAATTTCATGGAAAAAAAATCCATGTTACTGCTACTGCCCAGTTGCATGCAAAGAAAACGAGAGATGCAGAGGGAAGGTAGAATTCTCAAAAAGCTACAACTTCAACAGTCTTCCCTTTCTTCAAGCAAATTTTGTTATTAAGAACATAAGAATGGGCATATTGGGTCAAACCAATGGTCCACCTACCCAATATCCTGTCTTCCAACAGTGGACAGTGCCAGATGTTTCAGAGGGCTTCAGTCTTAGCATCTAGTAATCAGAGGCCTAGGGACACCCAGAGCATGGGGATTGAGTCCCTGACCATCTCGGTTAATAGCCACTGATGGACCTGTCCTCCATGAATTTTTCCAATTGTTTTTTTAAATCACTTATACTTTTGGCCTTCACATCATCCCTGTCAATGAGTTCCACAGGTTGACTGGCCATTGTGTGAAGTACTTCCTTATATTTGTTTTAAATCTGCTGCCTATTAATTTCATTAAGTGACCCCTTTTTTTGTGATACGTGAAGGGGATAAAATAAAGCTTTCTTATTTACCTTCTCCACACGACTCATGATTTCATAGACCCTTATATCTCCCTGTGATGGGATATATACCCCACAGAGGACTGCAAGGGGTTAAGATGGCTAGGTGGGCCAATTAACTCCACGGGCTGCACCTGGAGGAGGAGCCAGGGAGCAGGGGATTGATTGGGAACAGGCTCAGCTGGGCAGGAACAGGTAGGACTGCCATAAAGCCGGGAAACAGACAGCAGAGAGGGGCTGCAGGGCTGTAGCCCCTTTCTGCTGTCTGTTCCCTGGCTTTAGTCACTCCCTGAGAGGAAGGAGTTGGGAGGCTGGTGAGCCCAGAAATAGGGGAAGCCAGGAAGGTAGGGAAAAGTGCAAAGGGAAACCAGCAAGGCAGGTCAGTGCAGGCCTAGGCTTTCTGATCAGAGGGTCCCTGAGTTGGAACCTGGAGTAGGAAGTGGGCCCGGGCACTGGGGATGTGGCACAGACCAGGCAGAGGACAGCTGACTGACTGGTATGATTTGTTCAGGAAAGACTTTGTTACCCCTGGAAGGGGAATACATATGGTGATCCAGCCGGAGGACCAAGTCATGAAGAGTAGCTGCAGTTCCTGGAGCAAGAGTGGCTTACAGGGTGAGATAGGGTGGGAGATGACACTTCCAGAGGAGGGTGCGATGCCTGGTAGACCTAATCCCTAGGACAGCCCGGAGGAAGTACCAGCTGCAGTGAGCGGACCCCATCACACTCCCCCTTAGTCATCTCTATTCCAAACTGAAAAGTGCTAGTCTTTTTAATCTCTCCTCAAATGGAAGATGTTCCATACCCCTAATCATTTTTGTTGCCTTTTGTTTCCATTTCTAATATATCTTTTTTTGAGATTGAGTAACTAGAACTGCATGCAATATTCAGGGTGTGGATGTACCATGGATTTATATACAGGCAACATGATATTTTTTTGTCTTATTATCTATCCCTTTCTTAATGATTCCCAACATTCTGTTCGCTTTTTTGACTGCCGCTGCACATTGAGTGGATGTTTTCAGAGAACTATCCACAATGACTCCAAGATCTCTTTCTTGAATGGTAACAGCTAATTTGGACCCCATCATTTAATACATATACTTGGGATGATGTTTTCCAGTATGTATTACTTTATATTTGTCAGCATTGAATTTCATCTGTCATTTTGTTGCCCAGTCACCCAGTTTTGTGAGATCCCTTTGTAACTATTCACAGTCTGCTTTGGACTTAACTATCTTGAGTAGTTTTATATTGCCTGCAAACTTTTCCACCTCACTATTTACCCCTTTTTCCAGATCATTTATGACTATGTTGAACAACACTGGTCCCAGTATAGATCCCTGGGAGACACCCCTATTTACCTCTCTCCATTCTGAAAACTGACCATTTATTCCTACCCTTTGTTTCCTATCTTTTAACAAGTTACTGATCCATGAGAGGATCTTTCCTCTTGTCCCATGACTGCTTACTTTGCTTAAGAGCCTTTTGTGAGGGACCTTGTCAAAGGCTTTCTGAAAGTCTAAGATGACTATATCCACTTGTTTCAGAGTAGCAGCCGTGTTAGTCTGTATTCGCAAAAAGAAAAGGAGTACTTGTGGCACCTTAGAGACTAACAAATTTATTACAGCATAAGCTTTCGTGAGCTACAGCTCACTTCATCGGATGCATTGATCATCCTTGTCCACATGTTTGTTGACAACCTCAAAGAATTCTAATAGATTGGTGAGGCCTGATTTCCCTTCACAAAACCATATTCAGAAAAGGAGTACTTGTGGCACCTTAGAGACTAACAAATTTATTTGAGCATAAGCTTTCGTGAGCTACAGCTCACTTCATCGGATGCATTCACTTCATCTGAATGCATCCGATGAAGTGAGGTGTAGCTCACGAAAGCTTATGCTCAAATAAATTTGTTAGTCTCTAAGGTGCCACAAGTACTCCTTTTCTTTTTGCGAATACAGACTAACACAGCTGCTACTCTGAAAAAAGCCATATTGACTCTTCCTCCAATAAATCGTGTTCATCTATGTGTCTGATAATTCTGTTCTTTACTATAGTTTCAACAAATTTGCCTGGTACTGAACTTCGGTTTACTGGCCGGTAATTGCCAGAATCACCTCTGGAGCCTTTTTAAAATATTAGCGTCACATTAACTATCCTCCAGTCACCTGGTACAGAAGCTGATTTAAGCGATATGTTACATACCACAGTTAGTATTTCTGCAATTTCCTCTTTGAGTTCCTTCAGAACTCTTGGGTGAATCCTATCTGGTCCTCTGATTTATTACTATTTAATTTATCAATTTATTCCAAAACTTCCTCAACTGACACCACTGCTTGGGATAGTTCCTCAGATTTGTCACCTAATAAGAATGGCTCAGGTGTGGAAATCTCCCTCACATCCACTACAGTGAAGACTGATGCAAAGAATTCATTTAGCATCTCCACAATGGCCTTGTCTTCCTTGAGTGCTCCTTTAGCCCCTTGATCATCCAGTGACCCCGCTGCTCATTTGACAGGCTTCCTGCTTCTGATGTACTTAAAAAAAATGCTGTTAGTTTTTGTGTCTTTTGCTAGTTGTTCTTCACATTTTTTTCAGGCCTTCCTAATTATACTTTTGCATTTGACTTGCCAGAGTTTATTCTCCTTTATATTTTCCTCAATAGGATTTGAATTCCAATTTTTAAAGGATGCCTTTTTGCCTCTAACTGCCTCTTTTACTCCATTGTTCAGCCATGGTGGCATTTTTTTGGTCTTCTTACTACGTTTTTAAATGTTGGGTATACATTGAATTTGAACCTCTATTATGATGTTTTTAAATAGTTTCCATGCAGCTTGCAGGCATTTCCATTTAACTAGCTTCATTTTTGTGTAGTTCTCCTTTTCAAAATTAAATCCTACCATAGTGGGCTTCTTTGGTATTTCTCCCCCTCCCCAAGGAAGTTAAATTGAATTACATTATGGTCACTATTACCAAGCGGTTCATTTATATTCACCTCTTGGACCACATCCTGTGCTCCACCTAGGACTAAATCAAGAATTGTCTCCCCTTTTGGGTTCCAGGACTAGCTGCTCCAACAAGCAGTCATTAATGGTGTCTAGAAACTTTATCTCTGCAACCCGTTGATTCATTTAACATTTTTACTGTATTTGACACTATGCTTTCTTTTACATATAATGAAATACTATGAGGTGGGTGCAAAACGAGTTGGAAAACTATTCCCAGAGAGTAGTTATCCGTGGTTCACAGTCATGCTGGAAGGGCATAATGAGTGGGGTCCCACAGGGATCAGTTCTGGGTCCCGTTCTGTTCAATATCTTCATCAATGATTTAGATAATGGCATAGAAAGTAGACTTATAAAGTTTGTGGACTATACCAAGCTGGGAGGGGTTGCAAGTGCTTTGGAAGATAGGATTAAAATTCAAAATGATCTGGACAAACTGGAGAAATGATCTGAAGTAAACAGGATTAAATGCAATAAGGACAAATGCAAAGTACTCCATTTAGAAAGGAACAATCAGTTGCACACATACAAAATGGGAAATGACTGCGTAGGAAGGAGCACTGGAGAAAGGGATCTGAGGGTCATAGTGGATCACGAAAGCTAAATATGAGTCAACAATGTAACACTGTTGCAAAAAAAGCAAACATCATTCTGGGATGTATTATCAGGAGGAGTGTTGTAAGCAAGACACAAATAGTAATTCTTCCACTCTACTCCATGTTGATTAGGCCTCAACTGGAGTATTGTGTCCAGTTCTGGGTGCCATGTTTCAGGAAAGATGTGGACTAATTGGAGAAAGTCCACAGAAGAGCAACAAAAATGATTAAAGGTCTAGAAAACATGACCTATGAGGGAAGATTGAAAAAATTGGGTTTGTTTAGTCTGGAAAAGAGAAGACTGAGAGGGGACATAACAATTGTCAAGTACATAAAAGAAATTGTTCTTCTTAACCTCTGAGGACAGGAGAAGAAGCAATGGGCTTAAATTGCAGCAAGGGAGGTTTAGGTTGGACATTAGGAAAAACTTCCTAACTGTCAGGGTGGTTAAGCACTGGAATAAATTGCCTAGGGAGGTTGTGGAATCTCCATCATTGGAGATTTTTAAAAGCAGGTTAGACAAACACCTGTCGGGAATGTTCTAGATAATATTTAGTCCTGACATGAGGCAGGGGACTGGACTAGATACGTCTCGAGGTCCCTTCCAGTTCTATGGTTCTATAAAGTATCATGCCCCCACTAGCACAACCTACTCTGTCATTCCCATATATTTTGTACCCTGATATTACAAGGTCCCATTTTTGTGGATGACAATTGCACTACAAGTAACAGTTATGAGTTCTTAAATAAATTATTGCTGGAAGAAATAATTGTGAATAATGGTTTATCATCTGGCAAATCTGTGATTTGCATTGAAAGAAACATAACCAGAATAAGCAAAACTACTGAAGCCAGATGAGAAGAATGAGATCTGAGTAGCTGGTATTTTTAGAAATAATTTTGCCTGTGTTCTTGGGCCATTTCCTTATTTCTTTGCTATGACGGATGTGAAATGACCAGACTGGAACTCATATGTGAACCATATGGTGAAGCTCACGTCAACAGATCCCTACTATGGCAATAAACCTGCTAAACAATGCATTTTCTTGCTCTACACCAAAAAATATGGCACAGTCTTTGAGAGACAAATTTCAAAGATGAAAAGATAATTAAATCCTAATGAAATGAAGGAGTGACAATAGAACTGATAAAATTGGGACGTTCAAAATTAAGGCAGACAGCCAGTCTCTTAAAACTCTCCTCGCTATTTAAAAATGCACCCAACACACAGAAGAACTCTTTCTAAAACATGTACTAATTGGATTATACACATATAAAGCATGTGCATACTAAAAAGTAAAGAGGCAGATTCTCTGCTGGCATAAATTGTTACAGATCCATTGGCTTCAATAGACGTCCTCAAAAACAATGAGGAGTCTGGTGGCACATTAAAAACTAACAGATTTATTGGGGCATAAGCTTTCGTGGGTAAAAAACCCACTTCTTCAGATGCTTAGCATGAAAATTACAGATACAGACATAAATGTATACAGGCACATGAAGAGAAGGGAGTTACCTTACAGGTGGAGAACCAGTGCTGACAAGGCCAATACCAAGAGAGGGATGCCAGGTGGAGATCTGGCCAAGAAGCTGTATAGTTGGTCAAAAGTTGCTGAGCATGTGCAATAACCACTTTTCCTCGTTTAGGACCAAATGATGTGGCCCTTACTTAAGCAAACTGACTTCCATGGGAGCTCTGCTCCAGTAAGGATGGTGGGATTTGTCCATCATATCCCAGTATTTATAGAGCTGGCCAGAAAATGTTGACAAAAACACAATTTTTACACAAAAATTGAAATGAACTGTTTGTGAAAGTTTTCACAGTTTTTATTCCCCCTTTTCCAACAAGCTGTAACCATTTCTGCTTTAAATTTTGTTTTCAAAATAACTAAAGAGGCTATTTAGCATATTTTGTCTTTGTAATTCCAGCTATTTTTAGTTCTATGGGCTTAAAGTCCCTAACCAATATATTTCAGCCAGCCTCCCTGGTAATGCTTTTCCATCATGAGCAGCGTGACATCTACATGTGCTCTGCGTCATGCTGCCCCCACCATCACACACTGTCCCTCCCCCAAGCAGTTTCCTTTAACCCCAAAAGGGAGAATAGCCACAGGCTACATAAAGCCCATTTAGAACAGCACTGCCAGTTGAGAGGATGCTCAGATACCACAGCGTGGGCACTAGTATTAAACCCTAACAAATTACTGGAGTAGCATCGTCATGCTGCTGAGAAGTGCTTGGAGAGTGAAAACCTTTAGTCATTCCCCAGCGTTTGTTAAAGTGGGATTAAGATTGTGGTGTCTCTAGTCTGTAAATGAAGGCAGGACAAGGCAGGTTTACAGTGCACTGATGTGGAAAAGAAAGAGTGACAGGGAGGGTATTATATGAATGTGTTGCAATCTCTTGGCAGAAGTAGGGATATGGCCTGGTTTTTGGCCTGCCTGTGGAGCGTGGAAAGAAAGCAAGATGCTGTATCTGGTTCAGAAACAGGAGGGTGAAGTGCAGGAGGAGCTTCCGTTCCGTAGCTGGCTACTATGGAAAGTGTGGGCAGTTTGCACATAGGTAGCGGGAGTGTGAGATAGCTAAGTGGCGACGCATTGGTCACAGCAGAAGTGTAGAAGAGTTACACTGTGCAGGCGATGTGTCCCAGGACTTTGTTGGGAGGTGTCAGGTGGTCATGGATGTGGGCAGAGTGAAGTTTGTTTCCTGACATTCAAAGATTTTGGTGATTTTTTAATTACAATATTCTAGTGAACTTTTAAATATAAAATTGTGTATAGTACGCACAACAAACTGTGTTAAAAGAACATTATTTAGGTGTCAAAATCAAGCACCCAAATGTCAGGAAATGCCAGAATTAAGGTGGCCCACACCAAAATTATAATTTATTTTTTCTGTGAAAATTAAATTAAATTCTCATTATAAAACCAATTATTTTAATCATTCAAATTATTATTATTTGTAAAACTGGTATTAGTTATAAATTGTTCTTATCTTTGCTGTTCAGCTTGTGCACCATCCAACCTGTGAAAGGAACATTTTGCTCCAAAATATACTGGTGTAATTTCAGACTGTGGATTTACATGGTTGCAGGGCTTGCCTTACGGGCGGGCGACCGCCCAGGGCTCTGTGATCAGGGGGCACCGTGGTCAACAGGGCGTTAACTCACCTGGGCAGTCACAGCAGTGGTGGTCGCAGCTCCTTTGGCTCCCTGGAGTGTGGCGCAAGCTGCCAGGTCTAATGCAGGGAGCAAGGAAGGGGGCTGCTATGCCCTGCCCAGCCCAGCTCCAGGGGGTTCAGGAGGTGCAGGGTTGCAGAGTTGCTGTGAGGCTCCCCACTGTGGCTTCTCCCGCTGCTGCTGCCACTGCTGTGCACTCAGGCTGCCTGCCAGGGGCTGCATGTGCCTGCACATCCCTGCTCCCTCCCCGAGACATGTCCAAAGGCAAGCGGGAGCCAGGAAACCCAGAGCCCCAAGCCACAGGTAGTCCCATGCCCTGCCCCGCCCTGTCCACTCACATCTCTCACCTGCTCCAGCCCAGATGGCAGCAAGGCAGAAGCAGCTTCCCAGGCCGAGAGGTGGGGTAATGCCTCCCCGCCTCCTCCCAGAAGGTCTTCACCCTCCATCCTCCCGCACAGAATCTGTCCCAAGGTTTGTCCCTGTGCCCATTCACCTAGGGCGGGGGTTCTCAAAGTGGGGGTCGGATCCCTCAGGGGGTCGCGAGGTTATTTCATAGGGGGTTGCGAGCTGTCAGCCTCCACCCCAAATCCCCTTTGCCTCCAGCATTTATAATGGTGTTAAATATATAATTTTTAATTTACAAGGGGGGGGGACACCCTCAGAGGCTTGCTATGTGAAAGGGGCCATCAGTATAAAAGTTTGAGAACCACTTACCTAGGGGATGGGTGATGGAGGGTGGGTGGGGGGCAGCTACATACCACGGCAGGGCAGGAGCTTGGGAGGGGAGGAGGAAGGAAAGAGCCCAGTTAGAGAGCCAGAATCCCCTGGCTCTGACCCAATCCTTGGGGGAGGATTCCTCTGTGTGGAATGGCACTGCACACCACTATGGGCAGGTGCAGCCAGTGGAAGGGTGCCAAAATACAGGTTCACACAGGGTGCCATTTGCCCTAAGGCCAGCCCTACACAGTTGTAATTGCAAACAGAATTTGGCCCAGAATGAGCCAGGGATCCCTGCCCCATTCATTACATACTCTTGGCTTCATTCATTGTAACACATTCACCCTGTGCAGTAAATGAGGCACAGATCTGGCAGAAATAATAGTGTATGTTAATTAATGGCTGTATCTCAATGCATTTGCACAAGGGAGCAGAATGTAGGGGTGAAGTGTCTAATTTTTATTACTTTGAGTCGATGTTATGAGGAAAACCTATTGGTGTGGGGCACAAAGTTTCCATCCTGATATCTATCTAGCCTTCCAGCTGGTGTGATATGTAGATGACAGGGGTTTCACCATTGTCAGCTGATCATATATGAGGACCCATGGTTTAAGTTGCCTCAGAATCAGTCTCTGAATAATACCATCAGAATCAGGGACAGATTTACACCTTACGGGCCCCTAGGGACAGGACCTTCAGCACCCGCCCTGCGTACAGCTGACCTTCTGTTGCACAGTTTTGGAGAGGTAAGGCGCCCCTAGAACACCAGTGCCCCTAGACACGTGCCTACGGTGCTGATTTGGAAATCCGGCCCTGAATAGAATCTGGGAGGTCCCCAAGATGTCTTGAAGGAAGAGGGGGAACTAAGGACGTTTCCTTGGAGACTGTCTCATATCATAGCTATTGACGTGAGCCAACATTATTCTGAACACAGAACTGCCAACTCAGCCCCTCCTGCAGGGCTTTCTCCACCCCATGGGAAAGCTTCAGCCTACCTGCAATTTTCAGAATTTCCAAGAACTCCCCTCTGATTGGCTGTTCTTTCCCTAGAGGTGGGAAAGTTGGGGGAGGCAGCCAATCAGCGACAGCAGGAGGCAAACAGAGAGATCTCCTCTACCCTCAGGATTGACCTGTTTTTAGGTAGGGCAGGGAGCAGCTGATGCCATTTTCACAGGAGGGGAGGAGGGAGCAGAAAGAGCTCAGCAGCTCAGGGTGGCTCCCTTCCTCCCTCCCCTCCTGTGAGCAATGGGTCAGTCTGCTCCCTCCTCCCCGCTCCCTCCCTGCAACTTCAGGCCTGGCGGGACTGTAGCTGCAGGGGTCAACAGATGTGGGGCTGGTGCCATGCAAGACTAACATGGTGCTACACGGGCAAGGTTGATGCAGGGCTGGAGGAAAGGGCAAATATGGAACTCTGGGGCACAATGTTAATTGAGGTAGGGCTAACAAAGCCTGGAACTTGGTTTAGTACATTTAAATGTCCAGAAAGCAGTCTTAATCTCAAATAAGATTAGTGCCGATGAGGGACTGGATCCCTCAGGGTGTTGCTAATGAGAGAGCTCCTGAGGCCAGAGCCAAAGTCTCCTTCCTGGGTACAAATCTGCCAGAGCTGGCTGCTCTGGAATTGTCTCACACAAGCAGGGGGTGGGAGGGTTTTTTCTTTTTTTTTCAAAAATCGAAAGACAACTAAAATGATTTCATTGTTTTAAAATAAAATCTCATAATTGTTGGGCCAATCTCATGATTTTGTGAGGAGCCTAACTCAAACTTTTGAGGTTGGCCATACTGATTATCTTACTTCTGTTCACCTCTCATTCCAATCAGTTTCTGCCTTCATTGTGTCACTGAGAAATCTATCCAACTTTGGCTTCCACTGTGTTTTCTTCCACTTGGCCTCCAGTCAACACTTGTTAGGATCCTGCTTCCATCATTGCCTGGGTCATTGCCTTTTCTTTCTGATCCATGAAAATACCCCAGAGATTTTATTTCTCTGTACCCTTAGAAATGTCTGTTTGGGTCCATACTCACACCTGTCATTAGCACCTCTTGAAATGCTGCTCATAAGTGCCCCAGAGGTTCCTTCCAAGCCTTCCTGAAAACCATCATGGTTTGCAGCACAGATTCCTACATGCTCTTTCAGCAGACAGTCCATCCGACTCTGGAAAGTAGCTGATGGATCTTGTAATCCAAAGGGTATTGTTCTGGTCTAACAACCCCCTGGAGCATAAGGAGATGGATTATGAATGCTGTTTCACTGTGTAAAGTTGGGTCCAAGGGCATCTATCAATAGCTTTTGTTAAGGTCTATTATTGCAATGTTCCTTGCTCCGCTAAGCGGGACTGAAATGGTGTATAGGCTGGTACAGGCGCTCTGCGAAGTAGTGAATTTCAGCTACGGTGCTCAAGCCAGGCAGAACTTCCAAGTAAAGCTGGACTGGATCACTAATTTGTTAGTATTATTATGGAATTACACTTTACTAACCTGTAAACAGACAGACCAAATTGGTGATTTGATAGGCAAAATATAAAGAGCCTGTTCTCATGCTGGCAGCCTAGGAGCTATTCAAAGATGCCGGCCTGTAGATTTTCATGAGGAGCTGACATATAGTGATGTGGGTGGAATAGCAGTGATGCAAAACTCCCCAGGCCTGCAATCAAGCATAGCAAGCAATTTTCGGCTTCCAAAGAGAGCATTAAAGTGCTTTGCCTATTCCCTGCCAGAGTCAGGTTTTCCTTTTTAATGGGCATGATGGATTTGCATAGCTGCTGTTCGCAAAATAGCAACACTTGGCAACACCCTGCCCTTGTCACTGTTCAGTGGTAAAAACTATGTTAACAGAAGACAAAACCATCTCTAGTGTTGAATCTACACTCAGTGGGTTCCTCTCAATAAAGGGACATCACTCTAGGGCTCAGAGATGTGTTGATTCCTTAGCTCCTATTTATGCTGCACATCCTGTTGTCTGTTGTGTTGTTTTGTTATTCAGAGTCTTTCGTATCATGGATAAAGCAGGTTTCAGAGTAGCAGCCATGTTAGTCTGTATTCGCAAAAAGAAAAGGAGTACTTATGGCACCTTAGAGACTAACAAATTTTTTTGAGCATAAGCTTTCGTGAGCTACAGCTCACATCATCGGATGAAGTGAACTGTAGCTGATGAAAGCTTATGCTCAAATAAATTTGTTAGTCTCTAAGGTGCCACAAGTACTCCTTTTCTTTTTATAAATAAAGCAATCACTGGTTGTGAGTTTCCATAATTATTTAATAAATTTAATCTGCTGCTTAAATGTGGTGATTTGAGTTACCAGGATAATGGATGAATGGTGTGTTGTCTAGGACTAATGAAGGGTTAGTATGCATTATTACTAATAATGATGCCAAACCTCTCTCAGTGTATTGCCTCAGAGTGAAGGCCATTTCACCTACATAGAGACCAAGCAATCAGGTTCTGGGCAGAGAGGAAGGGGGGAGGAGGTTGCTGAGGTGAAATCCACCTGACCTACCCAGAGCCAGGCTCTGGGCCTTCCACACAGCCAAACATCCCTGAATACAGGCACACACACACCCCCTGCAGACTCGGCATCATTTGTATGAGTCACTAAAGCCACCGGATGCAGATAAATGGGCATCCTGTGAACCATCTTCTAGCCTGTTGCCATCACAGTCCTTTGTGCTGGCCTACATGTAGCCATTTTATACAGCAAACAAGGCTTTCCATGCTCATGGCTGCTAACACTATGGCTCTCTCCTCCCACAGCTCTGAGGCAGGGCTTAGGTTGTGCACTAGGATGGATTTTCTTCCTCACTGAGCCTGCTTGAGAGGGTGAGAGGAGCAGGATTTGCCCTCTGTGGGTCCATATTTGTAGCCACTATTGGTAGACAGCAAAGGGACAGGAGAGTCTGTGACATTTTAGATTCTAAGCAATTTTTTTTTAAAACCCTCAATAGCAAATATAGAGCCTGACTCCCCACCAGGTTACTGCAGGTTCACATCCACGTAACTCCGTGGATCTCAATGACCTCACCTGTAAAACTGGAGTAGCGTAAGGGAAATCGGACCCAAAGAGGTTAGAACCTTTCCATGTGTGGAAATTGTGTCTAAGAGTTCCAAAAGTGTGTCGTTCTGCTAGAATTATTCATTTATATGTAGTAGAACTAATGAGTACCCCTCTGCAGAGGCTGGGGAATGACAGTCACAAGTGCAGAAATATATGGCTAAATTCTGAGGGGCCTGATTCTGAAAGTCAATTCCAGTTTTGCTCAGTTGAGGACTGCAGATCTTGGTACACACATAATTTAAACTGAGAAATTTGGATGGAAAAATGTTGACCCAGATTAATTTTTCAAAACTTTATTTGTCAAAGAGGCAGAATTAAATACGCTAGTGTGTTTATTGTGGCCAACACTGATCCAAATTTAGCATACTTTCTGTCACATTAAAAAAATGACCTCCAATTCTTTAACCAACAACAGAGTGTTCATCCTGTTTGTTTAGTCAATAGACCTCGTGCCGATGAGGCATAGCTAAAACCATCTGTCTTTTTGTTCTCTTTTTAAAAAATTAATCTCTTCCCCCAACACAGTTACCTTGGAGGAGAGACAAGATTCTTTTTAAATAAGGGCCCAATCCATGGGTTGCAACCAGCTGCACCCCCTTTATTGTTTGATAGATTTTAAGGCCTAAGACCCCCACCCACTGATTCCTGCATCAGTCTCAGAACTTACTGCTGAGCTAGAGCAGATCCTTTAGAAAGATGTCCCATCTTGATGCCCTGCCCTTTTCTTTCCTATCTCTGGCTATGTCCAACTGCAACAGCCCACCAATTAACTATGGAGGGGTGGGTGGCTGGTGTATGCATATGTGTGTTTACCACTGAGTCATGTGGTGGTATTTTTGCTACCTGACTGGACAATGACAGTAGTGAACTGAGCACATATTCCTAAATGTCCATGAACACCCTTCTCACACGTGACTGTTCATGCAAAGACCAGCCAGACATTTGTGCCAATCCAATTCTGTTCCCATGGGCAGTGAATAAAGAGGGGTAGGAACACAGCTGAGCTTTCCCAATGTGAATAGCAGTTGGCGGATGCCGTTTTTGCAGTGTCCAGCCTGCTCTGTTTATGGCCCAAATCCTGCCCATAATGACCATTGGGAGCAGGAGCAGAATGTCCTGCAGCTCAGGACAAGATCCCACAGGATGCCTCAGGGCAACATACCAGGGCTTTGCTACCCCTCTGACCAGTGGCAGAGAGCTGGCATTTGCCAGTGATGACAGCGTGCAGTTCTCACTAGAAGCTGAGGGCGACCAATTACCATGCTTTGAAAACCACATACCCCTTGGGGAGGAGGATCTATTATGCAGGGCACAGCAGCCAGCCAGCTCTCCTAGAACTTTCTTGAGTGCTCATTGCGGCCTGTGCCCTGGCAGCCAAACCCTGGTGTAGTGCAGCCGATGCGCTTTTTCTACCTGCATGCCGGCAGGATTCAGCTAAAAATCTGGTAGAGGAGAAGGGGGCACAGGGAGAAATGAAAATGCAATGGGCTTAGAACAAAGGGAAGTTCTGCTCTACACAGGGCTGGATCCTTAGACTTAGCCAGCCAAGAAGAGGCATATGATAGACACAGCAAAAGACACTGCTGGGTCTGGGTATGAATGAAACATTGAGCACATTTCACAGAAGCAATGACAGAGAACCCCTGCCCAAAGTCACATGTATCTATGCACCCAGCTATGTAAAAGGCAGAAGGCAGATCCTAACTGATGCGCCCTCAGAACACAAAGATCAACTCCTATTTGTCTCTGGGTGTTTTATATTCCAAAGGAAAGGAAGCTGCCCTATATACAAAGTTATAATGTTACGGTTAAAATGAGCCACCTAAGGACTTGATCTTGCTCTCATTGAAGGCAATGGCATATTGCCCTTGACTTTAGTGTGCTCAGCATTGGGCCCTAAAGGATCATGGTGGGCAGCAGGGTACATCGATGTCAGGTGTTTCAAAGGTACCGGAGAGCTTCCTGCCTGCATTTGGGCTGACAATTAACGTCAATGGTAGTTTTGTCCTTAATTTCAGCAGAACAAGGAGGGAGATGTTGGATACTCTAGGATAATATCTGGGTGCTTTCTGGAATCAGAAAGTTCGGATGGAATTTTCAGATCCAGTATTTCAGTAGAGAGAGGCCCAGAAGCATGTGTAAGAATTCATGCAAAACAGCACCACTTTCCCATGTGCAATTACTATAATTGCATGCAGAGTTCTTGAAACTGTGTATACATTATTATTATTTATCATTGTTTGTGTTGTGGTAGCACCTAAGAGCTCTAGCCATGGACCATCCTCATTGTGCTAGGAGCTGTACAGAGACAGAACAAAAAGACTGTCAATGCCTCAGAGATCTACAATCTGAGTAGCAACTGGTTTATACCAAATGAGTATTTGGGTGTCTAGCTATTTACGGGTATACAGCTGTGGTAAATGCATGAATGAACGTAGGTGTGCAATTGCATACACAACTTTGTGAATACACAAGGCTCACTGAAATATTAACCTTTCATGTGCTCTTATATTCTTACCAGTGACTTTGTCAAATCACCTGGCAGGGTCCCATATTTAATCTTGGTCAATGATTCCCGTATCAGATTTGCTCTACTTAAAAGTTATAAATTGCTGGTGTTTTTCCCTAACTGCCAGCCTTGCAAAGATGGGCTCTGAGAGTGGGCAAAGCTCTTCCTCCTCTGTCTAATGGTGCCCTTCATCAAGCCTGTGAGGTCAGCAGTTCTGGCTGCAGGCGGCGGCACTGGCCCCAACACAGATCCCCCAGATGTCTTGTCCCTGCACTGCTAGAGTAAATTCTAGTTTGTGGTAAAGCGAGTGAACGCCACAGGAGCAAATCACTTGTGGAGTTAGGAAGGTGCATTATTCCAGTCCTTCCTCTGGACGTAACTGACTTTTAAAACAGAAGTCAGGGTCTCCGAGGTTACAGACCAGCAGAAGAATGTATTACTATTATTGTTATTGTCCTTATGTTACAGTTCTACACTATAACTATATTATAGCATAGCAAATTTCCTCGTTGAATTTCTACCATTTCTCTTGTGATCCCAAATGACACAGCATCTCCAAGCGATGTCCAGGCTGCCCACTGCAAGAAGTGCGTTAGTCCTTCCCGGGGACACGCGAGTGAGTGTATCTCCATTCTCTCTCTCGCACGCACGTCGGGTTTTAGGGTCTCTTCTCCCGCTGGGGTTACTTGTTCTAGAGCTGTTATGTACTCGCCTTGGAAATGCTGTTACTGTAACTCCGAAGAAACACTCACGTGTAACTTACTGAGCCGCCAAATGTAAACAGGCAAAATAACCCGCCTCTGCCCCGCCCCAGCGCCAGGGGAGAGCGCGCCCCTCCCAGCCCGGCCATGGGTTTACACGGCTAGCCCTCACGCAGGGCCAGACCACCTTCATTCCAGGCTTTGGCGGCGCTTCTCTCCTGCCTGCTGTCAGTCCCCATGACGGCGCGGCTTGGACAGTGCCGGAAACCTGGCTTCCTCCGCTCCAAAGTGCCGGGGAGCTGTTCCCTACCGCTTGCGCGCACGGAGCGCCGGGCTTAGCGCCTCGCTCCCCGCGGGGAGCAGGTGCCCGGGTACTTTAGGAGCTGGGTTTGGTTTGCAGACGTGCAGGCTGGCTGGGGCAATTCCCTGCGGTACGGGCGAGGCAATGCAAGCGGGGCACAGGGAGAGCCCGACAGTCAGGCTGCGATTTAACAGCTGGCTGAGAAAATCCAAACCCTGAACCCGAGAGAGCCAAGCCATTCTGCCCACTGAGCTAAACTGCAGCCGCGTCTGGCCGTGGCCGCCGTGGGTCTGGGCTGAGGGCAGCTAACAACTGACTCTCTCTGCTTGTGAATGGCAAAGACACTAAGGGAACCATTGGAATCGGCCAGGCTCTGCGAGGACCCTTTCTACAGCTCCCCCGTCTAACCGGAGCCATGGGCGCTGTCCGTGCGAACGCGGCGCGCTCTGCCACACAGTGGCCCCGGGGGCGCAGAACGCGGCCCTGGACACGCGGCGCTGCGGCAAGGGACGGTCGAACGGGGGCATGTCTTGTAGAACTGGAATTAAACTAGTTCCTTGGGCAGTGTCCGTCCTTTCTCAGTACATGCGAATGCTCAGGGTTGGAAATCGGAACCGCACCTGGGTTTTAGCCTGCAACCCTTTCCCTTTGCTGGCAAAACACATACCTCCCCTGCCTACCTTCAGGCCGAGCCTGGAGGCTGTGCATGGATCAGGAGCTGTTTTCACTACAGCCTCACCCTGGAATCATAGAAGATCAGGGTTGGAAGGGACCTCAGGAGGTCATCTAGTCCAACCCCCGCTCAAAGCAGGACCAATCCCAAACTGAATCATCCCGGCCAGGGCTTTGTCAAGCCAGGCCTTAAAAACCTCAAAGGATGGAGATTCCACCACCTCCCTAGGGAACCCATTCCAGTGCTTCACCACCCTCCTAGTGAAATAGTTTTTCCTAATATCCAACCTAAACCTCCCCCACTGCAACTTGAGACCATTACTCCTCCTTCTGTCATCTGTCACCATTGAGAACAGCCAAGCTCCATCCTCTTTGGTTCCCCCCCCCCCCTTCAGGTAGTTGAAGGCTGCTATCAAATCCCCCCTCCCTCTTCCCTTTTGCAGACTCCATCCCGCATACAGCCGGCTAGGCAGGAACGCAACAAGGATCTGTAGAGGGAAGGTTCTAATGTTGTCAGGTCTAAATGTGCTGGATCCAGGGCACTGTTTACAGGTTTGGGCGAGATCTAGATTATAGTGTATGTGAAACAGTGACTGTCCTGGGTCTGCAGGATCAGGCCCTTCATAGCTGCGTTGTTCCTGTGAGTGGAAGGCGGCGGTTTGCCGCCCAGAATCACACACCCCTTTCCCACCAGCTCAGGGTCTGCCCCGGGCTTTGCACTGGGGCTTGGTAGCTTGTTGGGATACCCCAAGCGTTTATGGCAAGTGGTACCAACAGGGACGGATTTTGCTGGTGGGCGGGGAGCAGGCTGCCTGCCTTTCTCCTTCTCTCCACTTGAAAAATGTGTTTGCAATGCTGGAAAGAAACCCCGCTCCCCCCCCCCAATAAACAGATGTCACCGCGCAGGGCAGTATTTATTCTTGTCCCTAATTGATAATGATCAGAATCAATCTGCAGCCCAACACGCCGTGCGGAAGAAACCTGGCACACGGTGCGTTTGTGTGCGAAGAGAAAGAGCCTCCCAGTTTGCATCCCAAAAGCCATGTTGCTTCAATTTCGTTGGGAATAGATTCCCCCTCTGGTACTGTACAGAATGCGTCCCCCGGGTGTTATGCTAATGTCAGCTTCTTGTTAAAAAGGAGGAGACACACACGCAACGCGGGGAAATCGAGTGGCGAGCGCTGTACATTTAGCAGCGGTAGTGCTGGGGTCGGGTTTTGCGTGTGTTCAACCCCAAGAGTTGGACGACACTGTCTGTGTATTTTGAAAGCATCAAATAAAGAGGAGTGTTCGGTCCGGGTTGTTCTCTGGTTCATTATCTGGGGTTTTAAAATACATTGCACGGGATGGCGCCTGGGCTTTATTTTTCGTATTTAATTCACTACAGAGAAGTCACTAAAAGCCACAGGCTGGCAAATCTCTAAGTGCAAAACCCAATAAAATGGTGTGAAAACGGGGATCCAAACCCAGATGTCCTGGCCCCAAGTCTAAAATTAGACGCTCTGTAAGGTAAGGGCATGGAGCTGGAGTTCTAGGTGCGTGTGGTCATACAGCTTGCACGGCATTTGGAGGCAGTCATCCCTGTACATGTACACACATTGTTGTAAGCAGTGGTATTGTAGCGATGTTGGTCCCAGAGGGAAGAGGTAGATACGCTGGAGACAGAAGTGGTGGCAGAAGACACAACAAGGAGCAATTGGTCTCAAGTTGCAGTGGGGGGTCTAGGTTGGATGTTAGGAAACACTATTTCACTAGGAGGGTGGTAAAGCCGTGGGATGGGTTACCTAGGGAGGTGGTGGAATCTCCTTCCTTAGAAGTTTTTAAGCATCCCTTGGCTGGGATGATTTAGTTGGGGTTGGTCCTGCTTTGAGCAGGGGGTGGCACTAGATGTCTCTTCCAACCCTCATCTTCTATGTATCTAGGACATCAGAGAGACAGGGTGGGTGAGCCAATATCTGAGATTAGAGCAATATCTGCTAATTAACCAGACTAGAACAGAACAAAAGTTCTGAGGAGTAGGCTGGTTCAATAAAAGATAATTCCTCACCCTGTTTGTCTCTCTGGTGCCTATATCCGCTGTGCGCAGGAGTTAGAGATACCCCTGTACACACACCCTCAGACGGCATATATATACAGGGCATTTCAGCTCTGTATGAAATAGGTTACGGCCTGCAGACAGAAACGTTTCGACTCTGGGCACTTTAACTCATTGCAATAGAAATGCACTGGGCACAAGGAATCCGTTTGAACACGATCAGCCTGCTCCTCGTGTCGATCTTAAACCGTTCTCCCTGTTTGGACACGGGTTCGGCCCCGGTTTTCCGCAGTTCCGCGCTCCTCCTACTCCGCACAAATCCCAGCCCAGCATGGAACGAATCAGACGGGGGGAGCGGAGGGGGGGGCCTCGCGCGGACGCGGATTTCGTTGCTGTGTGATTCGCTCGCAGCGGTTATTATGGCGCCTGCAGGGTTTTACCGCTACCGGCCAGTGCGGCCCTGAGCCGAGTAAGGGGCGCTTCAGAAACGCGCTGAGAGGCACTTATCGTTCATGTTCTGTTCACGCATCTGTTGTGATTGGCCGCGGGGCCCCCGCGGGGCCCCCGCCGTGCCAGGCGCTGCGCAAACCCAGGAGAACGCTCGGGCCCCTCTCTCCAAGGAGGCGCCCGCCGCAGGGGACCCGAGGCCGATTGTGGGGGTCCGATCCCCGGCGATGCAAACCCTGGACGGTTCGGGGACGGCGCTCCAGGACACAAGGCGCTATTTCAGGGTTACAGCCCCGGGGCCCCACTCCAGGGAGGCACTGCCAGAGCAGTGGGGGAGCCCTGGGCACGATGTCCTGGCGCCTGGAGGGCTCCGGGTGCCTCTTCCCAGCCCAGTGCGCCCCTCTCCTGGTGCTTTGCGCTGACCCAGGAGAGAGCTACGCGCCAACCCGCCTGGCTACGCTCCAGCGCTTCTCCAGAGCGCACGCTGCCCACGGGGCTCCCGAGCCTGAGCGCGGGCATGGGCCCAGCTCCGGGCTTGTCGGGAGCCGGCGTGGCGGGTGCTCTGCTTTTCGGGCTGCCGGCTCCTGTCCTGCGCCGCGCCCATTCCCGAGTCAGGCGTTACCTGGGAAGGTGGGGGAAGGGCTCGGGCATCCGCACCCTCCCCCGGCTGCCAGGGCGCTGGGCAGGGCAGCGCCTTCCTGCAGGTGCGTCAGGGAGGCTGGGCCCGGGACCAGGCTGTCTCTTTAAGGCGCGGGGGGAGGAGGCGATGGTCCGGGCAGGTGGGAGTGCCGGCTGCCAGGTACTGCAGGCACAGAAGGAGCCGGAGGTCGCGGCTCAGCAGGAGACATAAAAGGAGGGAGTTCCGCCCCCACGCCTCCTTTGCCGGGCCGGCGGCGGTACCTGCGTGCCGGGAGCTGAAGCCATGGACCCCTAGTGCAGCGGCGCCCCTCCGCCCCGGGCTCCCTGCCCAGCTGCCAGCCGGGCACAAGTTCATGGTGATGGGGGCAGCAGCTCCCGCAGCCCTGGGTCTGGAGTCACCGACCTCCCTGCCCCGGGCGGCCCGGGCACCGAGCCTCCCCCGCGCCCATCAGCCGTGAGTGCCCGCGCCCCTCCTGGACTGAGCCCGCCGCTTCGGGAGCCCCCCGAGCGGAGCTGGGGCGCCAGGGGTAGGCGCCGGCCGGGGATGACCGCGGAGAGCCAGCAGCCCCGGTGCGGGGCCAGCCCCGCCGAGCCCGGTCTCCTGATCATGCCCCTGGTGAAGGCGGAGCCGGGGCCCCCCGAGGCGGGGCCGCGGGGCGCCGGCCGGCGGCGGAAGCGGCCGGTACAGCGGGGCAAGCCCCCGTACAGCTACATCGCGCTCATCGCCATGGCCATCGCGCACGCCCCGGAGCAGCGGCTCACGCTGGGCGGCATCTACCGCTTCATCACCGAGCGCTTCCCCTTCTACCGCGACGGGCCGCGCAAGTGGCAGAACAGCATCCGCCACAACCTGACCCTCAACGACTGCTTCGTCAAGGTGCCGCGGGAGCCGGGCCGCCCGGGCAAGGGCAACTACTGGGCGCTGGACCCGGCGGCCCGCCACATGTTCGAGAGCGGCAGCTTCCTGCGGCGGAGGAAGCGCTTCAAGCGCAGCGACCTCTCCACCTACCCGGGCGCCGCGCCCGGCGGGGCCTTCGGCGCCCCCGCCGCCTGCTACCCCGCCGCGCCGCCCGCCCCGCGCCGCCTCTTCGGTCTCGGGGGGCCGCCCGGCGCCCAGCTCGCCCCGCAGCCCGGCCGGCCGCTCAGCCCTGAGCTGGCCCCGGCCCCCGCCAGCTCCTGCGCCTTCGCGGGAGCCGCCTACGCCAGCCCGGGCTGTGCCGGGGGCGCCGTCCCCTACCCGTACCCGGGCCCTGGCGCGCCGCTGCCGCTCAGCCAGGGGCCCTACGCGCAGGGCAGCGGCCAGCTGTACCCGCCCGGCCGCCTGGCCCTGTCCGCCTCGCCCCCGCTTGGCGGCGACAGCCGGGACTTCTACGGCCGCATGTCCCCCGGGCCCTGCCCTGCGCTGGCCCACGGCTACAGCTCCGGCGCGCAGCTGGGCGGCCCCGGCGCCTACCTGCGCCATGCGCCCTACCCCGGCGCCGTGGAGAGGTTCGTCCCGGCCATGTGAGGGGGCCCGGGCTGGCGCTGGAGCGGCCGCTGGAGGGACAGAGCCGCGCCCCCGGGAGTGAGGAGCAGCGTCCCCTGCCGCAGGGAGCCGGCCCCATGGGCTCCACGGGGTCCCCTCGGGGCCATGGCTAGCCAGGGGTGGCTCCCGCTGAGCGCTGTGCAGGGCGGCGGTGCAGGGCCGCGGGGGGAGGGGGGGAACTCTGAGACCGAGGTGTGGCTGCAAAGCCCCCGGCCGCGGCCCTGGACAAGGCGAGTAGTCAGCGTTGTTCCCCTTTGCGTGCGCCCAGAACTGTGCTCCTGGACTCGCCCGGCGTGGGGAGCCATGGGGCGCGCGGGCTGCTCCCCACATCGCCTGCCTCCCCCTGTCCTCTCTTCCCCGCGGGGCCCTGCGGGGTGCAGGGCAGCACCGAAAAGGGAGAAGGCTCCGAGTTGTGCCTGCCCAAGACCCAATTCCACATGAACCATAAAATCATTCTGGCCCGGACTCATCGGTCCCTTGACTCCCGTTTCGTTCGGATGCCAAAGAGCGGGGCGGGAGGGTCAGCAGTTCTGTTCCTAACGGCCTTGGACGTGTCACTGCAATAAATGGCTCTGCCGGCAGCATCGCGTGGGGTTTTCATCTTTAAAGCCAAGATTTCCAGTTGTCTTCACTGGTCTTAGGCAAGTAGCTTAACCTCCCCATCCCCTGAGCTAATTTGTGGCTGGTCCTCATTAGTCACGCGTGTCCCAGGTCAGCTTTCCGCTCCGCTCCTTCCAGGATAGGGGCAGTGCGAGTTTCCAGAGCTGCTGCGCGATCAAATCACTCTGGGTTTGACTAATCTCCCGGATTAAGTTCGTGAGATCCCGTACCTTGACCGCAGACAGCGCTTTCTTCCCTCCAGTCTGGTTAGTGAAAAAAGCCAGTTATCTGGGAAATCAGGGCCGGAGGCAAAGCCCACTGAAATCAGCCTTTTGGGAACAGGGTTTTATTAACTCAGCGCTGTTTGGAGAGGCAGCCCAGACGGACTGGTTGTTTGCCTCAGTGAGCGGCGCACCTTTGCGCTAGGCGCTGCACAGACGGGTTGGGCTACACTACACAGAGACCCCCCCACCGAACTCGCTGCCTAAGGGCGTGTCTACATGGGGAAGTTCTACTGGTGCAAACTAAGGGAGATGAATTAAAACGATGCCGCTATACAGGTGTCACCCCCAGATGGGTGTGCTTGGTAAGGTGTGAAAGTGCGGTTTCAGTTTACTTTGTTGTGTGGGAAGGGGTCTAAGCTAAATTGAAAAAACCGCCCATCCCGGAATGTGTCCGAGTGTCCAGCCGGGGGGAGATGAGAGGAGCACTTTCCCTTCACAGATAGGGAAGGAAACCGAGGCCCAGAGTGGGGAAGAGACTTCCCGGGGTCACCGTCAGGATTAGACTGTCGGGCGCTGCCCGCCGGGCCGGGCTGCCGCTCTGCTCTTGTGTTGCCCTTGTTCATTTTGCCGCAAGCCCACACCGTTCAATTGGTCCTGGGGGGCTTCCCCCGAATTGTCCCCACATCTAGCACTAGCCTGCTGGTTTGCAATGTCTGGGGCAGCAAAGCGCTGTTTGGAAATGCAAATGAGTATTTGTAATGCCTGTGTACAGCCCCGAGTCTTTAGGAGCTGGCCGCAAATTGCTCTCCGCCCCATAGATCTGGATGTCTAAGGGCCTGATCCTGGTCCTAGGTGCGCACCGGAGTTACTCTGTTCAGCTGAGCAGTCCAGCTGAAACCAGGCTCTTGCTCTAAGAGGGACGTATACTGTGTTCCTGCACACAACGCTCCCCTGGAGTTCAGTGGGTGATCATTTGAGTGCACAAGGGATGGGCAGATTATGGACCCCACTCCACAAACTCTTACTCACTGGAGTAGGCCCATTGACATGAATACCACAACTCCCTGAACAAGGATTACTCACCAGAGCAACGAGTGCTGGATCCAGCCCTTTTCTGTTTTGGGAAATTTTTATCTGAAAATGGTGTTTTCTGCCTGCCCAATCGGAGACGCTGATGTTCAGAGAGCAAGTGCTCCGTAGTTTTCTGAAAATCAGCCCCCCCTTTTCAGCGCATCAAAGTGGGCCCCCGCCACTCTTGAAAATCGTACCCATATTTGAAATGCGTCACTGCTAGAAACGTAAAAATATAGTATAATTTGTAAGAGAACACCCAGCCCTTCAAAAGAGAGAAGAAAGTTGCTCACCTGGATTTATCCTAATATGTATACAAGCAAAATCCTGACCGTCTGTACTATAGTCAGACAGAACTTCGTTTGCAAATACAGGCCACTTAGCCATCGCGGATCAAGTGTGTTGAATTTGCATGTGAGTTGTGGGAGATCCTTCGGGACACTGAGGGGAAGTGGTTTGAAATCCCGGTACAATTGATCCCAAGGAAAGGGAGAGATGCTGAAATTCCGGCTCAGGACATGACACTCGCCCGACCGCTGTCACTGCATCCGTGCTAGGGCTGATGCCGGCACCGGGGGGAAGGGCGCCCCCCGCTGGAACTCCCGTGGGGTAGGGCAGCCGGACGGGTTTCAAACCCCGCGGAACGCAAAGCCGCAGGAGGAGATGGGAAGCAAACAGGGTGGCTGTGTACAATGCTTTTTCACTTACAATAGGGAAACGCGGCCACTAACTGGCATCTGAATTGTATAGTCCTTACTCAGGAAAAACTCTCGCTAAAAGCCGAGTACACTACTAGCTATAGAGCGGGGCAAACTTTTTGTACAAAACTGATTATTTTTCAAAAACACACACAAAAAAACCAAACAAACAAAAACAAACCCCACCACCCCAGCTGGGGCAGCCTGGCAGTATTCCCTGAAGTTGTCAGTTTTGCCAAATCATTTTGGTCAAAAATAACCTAAAAATTTTTTACAAAACAAGTCAAAACGTTTGGTGTTTGATATTTTGGGACACTATTTCAGGTTTCTGGTTCAGAAATTAAATGTTTCTTTTAATTTTATTTTAAAAAGTCAACAACTTTTTCAAATGCTCAAAATTGAAGCAAAACATTTTGGTTTGGGTTGAACAAAACGTTTCATTTGACCTGAAATGATTGTTTTAAATGATTTTTTACTTTTCAGTCAACGGAAATTGGCAGTGAAATGAAAATCTGTCTCTGTCTGTGCTGGCCTGGCATTCCCATGACCCTCCTCACCAGAGTGTCAGGGATGCAATCAATGGTGATAGTCCCATTGACATGCGGGGCAGTAGGCCGGGCTATAGGTGAATCCTGTGGCTTCTGGAAAGTTGCAAAGGGGCGCAAATCTGAATGATTTTTGCTCTTTTTGAGCATCTTTTAGGTTTTCTCTAACAAGGGCTAAAGAGGTTCGGAAGGTGTTTTGTAGGTTGTTTATGAAGTCCAGAATGTTAGTTCCTAGAGAAGGTGAAAAACTCCTCCCATTGCTGCTTCCCCAACTGCAACGGCCTCTTAACGTCACAACCATACAGAAGTTCAAATGGTGAAAATCTTAAACTGGGATGTGGTACAGCCCTGAAGGCAAAGAGCAACTGCTGCAACACTAGGTCCCAATCATTGGAGTGCTCATTTACGAATTTACATGTCATGGCTCCCAAAGTTCCATTAAACTTCTCCGTCAGGCCATTTGTTTGATGGTGGTAAGGGGTGGCAAACAAGTGATTCACCCCATGAGCTTCTCACAGGCTTTTTATGGTCCCTGCTTTCCTC
Source organism: Dermochelys coriacea (assembly GCF_009764565.3). Lineage (NCBI taxonomy): Eukaryota > Metazoa > Chordata > Testudines > Dermochelyidae > Dermochelys > Dermochelys coriacea. Next base: position 136,389,611 of record NC_050072.1, on the reverse strand, counting down.
TGGGTGTCTTTTTCAGGAAAGGACCCAGAATATCCACAGCTACTCGCTGAAATGGAATCTCAATGATGGGGAGTGGCTGGAGAGGGGCTTTTCCAGCTTTACCTGGTTGGCCAAGTCTTCCCCCAGCAGCATGGGAATGGGATAATCATCATAGACTGCAAAAGTCCACATTCCTGACCAGTCCTTGTACTGGACAGGCAACTCGACTGTAGGCAAGCTTAAAGATTTTGACGTGAAGGGTTGAATCATCACTTGGGCCTCTGGGTTGATAAATTTGGGGTCCACTAAGGATTGGTGGATAGCTGACACTTATGCTCCAGTGTCCCTCAACGCGGTGACCTTCTTCCCACCCACACTCACAGTTTCCCTTCGCTCTGAGGGTACCTGGGAGGCATCTGGGCCTGAGGACCTTTGGTGTGACCCCGGTGCAATGAACTGTAATCTGTTTGGGTTCTTGGGGCAGTTGGCCTTCAAATGCCCCAGCTTATTACATTTAAAACATCGCCCAGCTGACTGGTCACTGGGGCGAGATGGGTTGCTGGAGAATAGTGTGATGGGACGATAAGGTATTTGGGTTTTTCCTTGGGATGTAGGTGGGGCCGTGGGCTGCCCCTGGTGATGGGGTGTTGTCTCAGGTTGCCCCTTCTGATATCTGCTCCAACTGCTACTATTTTTTTTCTTTTCCACCACCTCCACCGATTTGGCTCCAATCTCCCCCGCCTCGATTACAGTTTTGGGCTTCCCAAAGGAAGGATGTACCTTTCTATTTCCTCAGGAACATCCTCTGAGAACTACTCCATTTGCATTAGGAAAGACAGATCTTCCAGAGATTCAACGCTTGCTCCTGATATCCAGGCATCCCAATGTTTCACAATGTGGTAGGCGTGTTGGGAAGATGCCACATCTGGTTTCCACTTTAGGGCTCTGAACCACTGACAGGCATGCTCAGGTGTTCATCTCATTCTGATTCTGGCCTGTTTTTTAAAAATTTCATAACTGTTCATGCGTTCCTTCGGCATTTCAGCTGCCACCTCGGCTAATGGTCCACTGAGCTGCAGCCTCAGCTCTACCATGTACTGGTCTGTAGAGATGCTATACCCAAGGCAGGCCCTTTCGAAGTTTTCTAAGAAGGCCTCGGTATCATCGCCTGCCTTGTACTTTCTGGGATGGGAAGCGGTACCTGGAGAAGAATTGCTAGGGTTGTCTGGTACATCTTGCTTAGCCCTTGCCCTCTCTAACTCCAGTTCATGCTGCCTCTCTCCTCCTTGTAACTCCAGGGCTCTCTTGTGAGCAGCTTCTTTCTCCTCCATAGTTCTCTTGTGGGCAGTCTCCTGTGCATTTATTTCTAGTTCTCTTAATTCCATCCATCTCTTTTGTTAATTTTCTTTCTCTTGTGCTTCCAGTCTGGCCAGCTCTAGTTTATTAGCTGCTTCACTGGTAGTCATTTTCCTGCTTTCTTGTGCTTAACTGTAACTATACCAGAGAGTTAGAAAGAAAAAAAAAAAACACTTGTGAATTCCCCTGCAGGAAGTGAACTACCCAGCCCTCAGGCAGAGAAAAAAAACCTCCAGGTGCTCACAGCTTAAAAAAAAATCACCTCCCAGTTTTCTAAGCAGCCAAAAGGCGGGGGGGGGGGGGAATTGTCCTTTTAAAATCCTATTGTGCTTTTGGTTCAAAATGATCCTGCCACCAGAAAGTGGTTTAGACAAAGAATCAGGGAAAGGAACACTTGGAATTCCTAGTCCCCCAAAATATCCCCCCAAACCCTATACCCCCTTTCTGGGAAGGCTTGAGAATAATATACCAACCAAACAGGTAAACCAGATTCTTAAAAAACAGAACTTTATTATAAAGAAAAAAAAAGTAAAAGAAACACTTCTGTAAAATCAGGATGGAAGGTAACTTTACAGGATAATCAGATTCAAAACACAGAGGATTCTCCTCTAGGCAAAACTTTAAAGTTACAAAAAACAGGGATAAGCCTCCCTCTAGCAAAGGGAAAATTCACAAGCTAAAACCAAAAGATAATCTAACGCACCTTGTCTTATTTACTTACTCTTTTTGCAATATTGAGACTCATTTTAGGGTGATTTTAGGAGAAGGAGTTTTCTGACCTGATGCTTCTCCGCTTCCCCAGAGAACACACAACCAAAGACCACAAACAAAGCCCTCCCCCCCCACCCCAGGATTTGAAAGTATCTTCTTTCCCCATTGCTCCCTTTGGTCAGGTGCCAACCAGGTTATTTGAGCTTCTTAACCCCTTACGAGTAAGGAGGAAGTCTAGGCTACCCTTAGCTGTATGATTATGACATGCCCCAATATGCCTCTGGCGCCAGGAGCTGCAGGGAAGGACATGTAGGGCCCCGCTACGTCGGTGGGAACTTCCCTATACAGGCAGAATCCCACGCAGGGGCCTGTGCAGGGGGTTTCTGCAGCACCTGGGCAGCACAAAGGGGGGCAGGTCAGCCAGGGAATCTGCCCCAGAGCACTGACTGCGGCAACTCAGCTTTTGGAAATAATGGGCCTGGCCTCACTCAGAAAAGGTTGGACAGCACAAGTCTGAAGGGCAGTGGTGGCACTTGGAACCAAGAGGAAGTTTAGCAAAGGTAAAATGTCTGTGTGTGTGTGCGCACATGTGTGAGCATGTGTGTGTGCATGTGGATTGTGTGTACACATGCATGTATAGGTGACCGTGTATCTGTGCATGCACATGTGTGCTTGTGCACATGCATGCGTGTTCATGCAAGTGTGTATGCTGTGTGTATGTAAGAGCATGTGTCTGTGTGTGTACGTGTGTGTGTGTGCTAATGTATGTGAGAGAGCATGCATACATGTGTGTATGGGCTTGTGTGCACATGCGTGAGTGTGCATGTGTGTATGTGTGCATTGGCATGTGTGCTTGTGTGAGTGTGTGCATGTGTACATGTGTGTGCACACATGTGCCTGTGCATGTGTGAGTGCACATGTGTGCATACATGTGCACGTGTGTGAGAGAGAGAGCACGTGTGTGCGCATATGCATGTGGCTGTGTGTGTGTGAGTGCATGTTTCTGTGCACGTAGAGGTGTGTGCATGTGAGAGAACATGTGTGTGTCCATGTGGATCTGTGTGAGTGTGTGCGTGCATCAACTCAGCATTCAGTGTCTCTGCACTGTGCCAAGTCGAGATAGAGTGAGGCGGGGTTTATGCCAGTTGAATGAATCAAGCTTCCCCCGGGGTTACACATCTGCAGTCAGACAGCATTTCTTCTTATTATTCTGTTCACTTGAAGCACATAGGGAGATATACCCTGAATTTCTATTTGCCAACATCTGTAATGCAGCCTCGGACTTGCTTAACTAAGTTGTTAAATAAGGGTAAAATTCTGCTCTGTGTTAGCGAAGTGCATCCTTATTAGGCAACTTCTGAGTTGCTCCGCAGGTCCTTTTTCCTTGTCTGGCAGAGAGGTGGGGCACAGGAACTGTGGCAGCCTCTCCTGAGAATCGTATTATGTCTCAAGCCTGCAGAAGGAAACTCCTAATTCCATGAGCTGAGCTGAACAGAAAATACACCAAGATTACCCAGAAACCCAAACTAACTAAAAGGAAAGTGACCAATCACTTACCATTTGGGACAAATGTTCATCTCCCCTCTTATGGTTTGCTTGTTTCTGTGTGATTGAGAGATTCAAGCCACATCACTCATTTGTCAGCAAGCAGACACAATTAGCATCATGTAATGTAGGAGACAAGCACAGTGAGTGGCAGCAGCATGTGCTCAGTCTCCTCCAAATAGCCTGTCAGTAGAAGAATATCACTTTGGGGATGTCTACACTGTGATAAACACCCAGCAGCCCTGTGTCTCAAAGCCCGGGTCAGCTGACTTGGCCTTGTGGGGCTCTAGCAGGGCTATACAATTCCCATGTGCATGTTTGGGCTCTGGCTGGAGCCCAGCCTCTGAAGCCCTCCCCCCTTGCAGGGTCTCAGAACCCCACTTGCAGCTGGAGCCAAACACCCATACTGCCATTTCATAGCCTTGCAGCCTAAGCCCTGCGAGCCCCCGTCAGGTGACCTGGACCAGCTGCAGCTGTGCTGTGCGTCTTTTATTGCAATGTAGACATACCCTAAGGCCCGGAGCCTGCAAACACGTGGCTATTCATGTGAGTGCCTTAGTGACTTCGAACATGGTAGGTGAAGGTGAAGCATTTATGTAAGTGTTTGCAGGAGCAGGGCCTCCGTTTGCAGAGAACTATTCTTATCTTCCTCAAGACTGATGGGAATACAAACTAGAAGAAACAAGGATCTCCTAGAAAGTCTCCATTCAATGTCCGGACCACCAAATAATCCCTAATTTGCATAACAGCAAATCAATGCAAATTAGTAGCCCAGTGCTTCATCCTCAGGGGCATGCGGTGACATTGCTAGTAAGGCATGCAGCAACTTTGTAGGTGGCTGATAAAAAAATAGCTCTGTTCCATCATGGATGATTCAACCCCACACTTGCCTGCCTTGTGTATTCAGCCCCGCACTTGCATGCCTTGTATATTCAACCCCACACTTGCATGCCTTTTTAGTCTTCCATGCAGAAATGCAGCAGATCAACTCATGTGAAGAACTCAACAATGTTTCCATACAGCTATAGTCTAATTGATTTTATCTGCACATGTGAAGTTTTAGTAGATGCATGGTATCCAAATGCAAACCTCAGAGAACTAGGTTAAACATCTGTAGTGCATTTAATCTAATCAACTGCCAGAATGTACAGCAGCATAGTGTCTCAATAATAATTATTGAATTGTTGAGTCGTGCAGAAAGAGATGCTCCCTTCTGTACTTACATAATGGCAAGGTCCCATTAAAACTTGAGGTATTCAGTTCAACACTTGGATACCTGTTCAGTGATGTTCCACGAAATGGCATCCTGCATATGCCTTCGGGGGCCAGAGGGAATCATCCAAGGGGTTCAATCTGGCCTGCAGGCTGCCAGGTGAACCATGTTTTAATTCTGGGCCATGCAATGCATGTGTTGCATACATCGATGGCATGCCCCTGCCCAGTTTATATGCATTAGCATTAAAGAATTATGTCAGAGTAGCAGCTAGAGGCCTGAATCAGGATCTGTCACCTGCTGTGCTAGGTGCTGTACAAACACATATGGTACCATGGCCCCTGCCCCAAGAATCTTACAGTCAACATACCAGTAGTTTTTATGGGTTAACCTAGGTCCAACGCAGGATTTGATTCTAAGGGCCACATTAAAAAATAATAATCGTTGCCTAAATTGTAGTTGCAACCTCTGCATATACAAGTCCTGCATTTGTACTTGCATTTGTATATTTATGCATTTTGCCTACACGAGAAAATGCAGATATTGTGTCCTGCATGCGCCACAAGTGCGGACGCGCAACAGGAGCATATGCACATTTTACAAGTACACACTGCTAAGGCACAGGGGGGGTCAGAGCCTGTGCCCTTTGAGCTCTCTGGCAAAGCTCCCGCTGACGACAGTAAGTGCAGGATCAGGCCCATGCCGGGCACCTAGGAAAATGAGGCAGCCCCCTGAACTCCAGCATTAATTACATTTTTGCCTGGTGACAAATTGCATCTGAGTGCAAATTAATAAAACTAGAAGCTAAAAAGCAAGCGCCCTTCCCCCCTGCTGTCACAGTAGAAGCTGGCTCGCTCCTCTGAGCACCGAGCAGGGTAGAATTGCTAGAGAATCTTGCCTCAGCCCAGCAGGGCTACATGACCTCGTGCAAGGGAGAGGAGCTTTGTCTTTCCCAGGGGAGACCTGCCTGGACCTGCAATTGTGCAGATATAATGACAAGAAACAGAAGATCTAAACTTTTTTTCCCCCTTAATAACAAACTGGCTTCAATTAATATAAACAACTTTCCTTAACCCCTCCACAAGGCAGGAGGACGGATGAGTCATGCACTTGAACAAAAATGCTTTTTAGCAAATGTGTTTTAGAGGAATTGAAGTAATTATCCTGAGAGTGAGAAAACACAACTCCAGGAATGCCACTGGATGTGCGCCAGCATGTACCACCCAGCAAAGGCGCTGGCAGCTGTCCATCCATAAGCTGATGGTTTTGAGCACTGCACTGGGATTCAGGAGATCGGGATTCAGTTCCTGGTTCTACCACAGGCTCCTTGTGTGACCTTGGACAGACCTGTGACACCAGCAGGCTAGGTGCCAGCTCATGCCAAGGTCCCCCTGTCTCAACTGGACACTGAAGATGTAGAGCTGGAATCTGCCTGGCTCACTCGTGGGTTCATATTGATAAAATAGGTATTATCAAGCGTTTCGTGATAGGTTCTATTGAGAGTTGGGAGTTGCTGCATGAATTAATCTCACTTGTAATACCTGTGTTCCATGTAATATTGGAGTGAGTGTCGTGTGAGCGTCTGTGACTGTCTGAATTGCCATGCAGGAGAGGGACATTAATGAGTGTGAAGAGTGCTCTTCTGCAGAAATTGTTACGCCCCCTTCCGAAAGCGGAGAGCCATCGATACCAGACAGGCTAGGGGTGGGGCTTACAATCAGAAACTCCCTCCATCTGGAGTGAGAAACCATCAGGAAAAGGACTAAAGACTCTTATTGTTGTTCCGCTCACCTCCCCAAACATGAGTCATGCAAGTGGACCCCTCTCATCCGCTGAGTATGAGCACATGGCAGGAGGGGGATAAAAAAACCCCAGACCAAAGGAATTAAGGATCTCTATACTGCTGGAATTCTGGGGTGGGATGCAAGGTATTTCTAGGCATAAGCAGGAGATCCCCAGCCACTTAGCCTGGGTTAGCCCTAACGGTTAAATAGAGCTTGCAGATGTGCCAGAAGCCTCTCTTACCTTTTGAAACCTATGACTGTAACTCATTCATGTGTCTCTGTTTGCTTGCTTGAACTTTGTAAATAATTCTCTAGTTTCCTTTTCCTATTTAATAAAACTTTATATAGTTTGTTATAGGATTGGCTACAAACATTGTGCTTGGTATGAGATCTAAGGCACAACTCACCTGGGGTGACTGGTCCTTTGGGATTAGAAATAACCTGAATATTGCTATGATTCTTGCTGTAAGGGGCCATCTGTCACGGAGATATGCTCACCTGGGTGGCAAGACAGACTGGTGCACCCCAGGGGACTATCTGTGACTCTGAGTTAAGGCTGGTAAAGTGCCTGAGGAGTTTGCACTTGGTGCAGTTAGTTGGTTAAATCTGATAATTCTGTTCTTTACTATAGTTTCCACCAGTTTGCCTGGTACTGAAGTTAGGCTTACTAGCCTGTAATTGGCAGGATTACCTCTGAAACCTTTTTAAAAATTGGTGTTATATTAGCTATCCTCCAGTCATCTGGTACAGAAGCTGATTTAAATGGTAGGTGACTTGCCACAGTTAGTAGTTCTGCAATTTCATATTTGAGTTCCTTCAGAACTCTTGGGTGAATAACATCCAGTCCTGGTGACTTATTACTGTTTAGTTTATCAATTTGTTTCAAAACCTCCTCTAATAACGCAGGAGTCTGATACAGTTCTTCACATCTGTCACCTAAAAAGAATGGCTCAGGTGTGGGACTCTCCCTCATATCCTCTGCAGTGAAGACCGATGCAAAGAATTCTTTTAGTTTCTCCAAAATGACCTTATCGTCCTTGAGTGCTCCTTTAGCATTTTGATTGTCCAGTGGCCCCACTGGCTGTTTGGCAGTCTTCCTTCTTCTGATGTACTTAAGAAAATGTTATGTTAGTTTATGAGTCTTTTGCTTGTTGCTCTTCAAATTCTTTCTTGGCCTGTCTAATTATACTTTTACACCTGACTTTCCAGAGTTTATGCTCCTTTATATTTTCCTCAATAGGATTTGACTTCCAATTTTTAAAGGATGCTTTCTGGCCTCTAACCACTTCTTTTACTTTGTTGTTTAGCCATGGTGGCACTTTTTTGGTTCTCTTACTAATGTTTTTTAATTTGGGGTATACAGTTAATTTGAGCCTCTGTTATGCGTTATTTAAATATTTCCATGCAGCTTGCAGGCATCTCACTTTTGTGACTGTACTTTTAAATTCCCCTTTAAATTAAATGTGTGGGGTAAAACAGCTGAGATCTGCCCCATCTGAGTTTAGTTGAAAGGGTCACTGGGACTCTAAAAACTATGTTGGGGGTACATGCAAACAAGAGGGCCAAGTGACTGGGATGCTCCCCTAGTTGTTAATTGCTTATGAGGTGCCCCAAAAGCCCACACCGTTTGCCCTATTTGACCTCCTGTATGGGGAGAAAGGAGAGAGGTCCCCTGGATCTCATCAGGGACTCATGGGAAGGTGGCACTGAGACAGAGGGGGACAGAGACTGAATATGTAAAGACGTTGAGTAAAGATTTACAGCCTAGGATGGAGGAGGTTCAAATGAACCTCACTGAAGCCAAGCTGAATAGGAAGCATGGTATTGTGAGGTCCTCACTCTTGAACCCAGGCCTGGGAGGCCCCAGACAGGTGCTGCATCCTGGTCTTCACCCAGTGTCTGCTGAAACCTGCTGGTCCGAGGAGCTAGTAGGACTATAGCCTCAGCCAAAGTGCACTGGAGGATCACCAGGCCCCACCGACGGGCCCAACCATGCTATTTAAGCCAGAAGGAGGCACAGGAAGTTTATCTGAGCAACACGATGGTTTCCTGTGGTGGCTGCATCAGACCCTGCTTGCGCCTGCCTCCCGCATCCAACCCTGTTCCTGCTTCACTCCTGGTTCCTGCCTCACCCCCTCCTTTGCTCCTGTTCCCACCATGCTCCGCTCTGTGCTTGATCCTTGCCTCTCCTCCAGTTCCTGCCCCTACCCCTCGCCTCCAATCATGTGTTGTGAGTCTTAGTTCTGTCTCTGGCTTGACGCCTGGCTGCGGTAACTGGCAGGAGACTCTGGTGCTGCCCCTTGGTTTGGTTCCCCACCCTGGATGCATGCTCTGCCCACGAGGTCAGAGCCCTTACACTCCAGTCCACAACAGCTATGATCACGACTCTCCTGTTGTCTGATCTATTGATTAAGGTATTAATTTGGTTTCCCCAATTAACAGTCTGTAATTTGGTAGCATCTTGCCCTAAGATCAAGGCCAGTGTTATCAGAATTACTGCTGAGGGAGCCCGACTGGACACAGCTCCAACAACAGTCACACTCGGGGAAGTAACTAAAAGTTTTATTATTACAGTGATCAGTCCAATAAATCAAACAATCCAAACAAGGAAAGTGAGGTAACACAACACTGTGAGAGCAACCCAACCACTACACATCTATCCTCCCGCTATCCTGGTGGAGCTCTAGAGATTGAGTCAGATCCTAGGCTGGCTCCAGCATTGCCAATGCAGAGCTCCAAAGGCTGTACTACAGACCAGATGTTTTATAGGCCTCGATGTCCCTCATGCAAATGTATGCATTGCTCTTCCCTTCTTACCATATCTTAACTTCCTCACCCTCATAATGCTGGGGTGTCCTTATCCTCTAAATTAGTATATTCATCAGGTTAAGATCATTAACATATACATCAATTGGATTACCATAGTTACTTGCAATTAAACATCTGCTAATATTCCCCTCCAAAAATACCCTAAACTGGTACAAACTGTCTTCTGGTGGTTACCAACCATTTGCAACACTTCTAATGCCATCTTGTGACTTATAGTCACTTTAGTTTACTCACTTATCCTAACTTATTAAGTAACTACAGCTACTTAGGCTGTAAACCTTATACCTAGGCCTCTTGATTAATCGTAGTTAATTCACGTGATTAACTAAAAAAAAATAATCATGCTTAATCGCACTGTTAAACAATAGAATACAAAACTGAAATTTATTAAATATTTTTGGATGTTTTTCTACATTTTCAAATATAGTGGTTTCTATTACAACACAGAATACAAAGTGTACAGTGCTCACTTTATATTATTATTTTTATTACAAATACTGTAACTCCTCACTTAATGTTGTAGTTATGTTCCTGAAAAATGCAACTTTAAGCGAAACGATGTTAAGCGTATCCTATTTCCCCATAAGCATTAATGTAAATGGGGGCGGGGGGGTCAGGTTCCAGGGAATTTTTTTTTGCCAGACAAAAGGCATTATACACATTTTAAACCATTTTAAACAAGCAATTTAATACAGATATTAAACAGGCTGGCAGCCCCCCTATCAGCTCCCCTAAACCCCCCTGCCAGTGTCTTTCGCCCGCCAGCAGACCCCGTGGATCAGCACCTTCCTCCTGCTCCCCCCACTTCTGCCCATGGTAATCAGCTGTCTTGTGGCATTCACGAGGCTGGGGGGAGGAGTGAGGACACAGTGCACAGCCTCCCCCCTCCCTCCCCTGCCTCCTTGTGGCATTCAGGAGGCTGGGGAGGAGCAGGAGGGGCACATAGGGGGCTGCCAGCCTTGGACAAAGCAGTGAATGTTATAGGGGAGCATTGCACAACTTTAAAGAGCATATTCTGTAATGGAGCAGGGACATAAGATCGAAACAAAGTTAAGCGAGAGGACATTAAAGTGGGGAGTTACTATATTTGCATTATAAAATGATAAAAGAAATAGTATTATTCAATTCACCTCATACAAGTACTGGAGTGCAATCTCTATTGTAAAAGCTTAATTTACAAATGTAGATTTTTTTGTTACATAACTGCACTCAAAACCAAAACAATGTAAAACTTTAGAGCTTACAAGTCCACTCAGTCCTACTTCTTGTTCAGCTAATTGCTAAGACAAACAAGTTTATTTACATTTACAGGAGATAATGCTGCCTGCTTCTTAATTACAATGTCACCTGAAAGTGAGAACAGGTGTTCACATGGCACTTTTGTAGCCGGCGTTGCAAGGTATTTACATGCCAGATGTGCTAAACATTCATATGCCCCTTCATGCTTCAACCACCATTCCAGAGGACATGCGTCCATGCTGATGATGCTCATTAAAAAAAATAATGCATTAATTACATTTGTGACTGAATTCCTTGAGGGAGAATTGTATGTCTCCTGTTCTGTTTTACCCACATTCTGCCATATATTTCATGTTATGGCAGTCTTGGATGATGACCCAAGACATGTTCATTTTAAGAACAATTTCATGGCTGATTTGACAAAATGCAAAGAAAATATCCCCCCAAGCCTTTACACCCCCTTTCCTGGGGAGGCTTGAGAATAACAAGATGAGCACAGACCAGCCTTGGATTTTTAACGCCCCAAAAAAACAATCAGATTCTTAAAAAACAGAATTTTATTACAAGAAAAAAAAAGATAAGAGAACAACTCTGTAAGATCAGAAAGGAAGATAATCCTACCAGCAGTCAGATTCAAAACATAGAGAATCCTTCTAGGCAAAACCTTAAGTTACAAAAAGACACAAAACCAGGAATACACATTTCCTCCAGCACAGCGAATTTCACAAGCCAAAAGAAAGAAAACCTAATGCATTTTCTAGCTAGGTTACTTACTAACTTTACCGGAGTTGGAGGGCTTGCATCCTTTTCTATCTGGCTGGTGAATCTTGCCCATATGCTCAGGGTTTAGCTGATCGCCATATTTGGGGTCAGGAAGGAATTTTCCTCCAGGGCAGATTGGAGAGGCCCTGGAGGTTTTTCACCTTCCTCTGTAGCAGGGGCATGGGTGACTTGAGGGAGGCTTCTCTGCTCCTTGAAGTCTTTAAACCATGATTTAAGGACTTCAATAGCTCAGACATGGGTGAGGTTTTTCATAGGAGTGGGTGGGTGAGATTCTGTGGCCTGCGCTGTGCAGGAGGTCGGACTAGATGATCAGAATGGTCCCTTCTGACCTTAGTATCTATGAATCCTTGATCTGTTCCTGGCATAGGTATCACACAGACAGACAAAAGCCTTCCTCACCCCACTCCAAATTTTAAAGTATTTTGTCCCCTCATTGGTCATTTTGGGTCAGGTGCCAGACAGGTTACCTGAGCTTCTTAACCCTTTATAGGTAAAAGGACTTTGCCTCTGGCCAGGAGGGATTTTATAGCACTGTATACAGAAAAGTGGTTACCCTTCCTTTTATATTTATGACATGCCTCCCAAATCACAGATAGTGTCAGACAGCTGGTTCTTCTTCAGCTGTGATTTCTTCCTGGAGCTCTAGGAGAAAACAGAGTTAATAAGACATATACACCTTTAGATATACTACTGACTATATAAAAACTAACAATATTTCCCACATTTCAAGGATGATTTTAACCAGTTGATTCTGGGAAACTTTCATGGGAGAGTGCATCAGCCATTTTGTTAGAAGCTCCTGAAATGTGTTGTATTTCAAAGTCAAAATCTTGGAGAGCTAAACTCCTTCAAAGGAGTTTTTTGTTATTGTCTTTGACGGTGTGAAGCCACTTCAACGCAGCATGGGCCGCCGTCCCCAAACATATGGGCGTAGCTTTTCCAGCGAGTACACAATGGTGTAACATTCCTTTTCACTGATTGACTAGTGGCTTTCCCTCTTAGACAACTTCTTGATGAGAAACATGACAGGATGGAACTCTTGATTCGGTCCTTCCTGCATTAAGACTGCTCCCACACCACGCTCGGACGCATCTGTGGTTACTAGGAACGGTTTATCAAAGTCTGGGGCCTTAGCACAGGGTCAGACATGAGTGTCGCTTTAAGCTGGTTAAAGGCCTTCTGACACTCTTCAGTCCACTGAACTGCATTTGGCTGTTTCTCTTTGGTTAGGTCTCTCAGTGGGGCGGCGATTTGGCTGAATTGCGGTACAAATCACCTGTAATATCTGTCCAAGCCAAAGAAGGATTGTACCTGTTTCTTTGACTTTGGAACAGGCCACTTTTGGATAGCATCCACTTTGGCTTGTAGGGGGTTGATGAAGTGAGCTGTAGCTCACGAAAGCTTATGCTCAAATAAATTTGTTAGTCTCTAAGGTGCCACAAGTCCTCCTTTTCTTTTTGCAAATACAGACTAACGCGGCTGCTACTCTGAAACTTGACCCACCTGGTGTCCAAGGTAAGTCACTCTGTTTAGGCCTATTTGACACTTCTTAGCCTTAACAGTTAGTCCTGCCTCCCTTATGCGCTTGAAGACTTTTTGTAGATGTTCCGTGTGTTCTGCCCAGGAATCTGAAAATATGGCCACATTGTCAAGGTAGGCGACTGCATATTCTCCCAATCCTGCTAGGAGACCATCCGCAGCCCAAAAGGGAGCACATTAAATTCATACAGACCGACATGTGTGATGAAGGCTGACCTTTCCTTGGCGGATTCATGTAGCGGTAGCTGCCAGTACCCCTTGGTAAAGTCCAAGGTAGAGATGAACTGGGCCCATCCCAGTTTCTCCAATAGCTCATCTGTGTGTAGCATTGGATAGTTGTCTGAGCAAGTTACAGCATTTAGCTTATGGTAGTCCATGCAAAAACGTATCTCCCCATCTGGTTTGGGAACTAGAACCACTGGAGATGCCCATGCACGGCGGGAGGGGCGGATTACACCCCTCTGTGGCATATCCTGGATCTCCAGTTCTATAGCAGTTTTAGCTTCAGCAGACACCCGGTAAGGTTGGGCTCTAATTGGGTGAGCATTACCTGTGTCAATAGAGTGGTATGCCCATTCAGTCAGTCCTGGGGTGGCTGAGAACGTCGGCGCATAGCTAGTGCACAGCTCCTTGATCTGCTGTCGCTGCATACGCCCAAGGGTCATGGAGAGGTTCACCTCTTCCATGCCACCATCACTTTTCCCTTCGTAGTAGACACCTTCAGGCCACTCAGCGTCATCTCCTCCCTGGACTGTAAACCGTAGGCGTTCGGTTTGAAGTGGGGGATGCTATGAGATAATTAACAGCTCCCAGGTGCTCTTGGACCATGAATGGCCCTTCCCACGACGCTTCCATTTTATGGGCCTGGAGCACCTTTAAGACCATGACCTGGTCCCCTACTTTGAAGGAACGCTCTCTGGCATGTTTATCATACCAAGCTTTTTGCTCTTTTTGAGCATCCTTTAGGTTTTCTCTAGCAAGGGCTAAAGAGGTTCGGAGGGTGGTTTGTAGATTGGTTACAAAGTCCAGAATTCAGAGTAGCAGCTGTGTTAGTCTGTATTCGCAAAAAGAAAAGGAGGACTTGTGGCACCTTAGAGACTAACAAATTTAGTAGAGCACAAGCTTTCGTGAGCTACAGCTCACTTCATCGGATGCATTTGGTGGTAAATACAGTGGGGAGATTTATATACACACACAGAGAACATGAAACAATGGGTTTATCATACACACTGTAAGGAGAGTGATCACTTAAGATGAGCCATCACCAGCGGCGGTGGGGGAGGAGGAAAACTTTTCATGGTGACAAGCAAGGTAGGCTATTTCCAGCAGTTAACAAGAACATCTGAGGAACAGTGGGGGGTGGGGTGGGGGGGAGAAATACCATGGGGAAATAGTTTTACTTTGTGTAATGACTCATCCATTCCCAGTCTCTATTCAAGCCTAAGTTAATTGTATCCAGTTTGCAAATTAATTCCAATTCAGCAGTCTCTCACTGTTTTTGAAGTTTTTTTGTTGAAGGATAGCCACTCTCAGGTCTGTAATCATGTGACCGGAGAGATTGAAGTGTTCTCCGACTGGTTTTTGAATGTTATAATTCTTGACGTCTGATTTGTGTCCATTTATTCTTTTACGTAGAGACTGTCCAGTTTGACCAATGTACATGGCAGAGGGGCATTGCTGGCCCATGATGGCATATATCACATTGGTAGATGTGCAGATGAACGAGCATCTGATAGTGTGGCTGATGTGATTAGGCCCTATGATGGTGTCCAGAATGTTAGTTCCTGAAGAAGGTGTAAACCCCTCCCATTGCTGCTTCACCAACTGTAATGTTCCCTTAACCTCGCGGACATATAGAAGTTCAAATGGTGAAAACTCTAAACTGGGATGGGGTACAGCTCTGTAGGCAAAGAGCAACTGCTGCAACACTAGGTTCCAATCACTGGACTGCTCATTTACGAATTTATGTATCATGGCCTCCAAAGTTCCATTAAACTTCTCCACCAGGCCATTGGTGTGATGGTGGTAAGGAGTGGCAAACAAGTGATTCACCCCATAAGCTTCCCAAGGGCTTTCCATAGTTCCTGCCATGAAATTAGTTCCCGAATCCGTAAGGATGTCAGAGAGCCAACCTACCCTGGCAAAAATGTCCGTTAGTGCCTGACTCATACTTTTAGCCCTGGTGTTGCTTAGAGCTACTGCTTCCGGCCATCGGGTGGCAAAATCCATGAAAGTCAGTATGTACTGCTTTCCTCTGGGTGTCCTTTTCGGGAAAGGACCCAGAATATCCACAAAAAGAAAAGGAGTACTTGTGGCACCTTAGAGACTAACAAATTTATTAGAGCATAAGCTTTCGTGAGCTACAGCTCACTTCATCGGATGCATGAAGTAAGCTGTAGCTCACGAAAGCTTATGCTCTAATAAATTTGTTAGTCTCTAAGGTGCCACAAGTACTCCTTTTCTTTTTGCGAATACAGACTAACACGGCTGCTACTCTGAAACCTGAGAATATCCACAGTGACTCGCTGAAATGGAACCTCAATGATGGGGTGTGGCTGGAGAGGGGCTTTGACCTGGTCTTGGGGTTTTCCCACTCTTTGGCACACCTCACAAGACCGGACATAGGTAGAAATATCCTTGCCCATTCCCTCCCAGTGGAACGACTTTCCCAAATGGTCTTTGGTTCTGTTCACCCCAGCATGACCACTAGGATGATCATGGGCTAAGCTCAAGAGCTTTTCCCGGTACTTAGTTGGAACTACAAACTGCCTCTGAGGATGCCAGTCTTCCTGGTTTCCAGCAGAAAGAGTTTCCTTGTATAAAAGTCCTCTTTCTACAACAAACCTCGATCAATTAGAAGAGCTGAGAAGCGGTGCGTTGCTCCGTGCCACCATCCAAGCTCTCTGGAGGCTTTCAGCTACTCCCTGTTCAGTCTGGAACTGTTCCCTTGATGCTGGAGACATCAGTTCCACTGGATTGTGGCCCTGGGCTTGGTCCCCCTGGAAGTGATGCAGGTGATGGGGCTGTTTTCGTTGACTGTGAACTGCTCTCCACTGGTGCACTATGCTGGGGTTCAGGCTCCTGCTGAGCATCTTGTGTAGGATTATCTGCTGCTGCTGGTGCAAGTTCGGTGGGGCCCTCTGGTGTTGGGGTTGCAAGTACTGGATTCAGTGCTGGCAATGGGTCTGGTGCTGGTTGTTCCACTGGTTCCGGTTCTGAGACTGGCTCTGTCTGGGTCTCTGGGACTGGATCCACTACTGTTGCAGACATTGGCATGAGGTCTGATTCCATCACCTCTGACCAGGTCCTGGTAGAAGTTTCTGGAATGGAGCTATGTCATAAATATAAAGGAAAGGATAACCACCTTTCTGTGTACAGTGTTATAAAATCCCTCCTGACCAGAGGCAACATCCTGTTACCTGTAAAGGGTTAAGAAGCTCAGCTAACCTGGCTGGCACTTGACCCAAAGGACTAATAAGGGAACAAGATATTTTCAAATCTTTGGGGGAGGGGGGGAAGGCTTTTGTTTGTGCTCTTTGTTTACTTGTTTATTCTCTCTTGGATCTTGGAAATCCATCTTCTCCAACCCATCCTAATCCAAGTCTCCTATATTGCAAGCAGTATAGGTAAACCAGGCAAGGCGGATTAGTTTATCTTTTGTTTTATGTTAATTTTCCCTGTGTTAAGAGGGAGGTTTATTCCTGTTTTCTGTAACTTTAGGTTTTGCCCAGAGGGGGATCCTCTGTGTTTTGAATCTGAATACCCTGTAAAGCATTTTCCATCCTGATTTTACAGAGGTGATTCCTTTACCTTTTCTTTAATTAAAATTCTTCTTTTAAGAACCTGATTGATTTTTCATTGTTCTTAAGATCCAAGGGTTTGGGTCTGTGTTCACCTGTACAAATTGGTGAGGATTCTTATCAAGCCTTCCCTAGGAAAGGGGGTGTAGGGTTTGGGAGGATGTTTTGGGGAAAGATGTCTCCAAGTGGTGTCTTTCCCTGTTCTTTGTTTAAAACGCTTGCTGGTGGCAGCATTCTGTTCAAGGCCAAGGCAAAGTTTGTACCTTGGAGAAGTTTTTAACCTAAGCTGGTAAGAATAAGCTTAGGGGGTCTTTCCTGCAGGTCCCCACATCAGTACCCTAGAGTTCAGAGTGGGGAAGGAACCGTGACAAGCTAGCTGTGACAGTTTGCTTAGCCTGGTTGCAGGTGACCATTCCCACCCTCTTGGCTAGCTTTACCTGGTTGGCCAAGTCTTCCCCCAGCAGCATGGGAATGGGATAATCATCCTAGACTGCAAAAGTCCACGTTCCTGACCAGCCCTTGTACTGGACCAGCAACTTGGCTGTAGGCAAGTCAAAAGAGTTTGACTTGAAGGGTTGAATCGTCACTTGGACCTCTGGGTTATTAAGTTGGGGTCCACTAAGGAAGCATGAATAGCTGACACTTGTGCTCCAGTGTACCTCTATGTTGTGACCTTCTTCCTGCCCACACTCACAATTTTCCTCCGCTCTGAGGGTATCTGGGAGGCATCTGGGCCTGAGGACCTCTGGTGTGATTCCGGCACAATGAACTGTAATCTGTTGGGGTTCTTGGGGCAGTTGGCCTTTACATGCCCCAGCTTATTACATTTAAAACATCACCCAGCTGACTGGTTACTGGGGCGAGGTGGGTTGCTGGAGAATGGTGTGGTGGGACGTAAGGTGTCTTGAGTGTTCCTTGGGGTGTCGTTGGGGCCTTGGGCTGTCCCCGGTAGTAGGGTGTGGTCTGAGGGTGTCCCTTCTGGTATCCGCTCAAACTGTGACCAGGGTTATTTCTCTCTCTCCTCCCTCCACCAATTTTGTTCCGGTTTGCCCCACCTCTCTAACAGTCTGGGACTGCTCGTATTGATCAGCATAAGAAGCAAGATTTTCTGCCGAGTCCATTTTCTTATCCCATAAACACTGTTTTACATCATCCTTGGACATATTCTGGAATTGCTCCTGTATCATCAAATCCCGCATTCCTCCAAAGCTAGTTACATCCCGTCCTTTGAGCCATTTATCAAACAGATCCTTCATCTGGTTTACATAAGCCACATTACTTAGTCCAGGCCCTCTCTTAAGGGTTTTAAATTTTACTCTAAGTTTCAGGTGTAACTTGAAATTGTTTAAAAACCAAATCCTTGAATTTATCATAGTTAGAAGCCACATCAATAGGCATCTTATTGAATATGTCCAGAGCTCTTCCAGTCAATTTTGCGACCAATGTGGTCATCTTGTGAGCATCAGGAATTTGATAGAGTGTGCATAGTCTCTCAAAGGTGAGAAAATATTCAGCAATATCACTGGATTTATCATACTGTGGACATAGTCGCTCCCATTTGTGGATTGTTGGGGAAGGATTGTTAGGGTTATTCGATATATTCTGCTGAGCCCTTGCCTTCTCTATCTCCAGTGCATGCTTCCTCTCTTTTTCCCTCTCCTCCATTTCTTTTTCTTTTGCCTCCATAACTCTCCTGTGGGCAGCTTCTTCTGCCTCCACCCTGGATTTTTCTGCCTCCCTAGCAGCTTTTTCTTTGGCCACTTGTGCATCAATCTCCATCCGTTTGAGTTCTACCCATCTTTCATGTTCCTTCTATCTTTCCTCAGCTTCCAATCTGGCTAATTCCAGTTTCTGTTGGACATTGCTTTCTGTCATTCTAGCCTCTCTATGTTTAACCTAGCTATACCAGAGAGTTAGAAAGAAAAAAACCTGTTTGTGAATTCCCAGTTTGCTGTGCTGTAACCTGATACCTTTCCTTTGATAGCTGTTCCCAGCCTACAAAAAAATCTTTTTGTTAGAAAACATCTCTGCCTCCAGACAGAGACAGAAAACCCTCTAGCTGCTCTCAGTTAAAAAAAAAAAAAAAAAAAACGCCTCTTCAGGTCTGTGCTTTTCATTCAAAATGATCTCTGGTTCAAAATGATCCCACCACTTTGACAGCATGTCAGGGTTCCTTCCCCACTCTGAACTTTAGGGTACAGATGTGGGGACCTGCATGAAAAACCCCCTAAACTTATTTTTACCAGCTTAGATTAAAAACTTTCCCAAGGCACAAACTTTGCCTTTTCTTTAAACAGCATGCTGCCACCACCAAGTGATTTAGACAAAGAACAGGGAAAGGACCACTTGGAGTTCCTATTTCCCCAAAATATCCCCCCGAGCCCCTTCACCCCCTTTCCTGGGGAGGCTTGAGAACAAACAACATAAGCACAGACCAGCCTTGGATTTTTAACACCCAAAAAACCCAAACACATTCTTAAAAAAACAGAACTTTATTACAAGAACAAAAAAGATAAGAGAACAACTCTGTAAGATCAGAATGGAAGATAATCTTACCGGCAGCCAGATTCAAAATATAGAGAATCCCTCTAGGCAAAACCTTATATTACACAGAGAGAAACAATGTGGCATTATGTTGGGGAAACACCACTAACAGGATTCATAACACAACCCATGAGCAAAAACCCACCCCAAGCAAATTGGGGCATGTCCTTTCCCTTTGGTTCTTGAGTCCAGCAACCCAAAGTCACCCAAAGTCCCAAAAGTCCAACAACCCAAAAGTTTCTGTCCCTGGTCAGTGCAGCGCCAGAGTTTGAAAGTTTATCTGCAGTTTTACCTCCCAACCTGGGTGGAGATGGGGGGGTTAAGGGGGCTTATGGTTCAAAGCCAATTGCCTCACCTCTCCATGGGGCTCCGCTCCGCCAACAGTCCCACAAATTGCTTTGCTCTGCCAACCACCCCCATGAGCTGCTCCAGCCATCCCACAAACTGCTCCACTCCACCAGCCGCTCTGCTCTGCCAGCCATCCCATGAGCTGCTCCAGCTGTCCTGCAAACTGCTCTGCAATATATCTTCAGCACCCCCCACTACTTAACAACATTCAGTGATTTTAGCTCTTTATAAGTTTAGCTCTTTTGTGCTTTCAGCCTGTAGTAGGGGAACCTCAGTGCTGGTGCACCATTGGCCCAAAATGAATTCAGCTCAGCAGCCTGTAACTAGACTCCTAATGGAATCAAAATTAGCTCTGATATTCTATAGCCAAGAGAGGAAGCAGCGCAATCAGCATGTAAAACCCTCACAGGGGAACAACATACCACCTATCCCCAACCTCTCTCAATTCACTGAGTTTTGGAACCCATGTCCCTTGCCTAGCGAGTGGTACTAAGTTGATGGTGAGTCCCTCCATCATAACAAAAGGCCAAATACAGTTCCACTCTCCTTGATTCACATAATCAGGATAACAACAATTTATTCTTTCTGCTCTGTTATTGGGATAACAGAGAAACTGGGGATCCCACAGCAACCAAAGTGGCCATTTGGGCAGCTATGGGCTCATGCTAGGTGGGGTGGGTGTCGCCTATGCAAATGAGATCAGCCCCTGAAGTTCTTTTCCACAACTTGCCACAACTCACCACCAGATGTCAGGGTGGAGCTCACCCCGACTCTGCTTCCAGACACAAAACCAGGAATACTTATTCCCTCCAGCACAGCGAATTTCACAAGCCAAAAGAAAGAAAACCTAACGCATTTTCTCGCTAGATTACTTACTAATTTACTTTGGAGGGCTTGCATCCTTGATCTGTTCCCGGCGAAGGAATCACACAGACAGACAAAAGCCTTTCCCCCCCTCCAGATTTGAAAATATCTTGTCCCCTCATTTTGGGTCAGGTGCCAGCCAGGTTAGCTGAGCTTATTAACCCTGTACACGGAAAGGTGGTTACCCTTCCCTGTATATTTATGAAACACGTCAATAGGCTGGAAGCCGCTCCCGACAGAGGAGCCATTGTAAATACCATGTGTTGTGCGTAGGAGGGTTCTGAGAGCACACCCCGCCTGGAGCCGTTGGCTGACTGCCATAAGGGCTCACCAGGAGAGAGCAGTGTGATCGTGCAGAGCTCGCACAGACGGAAAGGGCAGGAACAAGCAGGTCTTCTCGAGCCAGTACCGGGTTTACAGTGGTTCTAGTGGTGCCGGGGCGCCAGGCCCACACTGGGAAGGGGCCCACAAAGGGTTAATCCAGCCTGGGCCACAGCTCAGCAACTCCCCAGCGCCCGCCGAACCCCTCAGCTGCCTGGGGAGCGCAGTGCGCAGGTGCAGCAGGGACTGGGTGTTGCAGGGTGTGCTCGGAGTTGTAGCTTGCACGCCGCTGTGTTCCACTCGAGCCCTCGAGTCCCAGCATGCCCCGCACCATGCTACCAGCCGCCCCAGCTGAAGTGGGTAGAGCGAACCAAAAAAAACCCCCGCAAGGCCATGGCCTGGTGCAGGGAGAGGTTCCTGGTGCTCATCCCGCTGCACCCCCTCCCCCTCGGAGCTCCTGGCTCCCCCCCCCCGAGTCTCCCCTCCTCTCCTGGGGCGGAGGGAGCTGGGGTCAGCCCCTGGGCACTGTCTCGGCCCTGCAGGGGGGGGTTGTCTGGGGTCCCTGGAAGCAGGGGGGCGGGGACAGTGGGGCCTGTCAGTGCTGGTTGCCGTGCCCCCTGCCTGTGGGAATGCCCAGAAACAGCCCCCTGCCCTCCGGGGAGGGAAGGGGAGGGGGCGCAGCCCAGTGGTGGGGGAAAGGGGCAGTTGTGGGGCAAGTCGGGGTGCGATGGGGGAGCTGGGGTGACTCTGTGTGGAGGGTGTAGGAGAAGCAGGGTATTAAGGTGGGGCAAGGGTCAGAGGGAGGGAGGGGAGAGTGGGTTGAAGGTAGGGGTTGGCTCAGTGTGTTTGTGTGTGGGGGGGGTAGTAGAAGAGAGGGTGGTGACTGCCCTGGCGTGAAAGTGGGGGGGGGGGCAGCAGTAGCAGGGAGATTGTGGAGAGCCTTTGTTAGGGGGTTAGTTGTGTGGGATGGGGACAGTAGGAGGGACAGGAGGGAGAGCCCAGGTGTGAAGATTGGGGTAGGAGCTTGAGGCTGGATTGTGGTAGCCTTTGTGGCAAAGTGTGTGTTTCTCGGTGGCCCTTTCTCCCCGCAAAAGATGGGCACCAGCAATTTTCCTCCCCACACTCTGCACCAAAGTTTTGTAAACATTATTGTACTAAAGTAGAAAATGCAGCTTTCAAAAAATATATTTATGAAACATAACTTTGGAATGAGGAGGTGGTGGTAGGGAGATGTAGGTGTGACACCACTTACTGCTTCATCTAGGCTTAATATAGCTCATAAGTGTCCTAATTAAGCACTTGTGTTCAGGGCCCCAAGCAGGCCCTGAGTGTTTAAAGAAAAAAAACAAAACTAACAAATAATCCCCCTCCCACACAAACCAAATTCAGTGGTATTCTGGGTACATTGATGTTAGTCCAGTTTGTTCTCTATGGGCTGAGTGGAGGTCTCAGTGTGGCTTCAAATATCTTATTTTGTTTTTGAATAAATGTTTTCATTCCCATCCCAGCAACACCACATTTACTATGCCATCAATGGTGCTGTCACACTGGGCCCACACTAGGAAGGGGCTCATCACAACCACATGGGGGCCCACAAACATGTTTGGTGCCGGGCCCACAAAAAGTTAATCCGGCCCTGTCTCTAGCATGCCTGGTTTGACAGAGAAGATGGTCTCTCATTGGTACTGGGACCTCAGCCTGCCTCGAATAGAGCCTCCCAAACCACTGAAGAAATGAGGGAGCAGGTTCGTAAAGAAATACACAGTATGTTGGAAATGGAGATATTAGAGTCGGACAGTTCCTGCACCTCACTAGTTGTTATGGTTCCTAAGGGAGCTGGGACTATAAGGTTTTGTGTTGATTATAGAAAGCTTAATGCTGTCACAGTATCTGACAAGTTTCAGAGTAGCAGCCGTGTTAGTCTGTATTCGCAAAAAGAAAAGGAGGACTTGTGGCACCTTAGAGACTAACAAATTTATTTGAGCATAAGCTTTCGTGAGCTACAGCTCACTTCATCGGATGCATTCGGTGGAAAATACAGTGGGGAGATTTGTATTTTCCACCGAATGCATCCGATGAAGTGAACTGTAGCTCACGAAAGCTTATGCTCAAATAAACTTGTTAGTCTCTAAGGTGCCACAAGTCCTCCTTTTCTTTTTGCGAGTACCTGACAACTATCCTATGCCCAGAATTGATATGTTAAATACTTTAGGCAAGGCAAAATACCTAGGTTGGTTAAAGGCTATTGAAAGTAGATTTTCTCCATGCTTTGCTGTCTAAAGGATGGAACTTTGTGAGTACAAAGTGTTACCTTTTGGGTTCATTAATGCAGGAATCACTTTGCAGAGGCCCATTAATCAAGTGTTAAACAGATTACAAGACTTTGGATGGACTTAATATTGTTGATATTGCAATATGTAGCAATTTGTGGTGATATCATAAAAACCATTTGGGAATTGTGGGAAACTTTTGGGAAAGGGGCAGCCTATACAGGAAGGATTGGCTCCACTAAAATGGAACCAGAATTCTGGCACTTAAAATTAAAAAGGTCATAGAGCAGTTTTTAAACTAAGGGCTGTAGGAAAGCCGACAAGGGTGGAGGAGCACGTGGTTCGGACAGAGACATCCCTTAGGGGAGGTTCTTTTCATGGAGATTCTCTGTGTCTTAGTAAGGAGGAGAGGATGGAAGATGATAAAATACAGGTAGGCTCTGATGAGAAACAGTCAAATGAAAAAGAGTCCCATTCAATTACATCATGTAATGGCAGACAGCTAAAAAGTGACAAGTTTTTAAAGTGCTTATATACAAATGCTAGAAGTCTAAATAATAAGATTAGTGAACTAGAGTGCCTTGTATTAAATGAGGATATTGATATAATAGGCACCACAGAAACTTGGTGGAATGAGGATAATCAATGAGACACAGTGATACCAGGGTACAAAATATATCGGAAGGACAAAACAGGTCATGGGGGAGTGGCACTATATGTGAAAGAAAGCGTAGAATCAAGTGAAGTAAAAATCTTAAATGAAGCAAACTGTACTGTCAAATCTCTATGGATAGTAATTCCATGCTTAATAAAACCCAAAGACGTCCGTCTCACTGTAAAAGTGTCAAAGTGCAAAATGGGAGCTGCCAAAGTTCCTTATGTAGGATACTGGGTGTGGGGGTGGCCAAATTTCTCCTTGAAAGTAGAAGCTTTGTTAACTGGCCCATACGCCAGAACAAAAATCAAGTCCAGTCTTTCATAGGTTTGGTTAACTATTACCAGAGATTGGCATGTAGTTTTAGTAATATTGTGTCACAGACTTGTGCAAAAAGCCAGACCCAAATAAAATAGTTTGGGCAAAGGCTTGTCAGGAAGGTTTTGATAAAGTAATGAAAACCTTGTATGCAGTGGTGTTGTAGCCACGTCGGTCCCAGGATATTAGAGAGACAGGGTGGATGAGGGAATATCTTGTATTGGACCAACTTTTGTTGGGGAGAGAGACAAGCTTTTGAGTCACACAGAGACTTCTTCAGGTCAGGGAAGGTTACTCCAAGAGTCACAGCTAAATGTCAAGTGGAACACATAGTTTAGCATGAGTACTTAGCATATATTCAAAGGGACTATCCAAGGTAGAGTGGCCCGTTAATGCCTGTGCAGCCATAGGACAAAAAGGGGGGCTAATGGGTTAGAGATTGTTGTAATAAGCCATAAATATAGTGGAGAGGAGAAGCAAAAAGCTTCTTGTAGGGCATGGGGATATTAATGAAAACTTGGATCCTAATTTTGACTGAGAACCAGCTACTCTGTCAAAACCTGAATCCTTGGGAGAAAATCTACTTTATAAAATAGGAATGATGCCATTAGTAATAGATGTAGGACTGCATTTTCTGTTTTGTGTTATATGTGGAATCACTTCTCTTTCCACTCATTGTCCTTTCTCAGTAGCTCTTAAACCTTAATCTTTGTTAATAAACTCATAGTTGTTTTCACGATAAGCTGATTCCAGTGCTGTGCTGTTAAAAAGAGTCTGACCCTGAGTTGTACCAGTCAAGCTGTGTGTACTTGGGCACAGCTTACCTGGTAATTACTGTGAGCGTCTGCTGACAGGCTGGGCCCTGAAGGGAGTGCTCTGAGGACTTGGCTTGGTGTTTACCTAGTGTTAGGCTGCATGCAGAGAGTGTGGCCTGCGGAGAACTGGAGCCAGGTTTGTGGGGACAGAGGCTGGTGGTTTCAAGGAGCTGAATCACAGTAGGCACGGACAAGACTGCTTCTCGCTAAGGGCAGGGGGTGGCGTGGTGCCTGGGGACCCTGGGAAGTGTCACAGAGATATTCTGCAGCCCTCTTCCAAAGCATTCCAGAGATACGCTGCTGGAGCACTGTAGTGCAGACCCTTACTACAGCGACGGATGGGGGGGGTTACTACAGCGATGGACGGGGGGGTTACTACAGCAATGGACGGGGGGGGTTGCATCGCTGCAGTAAATCCACCCCTCAAGAGGCAATAGCAAAGTCGATGTAAGAATTCCTCCATTGACTTAATTGTGTCTACACTGGGGATTAGGTTGGCTTGACTACATTTCTCAAGGGGGTGAAGGACATAGCTAGGTTGACCTACGTTTTAGGTGTAGACCAGGCCCTAGTAAGACAGGGCTAGTGATCGTTGGAGAGTTCTACTACTGCCATCTGATGGCTGTGGGCTAAAATAGCACGCCAGAGAATACATGATTAGCTAGTGGCTTCATCTTGGCTTGGTTTGTATTAAGAAGAGAAAACCAATTAACAAATGCCTGGAGCAGCAAGGCAGTGAGGGTGGTGACTATGATGCAAACGTGCGTAAAGAGAAGACTGGATTAGCTAGCAAAGCACAACAGACCCCCTCACTGATCTCCACTTCCTATTGTTTGTACAAATACACAAGTCCTTGTGCATTTGTCTGGAAAGATTTCATAGTTACATCACATGACACAGACCTGACCTAAACAGACAGCTGGGGCTGAGGGTTCCCCTGACATGGGTAAATCCCCAGCTGGCATAAAGCTGCTGTAGCAAATCCTACACTCCCACCCCAGGCCCAGCATACTGCAGGCCACTGGCAAGTACTATAATACAGAGCAGCCCTGAGGCCGGTCTACTTATGCAGCACAAAATGGCCTCATGACTGGGAAGCTCCCAAAGTGGCTTGGAGCCAGCTTTGCACCTCTGCCCACCTGTGCTGACTGGTAGGGCTGAGACCCCACCCGCTGAGTCAAAGAATTTAGAAAACTCCAGACACTTATGGCCAGACTGTCCCTGCCCCTGACCCACACGTGCAGGACATAAAGGCATAAGGCGCCTTCCTACTCTCAGCACATCTTGTGCAAGAGCCTACGACATGTACAGCCTCTTCCTGTCCCTCAGCATGCACGTCACCCCAAAGGAGTTTTTGTACCACCCCTTGCTTGAGTTTCTGCTGGGGCAGTGCAATGAGGAGATGGGACGTGGCTGTCCTGAGGGTCCCTAGAGATCTCTTTGTGAGGACAGGGAAACGGAGCCCACCCAGCATCCATGGGATGCCAAGAGCATTGTTCAGGCAGCTTCCTGTTCCTATTGCCGGCTTCAGTAGGGCCAGCAGGCCAGTCAACTGCTCTGGGGTTCTGGCAATGGGGCGTCGGGGGCGCAGCCTCAAACTGGGGCTGGGCTTCATGGATCCTGGGTCAGCAGGTGGCCAAGTGGAGGGCTGCAGCATGGCTGCTCCTGTGGACCCGGGTTCGAAGCCTGTGGGTCACGGCATCCCTGCGGGCCTATTACATTCAACCCCAAGAAGCAGCGAGTGGAGAGGAAAAGAGCAGTGATGGTGGGTCCTCCAAGCGTGCCTAGAGAGGACTCTCCTGAGCAGCCCTTTTGGAAAGCGCAGGGCTCCAGGGGCTGGCCACAGCCCATCAGGGCCCGGCTGGCGGGCGCAGGGGCATGCGGCAGGGGATGCTCTCCGGGGGGGGCGCCCGTGTGCGGGCTGCTTGCACTCGCGTAGCTGGGCGTGCAGAGAGAGAAGGAGCTGGGGATGCTGTACGGAGACTGGCCCGGAGATCAAAGGGCTGGCAGGACGAGGCCCAGGGATATCGTCGCCCAGGGATGGAGATAGCCGTGCGTGGCGGCTGCGTCCAGGGTCCCCGGGCTGGTACCCGAGTAGAGAGCGGGCCAGGTTCCCCTACCAGCCACAGACAAAGCGCTGCCAACCCCAAGAACGGGACAGGCCTTATTTGGGAGCCTGAACAAAGAGCTGAATGTAAAGGGCCTGGATCTGGATGATGCTAGGGATGGCAAATAGACTGTTTCTCTCTTGGACTCTGTAGTCCCTAGAAGGGTTCACTCGGCCAGAGGGCTAAGCTGCTGAACACC
The DNA here is from genome assembly GCF_009764565.3 of Dermochelys coriacea. Taxonomy (NCBI): domain Eukaryota; kingdom Metazoa; phylum Chordata; order Testudines; family Dermochelyidae; genus Dermochelys; species Dermochelys coriacea. The sequence goes on along the minus strand of NC_050072.1, from coordinate 136,362,391 downwards.
AGCCAAGTCGGCCAGAGCCTTCCCGGGGCACCAGGGTGAGAACGGCATGTGGGACTGCACCCTGCCGCTCAGAGGCGCTCGAGGTGCGTGCCCCGCCTCCTTTACACAGTCATGGGCACCAAGTTTGTATAATTTTTGGTGGTGCCCAGAACGGGTCCAAGTCCTGCCCCCCCTCCCCCATGCCTTGTAAGCGGATATATATATTTAAAAATAATGTAAAAATGGACTGGAAACAGTAAGCGTTTAACAGTTTCCCTATATTGTATAATGTGAGGGGGCTGAGGAGTTTGGGGTGCAGGCAGGTTGCATCGGGGCTGGGGCCAGAGGAGGACTCCAACCAGCATTCTCCCTGCCGGCACAAGTGAACTCTGGAGGTGGGGTCCCCTTCTCCCTGCCAGCCAGGCCCGCCAATTGGGTGTGGGAGGTAAAGGGGGCAATTGCCCAGGGGCCTGGGTGATTTAAAAGGGCCCGGGGCCCCGGCCGCTGCCACAGTAGCTCTTCCTGTTCTGGGGAAAAGCATCTCTTGATTCAAAGATGCTTTGATATGCCCCGTGCAGGTTCTGGACCAGCAGAGTTGGAAATACCACTGCCTCGGCCACCCTGAAACCTGCATGGGGAATAGAATCATAGAAGATTAGGATTGGAGGAAACCTCAGGAGGTCATCTAGTCCAACCCCCTGCTCAAAGCAGGGCCAACACCAACTAAATCATCCCAGCCAAGACTTTGTCAAGCCGGGCCTTAAAAACCGCTAAGGATGGAGATTCCACCACCTCCCTAGGTAACCCATTCAGTGCTTCACCACCCTCCTAGCGAAATAGTGTTTCCTAATATCCAACCTAGACCACTGCAACTTGAGACCATTGCTGCTCATTCTGTCATCTGCCACCACTGAGAACAGCTGAGCTCCATCCTCCTTGGCACCCCCCTTCAGGTAGCTGAAGGCTGCTCTCAAATCCCCCCTCACTCTTCTCTTCTGCAGACTAAATAACCCCAGTTCCCTCAGCCTCTCCTCATAAGTCATGTGCTCCAGCCCCCTAATCATTTTTGTTGCCCTCCACTGGACTCTCTCCAATTTGTCCACATCCCTTTTGTAGTGGGGGGATGCAATACTCCAGGTGTGGCCTCACCAGTGTAGAGTAGAGGGGAATAATCATTTCCCTCCATCTGCTGGCAATGCTCCTACTAATACAGCCCAATATGCTGTTGGACTTCTTGGCAACAAGGGCACACTGCTGACTCATATCCAGCTTCTCGTCCACTGTAATCCCTGGGTCCTTTTCTGCAGAACTGCTGCTTAGCCAGTCAGTCCCCAGCCTGTAGCAGTGCATGGGATTCTTCCATCCTAAGTGCAGCACTCTGCACTTGTCCTTGTTGAACCTCATCAGATTTCTTTTGGACCATTCCTCTAATTTGTCTAGGTCACTTTGGACCCTATCCCTACCCTCCAGCATATCTACCTCTCCCCCCAGTTTAGTGTCATCTTCCAACTTGCTGAGGGTGCAATTAATCCCATCATCCAGATCATTGATGAAGATGTTCAACAAAACTGGCCCCAGGACCGACCCCTGGGGCACTCCACTTGATACCAGCTGCCAACTAAACATTGAGCCGTTGATCACTACCCGTTGAGCCCGACAATCTAGCCAGCTTTCTATCCACCTTATAGTCCATTCATCTCATCCATACTTTTTTAATTTGCTGGCAAGAATACTGTAGGGACCGTATCAAAACCTTTCCCAAAATCAAGGTATATCGTGTCCACCCCTTTCCCATATCCACAGAGCCAGTTATCTCATCATAGAAGGCAATCAGGTTGGTCAGGCATGATTTGTCCTTGGTGAATCAAAAGGGTCTTTGAATCAAGAGATGCTGCAGCTTTTTCCCAGAGCAGGTTGATGCATCTTAGGGTGACCAAATGTCCCTATTTTATAGGAACAGTCCCAATTTTGGGGACTTTTTCTTATGTAGGCACCTATTACCCGCCACCCCTGTCCTGATTTTTCACACTTTCTATCTGGTCATCTCGTCCAGCTGTCGCTGCCCTGAGGCTCCTTCGGGCAGGTGGGGGACGGGACTGTGGCAGACCCAGGGCTCCTCTGGCAGGGGAGAGAGGAGGGCAGCACTCGGGGCTTCTCTGGGCGGGGGGGCTTGTGGCCCTGATGGAGGGAGGCGGGCAGAGGGTCCTTTGAATGATCTGCCCTGGGGCCCAGAATAGCTGTCGGTGGGCTGCTGCTTGGCAGCACACTCACCCCCTGACCACACTGCATGTGCTCCTAGGGCCCTTCTCCACCTACCCTGGTGGAGGAAGAGGATGCTCCCTGTCAGCTAGTGGCCTGACTGGTGAAGGGTCAGGGCCCGGGGGAGGGCTGCCATCACATCACATGTGCCTCCTTCCTCCACTGACTGCATCAGCAGCCGCCTCAGCCCACCCCACTCCCTTGTAGCCGGAGCGGTGGAATGGCGCTGGTGGGCACAGCGTGAAAGGAGCCAGCCAGCAGCCGGCAAGGGACGCTCTACGGGAAGCACACGGGGTGGGGCCGGGGAGAGGCCCGGCCCGAACATTGGTGGAGCCAGGCCCCTGTGCTCTGAATATTGGTGGAGCATGGGCACCATGGGTCCATATGTACACAGCCACTCAGGCCAGTTAGTGTAGCTCAGTTCACTAGAGTTTCCTGCCAAGATTCAATGTGCCATACCAGGAGCAGAACCAAGCTGGCATAAAAGCAGCACATGGACCAAGTATATTGGTGAGACCACCCTTAAGTATGAGCAAACGCCCCATAGCCTCTTCCCCCTACCCCCCCTCAAAATAGGGGCACAGCTAGCTAAAAGCGCAGAATACTAGGAATATTCACATTGCCCAGAATCTCTCACACTGTCAAGTACTATGGCAAGCTGTGCTCTGAGTGGTTTCAGAGTAGCAGCCGTGTTAGTCTGTATTCGCAAAAAGAAAAGGAGGACTTGTGGCACCTTAGAGACTAACAAATTTATTTGAGCATAAGCTTTCGTGAGCTGCAGCTCACTTCATCGGATGCATTCAGCTGTAGCTCACAAAAGCTTATGCTCAAATAAATTTGTTAGTCTCTAAGGTGCCACAAGTCCTCCTTTTCTTTGTGCTCTGAGTAGCTCTGTAAGGGAGGGCTGTGTCGTGCCAATAGCTGCTGCAAGGTTGTTGCAAACACAGTGTTTTAGTCGTATGAACTCAAACATGCGGACTTACTATCACAATTATTGATGTTACACTAGGTGTCGTTGCTGGCGTGGGTACCGAATGCATTCACTAATTCAGAGCAAGAGGCTGGAGTGGATGTCACCCTTAGCGCTGACCAGTATTATGCAATACTGCAGGAGACAAACATTTTGAAGGGCACTTCCTTCCCTGCATGCCATGTGACATGAGTCGTACCAAAGCACCCCCAGCCTGCACACAGGCTGCAGACACCCCCCTCACCAGTTAATCCACAAGGGAGCCGGGTGGTTCTGGAGCAGCCAGTGTGTCCAGCCGGATGCAATGGAAAATGTTCTGTCGGGAAGTATTTCTGCTGTGGGATTTTACTGTGGCAAAGGCTGTCTGCATGTCCTCAGACGATCCTCTCTCAGCCCAGTCCTTCAGCTGCCCTTGTTTGCCCCAGGAAGGGCCAAGCCCTTGTGTGGGAGGGAACTGGGTAGCGAGACTTGAGCGGGCCGTTCCGGCAGTTAGGATTATGAGAGCTGTGTTCTCAACAGGTCCGTACCATGAAAGGTACTAGGAATAGAGGGGGCATGGTAAATCCCTGTCCATGTGTACCCACCTTAGCAAGCAGGCAGCAGTAGCCTGATTCCAAACCCCAGCCTCCTTCCACCGAGGAAGAACGAGAGTTCATTTCAGACCTGGGAAGGCCAAAGCCTCTCAGGCGACTGACTGTCAGGAAGCGGCACCCCAAACCACCAGTCACTTTTGAAAATCTTGGCCAGGGGGTATGCACGTGTATGTGTGTGCGCCCACGTGCATTCCACCTCCCATTTCCAGCAGCTGCTGCTGAGCTTCACGGTGCCCCTAAGCTGCCTGTCCCACCCTTCGGCTGTACCAAGCTGGACACCAGCCTAGTGCCTTTATCAGCCCCACCTTCTTGGGCAGGGCAGCAGAGTAAGAGTCCATCCCTCTGCGGTATCCTTCTTCTCTGTACCCCGCAGGCTAAAGTCTCAGGAGACGGGGCTTCTCTGCTGCCCTCCTGCAGTGGTTCCAGCCTGTGGGCTCTCAGAGGGGAGGCGCTGGAGCCTATGCTGGTCGCTGCTTGTGCTGGAGTACCTAGCTTGAGTGGCATGACCCCTGAGAGCACAGAGACATGGGGGGGGGGCAGGAGGAGGCGCCTGTGGGTTAAGCAGGGGTGTCAAGGGGTTGCATGCACAGTGGGATGGAAGGCAGGGGATCAGGTTTTGGGGGGCTGCCTGCAGTTTGGATTCTGGCCAGAGCTGTCGTGTGAGGGTGGGTGGGCTGCAGGGCACCTCTCCCACTCACTGTCCTCTGAAGACAGCTACATGCAGGAGCCTGCATGTGCCACCACCATCTCCCGCCCTGGGCTCATCCTAGGGCTTTGGTGATCTGGGGCTGGGAGGCCCCCAGTGACCTGGTGCAGATCTGCTCCTCCCACTGTCTCCTTGCTCCACCCATTGGTCTCTGGGGGCTCCATGTGTGCACACACTTAGCCCTGCTCCAGGAGCAGGCTGGTGAAGGAAGGCACCAGGCAATGGCGTGTGCACCAGTCTATGCCGAGGTGCCCATATAGAACGACTATGTGACGTGCCAGTCTCATTTAAATGCATTAGTCCTGTGCACTGCTCCGGCACCAAGCTGCTGCGTGTGGTGTGGAACCTGTGCTGTGGTGAACGTACCCCGCAGCCCTGGTTGCTGCTAGCAGAAACCGTGCCAAACTCAAGTGCTGAAAATCAGGAGACCAGATGAAAATCATGAGATTTAAAAAATAAAAGAAATCTGGGTTCTTGCTATTTGCCGTCTGGTTTTGGAAGCTGTAATGTACTTTGGGGCCATGGGTTCAAGCTTTTCTCTACAACCATAGGGCTAGAAATTTATTTAAAAAAAACAAAAATGTGATGTTCAGAAGATAAAATGACTTAAGGAGCTGGTGCTTGACGAAGTACAGCCAATCTCACTATTCTCGTAATGAAATCACAACTGGCAACACTGCAGTTGTTAGTTATTAACAAAAATATATTTTTCCACAAAATAACATAGACCTTTTCAAACAACTTGTTGGGAAAGGCGTTTGAACTAACTGCTACAGATATTTTTCTTGCAGTTCCTAAAACAATTGCATATAAAGTTTTAAATTACAATGATGGAACATCTTGACTAATGACATGAACATGTGGTATTTTATCAGCATAAAAATAGGCAACGGTATTGTGTGTTTATTCAGACATCTCAGATTCTGTAGGACATGCCTCGTATGAATAGAATCAGTCTGTTCTACCAAGTCCATTAGCACTCAGCTGATATCCCATCCAAATACCCTCAGGCCTGGAGACCATTTCTGGTCTCACCTCTGCTGACTGCTGTGTGCTTCAAAGCCCTTATTAGTGAGCAAGGTTTCACATCATAACTCAGCACACCGTTAAGTATCTTCCCCTCCCCTATAGGTGCCGACTCCATGAGTGCTCCGGGGCTGGAGCACCCACAGGGAAAAATTAGTGGTTGCTCTGCCAGCTAAGCTCTCCACCCCACCCCGCCCCACCTCACCGCCTCCCCCCACAGTGCACCGCATCCCCGCTCCTCCGCCTGCCTCCCAGCCCTTGCCGCTGCCCAAACAGCTGTGGCCAGCTCCGGGGGGGACAGGGGGAGCGGGAACGTGGTGCACGCAGGGGAGGAGGCGAGGCCGGGGCGGGGATTTGTGGGGGGGCTTAGAATGAGGACTGGAGGGGGCGGAGTTGGGGCAGGGACTTTGGGGAAGGGGCTGGAATGGGGGTGGGGCAGGGGGTACAGGGGGGTCAAGCACCCTCCGGCGCCACTAGAAGTCGGCGCCTATGCCCTCCCCACCGCCTTTAACAAATGAGATACCTGAGACGTTACACAAGGCTCCTTGCTAGTAGAACAAAGGTCTCCACTGGGAAGCATGCAAGACTCACCCACTCAACCTTGCAGAAAGGTTGTGCCAAATCTATGTGCTGGGCTACCCTTTCTCTAACCCACCACTGTTCTAACCACTAGGTCACACTCCTCTCCCAGACAGCCAGGACTAGAGCTCAGGATTCCTGAGCTCCTACATCCTACTTCTGTCCAGCAATCGGGTATGTACTCCACTGGCAAAGTGTATGCACTCCCCCTATAGGGAGTGACCCAGACTAGAAACAAGTGGGTCCTTCAGCTCAAGTCACAAAGGTCTGTGCTAGGATGTGAAGGTCTAAACCCTGCTATTGCCTGGGGAGGGGCTAATAGTTGCACGTGATGGCATTTTCCCCTGTTCGCTGTATTTTAAAATGGCTTATTTAATTCACACAGTGAGCGAAAATCCTGCAAGACAGGTTTTATCATTCAAAATAGTATTTGAGCAAAAGGAAGGTATTCCGTTCTTGACAAGTTTCAGAGTAGCAGCCGTGTTAGTCTGTATCCGCAAAAAGAAAAGGAGGACTTGTGGCACCTTAGAGACTAACAAATTTATTTGAGCATAAGCTTTCGTAAGCTACAGCATCCAATGAAGTGAGCTGTAGCTCACAAAAGCTTATGCTGAAATACATTTGTTAGTCTCTAAGGTGCCACAAGTACTCCTTTTCTTATTCCATTCTTGGTCACTTGTCACCAGTTTTGATGGCTTGTGTCACTCACTGACCACTGTGGAGCATGAGAGGTGTAAAATAATGGGGAAGATGAATTCCTGATGTCTGATCCTGGACATGCTGCTGGCTTTCACGAGGGACTTTTAAGGAGGGGGGAAATTTTGAACTGTATCAAATGACTAACTCCAGTCTCTTTGCCATTGCCATTGTTTTCTTTGTGTTTGCTTATAGCCCAATCACTCTTCGTTTGACCCAGCATTTACAGCTAGATTAATGAGGATTCTCTGAAGAGAAAATCAACAAACATTTTGTAGTGACATGTCAGAACAAGCCTAAGCAAGATAATCCTGTTTACTGACTAGGTGAAAGAAGTTGTCTACACAACCTACATAGGAGGTGAACGTTTTAGAGCCAGACTGTAAATCATTGTTAATAATTAATATAACAGTTAAGAGAAAAGGCTTCGTCATGAAAGATAATTAAAGGACAATATGTGTTCTGTCACTTCCTAAAACTGTCTGGTATGGAACTACTAAATAATTTAATTACAGCTATGAAGTCCTCTCTCCTGCACTGATATCCATGTAGGCACAGGTCTCACTGCTGGAAGGGGACCTAAAACATATGGAGTGTAAAAAGATTTAAATTCATAGTTTTGACGCATTTCCCTCTTAAGTGAATGAATTTGAGTATGACCAAGATTTACAATGTTGGGCCCATATCCTCAAATGTATTTCGGCACCTAATGCCCATTAGTTTGTTTTCCAAGTCCATACTCAGACCTAGGTAAGAGACTTGATTATCAAAAGTGTGGCACTTCATTGATATTAACAGCAGCTAATGGATGCTCAGCACTCGTGCGAGTCAGACCTGACTGTAGCTTTAGGAGCCTAACTTTGAAAATCTTGGTCTCCATTATTAATAATGCACATGGTGACTAAGGAACAGTTCTTTGAAAGTATCTATGATTTAGACAAAGGTTTCAGAGTAGCAGCCGTGTTAGTCTGTATTCGCAAAAAGAAAAGGAGTACCGGTGGCACCTTAGAGACTAACAAATTTATTAGAGCATAAGCTTTCGTGAGCTACAGCTCACTTCATCGGATGCAAGTGAGCTGTAGCTCACGAAAGCTTATGCTCTAATAAATTTGTTAGTCTCTAAGGTGCCACCGGTACTCCTTTTCTTTTTATGATTTAGACAATGATTTCATTAGTTAAAAAATAGTTGATAGTTTTATGTTGCTTGTACTTCGGCGAATTCTAGTGCAGTACACTAAAAATGGTAACTATGGCACAGTAGAAAAGTCAATTTGAAATTGCTCTGTATTCTATTAGAGAGCACACAAGGCTATATACAAGCATTTGTTTCCCATATTAACGTTAATTTATTACCAGTGTGTAATCTGTAGGTAACTTTAGAACACATGGGCCCAGCTCCTCAAAGCTATGTAGGTGTCTAATTTCCAGTGAAATCACCTGAATCTGTCTAGCTCTTTAGGCACCTCAATACCTTTGCGGATCTGGCCTAAGCCCCTGAAGCCAACGGAACAACTCCCACCCATTGTCTTCTTAGAGCTTTGCGTCGGCCCTAAAGGAGAAGGTCTACGGACTAAAAGTTACTTAAGGCTCATGGGCTGGCACATGCATCCTTTCATCAAGACTAGTTACCTCTTAGGAATAGTTAAGATCACTGAGCTAAAAAACGACATTGAAGGAATTTTACCCACACAAAACTACATTAAAAGACCATCAGCACTTTGCCTAAAACTACTGAGAACCAGCAAGGGGGAGGGATAGTTCAGTGGTTTGAGCATTGGCCTGCTAAACCCAGGGTTGTGAGTTCAATCCTTGAGGTGGCCATTTAGGGATCTGGGACAAAAATTGGGGATTGGTCCTGCTTTGAGCAGGGGGTGGGACTAGATGACCTCCTGAGGTCCCTTCCAACCCTGATATTCTATGATTCTAAGTCCTAGGATGAAGCCAATAATGTGTATCCTACCCCACCCTCTAAAACAAAGAGTGTCCTTTAGCTCTGTGCTGTCTCCATGTGCCAGTGCAGCTGCCATGGGGAGATACAGATGTATTTCTTCACTAAGAGCTCTTTCTTCACTCCCCTTTGTTGGGTTATGCCCTGAGAGCAGCTCTTCGGGGTCAGTCTGGTGTGTCCCAGAGACATCCAGCAAGGGCCATTGCTGCCAATAATTGAACCCTTTTACCTGCAAGTACTAATCTGTGTTATTTCCCTGGGCTTTGGGTGACATTCTCACACTTGCTTTCCCTTGCACGCCTCCTCCTTGCACAGCTCTCCTCTGGCCCTGGAGGGGGATGAATGGAATGGCTGCTATGATGCACCACCTCCTGGAGCTGCCCTTTGACTTGGGGGCTTCTTTAACACGTCCTTTCTGACATCAAAGGACAGCCTCTGGCTCCTCCTCCTCCTCAGCAGCAGGGCCTCCAGCTCAGCCTGGCTGCCCGTACCTCAGAGAAGGCGAGCATCCTGGGCTGGCGAGGGGTGGCCTCCAGCTCAGCCTGGCTGCTCATACCTCGGGGAAGGTGGGCATCCTGGGCCGGCGGGGGGTGGCCTCCAGCTCAGCCTGGCTGCCCGTACCTCAGGGAAGGTGAGCGTCCTGGGCTGGCGGGGGGTGGCCTCCAGCTCAGCCTGGCTGCTCATACCTCGGGGAAGGCGAGCATCCTGGGCCGGCGGGGGGTGGCCTCCAGCTCAGCCTGGCTGCCCGTACCTCAGGGAAGGCGAGCATCCTGGGCTGGCGGGGGGTGGCCTCCAGCTCAGCCTGGCTGCCCGTACCTCAGGGAAGGTGAGCGTCCTGGGCTGGCGGGGGGTGGCCTCCAGCTCAGCCTGGCTGCCCGTACCTCAGGGAAGGCGAGCATCCTGGGCTGGCGGGGGGTGGCCTCCAGCTCAGCCTGGCTGCCCGTACCTCAGGGAAGGTGAGCGTCCTGGGCCGGCAGGGGGTGGCCTCCAGCTCAGCCTGGCTGCCCATACCTCGGGAAAGGCGAGCATCCTGGGCTGGCGGGGGGTGGCCTCCAGCTCAGCCTGGCTGCTCATACCTCGGGGAAGGCGAGCATCCTGGGCTGGCGGGGGGTGGCCTCCAGCTCAGCCTGGCTGCCCGTACCTCAGGGAAGGCGAGCGTCCTGGGCCGGCAGGGGGTGGCCTCCAGCTCAGCCTGGCTGCCCGTACCTCGGGAAAGGCGAGCATCCTGGGCTGGCGGGGGGTGGCTTTCCAGCGAAAAGCTGGCATGAGCTGAGTTTGAAGGAGCTCTGAGTTTTTCCAAATCCTGTCTCCAGTCTTTGCCGTGGGAGCCAAGGGACTGACTGCTTTCACTGTCTCACTGGCTTGGAGCTGCACAGCTTTCTGGGTCGGAGGATGTCTCACAGTGCCAGCAGTGGGATTTTGCTTTCATGTTTGAATAGGATTCCCTTTGCCTCCACTGTCTCCGGTCTCCCCACATGGCTTGATTGGCTCTTGACTCCTGCGCAGTTTCCTTCTCTTCTCCCACAGGTTTTTGGGCAGGGTTTGAAGGGTGAGAGGTACCAAGCAGAGCTGCTTGTTGTGGCTTGGGCTTTCCAGCCCTTAGCTATCCTGGTGCGGATTTGATCCCTCCCCTGCTCAGGGCTCGTCCCAGTATCCCGAAGCATGTTGGCACAGACTATGTGGCCCTGGCGATGAGCCTGCATCAGCGGGGTGAGTCCATCCTTGTAGGCCTTGTTGATCCCCAGGCCGTAGCGCTTCAGTGAGAGGATGATCATTCTGGTAATCCCCATGTGGCCTGCGGCTGCTGTGTGCCATAGCGCCGTGCACCCGGCCTGGGCTGTGTGGTTCCGATCGCAGTCCAGAGCACCCAGGCATAGCCCCACCAGGCCTTCTCACTGGTACAGCACAGCGTGGATCAGAGCATTGCGCCGGTGCTGGTCCCAGTCCCCACCCTGGCCCCGAAGCTCAGCAGCAATCGGGCGGCTCCGAGGGCCCAGCCTTCCCCATCATGGAGGCAGCAGTTCATCTGTGTGGTGCGGCCCGCTCTATCCCGCCTGTTCACATCAGTTCCAGACTCTGTTAGCTCTTTCAGAAGCCTTTCATCAGGGCTTCATTAACGTCTGCTGATAAAGGCAAGGTCATGCGTGCTGCAGGGGTCCAGCATGTGGAAGGGACAGGACCCAGGAGTATGGTGTGCAGGGCTGTGGGAATAGCAGCTCTCCTCATACCGGTACAGTAATGAGCCTGCCTTCAGCTTGCCAGCTGCTGCAGCTTTCCATGGCTGAATCATGGGCAGGTCTAGCTGGGGGGGCAGATATCGCATGGGCGCCAGTGACACTCAGTGAGGTACTTACAAAACAGAGTTATTATGGCTTCTATTTGCTCTTTCAGGAGGAGATTCTTACCCTGACTCAGCCCTTTGTGGCAAGCAGCGCTGATAACAAGGTTTAATCGGTCACTTGTTTGCCAGGTGATAAGACAGAGTCTTGATTTGTAGGGCAGTCCTGCCGGACATGGACTACAGCTACTGGTGTGTGGTGGGAGGGGAAATGGATCCTTGGTGTTACCCCATCAGCTTCCATGGAGTTACCCCAGAGAGGAAGCTGGGCCAAGTGGCTGCTACATGTTATGGTTTATATTGTCCCCCCTTTGCACCTTTTCTCTAGAGGAAAGGAGCCTAATGTCTAGGGGCTGGATTATTCCCCTGGCCTTGCCCCTGTCCTTCTTCAGGAGCACAGGACTGGGGCCTCTGTGCAGAAGCGGGGGCTCAGCTGCCCCTGTGGCAGGAGGAGAAGGGCCGTGGGACTGGCCACTGTGTGAGAGCGCCATGCTATGGGCAGCCAGTGGGGAATCCACTTAGATGCTAAGGCAGCCTTGGGCTGTCTGTGACTCCTGTTCCTTTCCCTACCATGCCATGAGCACCCGAGAGCCCAGGGCCCTGCAGTGCTTGCTGGGCACTGGGTCTCTGAAGATGCGGGGGAGCCTCTTCTTGGCTTTGGTTCACGGGCCCATCTGGCCACGCTGGCAATTAACCTGGGAGGAGGTCAGGATGTGGGCGCTCGGCTGGAAGCCCTGTTGTTCTGTGCTGATCCCAGCGCCCAGGGAAGGCCTGTGACAGGTTGAGGCAGGATGACCACACTGCTGTGCACACAGCCACGCTGCTCATTGCAGAGGGCCACGGCCCCATTCAGGTGCTGGTGCTGCTCTTATGGGGGCTGGTTTGCACTGCAGCCTCCTGCACCAAGCCCAATGGCGGAGGATTTCAGTACTAAGGGGTGAACTCAGCCTGGCTGGGATGCTCTGTAGTACAGTCCCACCCAGCCGGACTCCAGCTCCATTGCACTGGGTACTGTCTGTCTGCACAGGGAGACAGCCCCTGTCCCACAGAGCTATGGGCCAGAGTCCAAAGGGATGTAGGCACTGAAGATGCAGAGGGGGGTTTCTGAAGACCCCACTAGGCGGCTAAGGAGACGGGGCACATAACTCCCATTGAGGTCAAGCACCATCATCCCTATGGCACAGCTGGGACGCTGAGGCAGAAAGAATGCCAGTGGCAGAGCAAGGGCCTGACTGCTGCTCTCCAGGGTCCCAGCCCAGTGCTCCCTGGTAACATGGATTTTCCTCCCCTAGTAACCTTAGCTCCTGCCTGGGAACGCACTGCTCACAGCAACCCAGGCTTGGCCTGGGTACTAAAGCACCTGTTCAAAACAAGATTTTGCTGATAGCAGATTCAGTGTCATTACTGCTCCAGGTCTCTCCAGCTCTGCACAGGTACAGTATGGCCAGTGTATTGCCCCCCACCTCCATGTGCTTGGCACCCAGTCTGAGCTGAAGGGAGCCCCTCTTGCAGGGAGCCCAGCAGCCTTGCCAATCCTGCCTTGGGCTCTGCCCCGCGGAGCCATCTGTTCACAAGCAACGTGGCACCATACCCCTAACACATGTTACACAAGCTGCCAGACAGCCATCAGGTAGCAGCGTCTTTCTGTCACCACATACCTGGGCTAGAAGAGAACCAGCGATTCAGGGTAACAGTTCCACATCTTATACTAGTGCCAGCCTGGTACAACCCCCTGAGCCATGAAGCCCAGGCCAACTAAACTCTTACATGGCACTGTGGGACCTAAATGGCCCGGTAGGAGCGGGACTGTTGTTTTTAGTGACGTATCTCTCTCTGTAGCACTCTCACTTTACTCACTCTAGAGGAGAAGCATGTTCTTCTGCAATCTGCCGGGACACCAGAGAGCTCTCACTGGGTGTCTGACATCAGGGCTGTGCTAGGTAATGGCTTCTTGGCATTTCCAATAGGAGTTTTGTGAAACAAGATCCCTTATATGGCGAATGCAAGAGACTGTGTCCTGCATTGCACATCCTAGCTCCCATCAGCTTTGGGCACACATGTCAAAGCAAAAATATTACCCTAGGCTAGGTGGAAAGAAACCTGACGCATCTGACTCTTACAGATAAGCAAGGATTGTACCAGAGTTATCTCACCAGGCGACTCCATTAATAAGGCAGTGTGCCAAGGAGAAAGTGTGTTCCTTTCTAACCGCAGTCTGAGGCTAGCCATCTACCATACTCAGTGATGTAATGGCAAAGTGGGAGCTTTCAGTTGGAAATTATCAGGAACAGCCACTTGGCTTCTGCTTTCAAACTTCTCGTCGACTCCACCCTAGCACCTGTGGCAATATTGTCACACTGGGGTTTAGTAGCCAGGGGATTGTAAAGCAGTTGTTGGCAGTACAATAGGACAGAGAGGAGAATACAAGGAAATACATTTACACAACTAGGTCTTTTCACAAAGCAAACATTTTGATTAATTTAGTAAAAGATCCATGCCCAGTGGAAACAGGCCATAGTTCTGCTAAGTTGAATGCAAGGGCCTGATCCATACTAATCACTCGGCTGCCAGGTGTATGGAATCAATCCTCTGGGCCCACTAAGATCTCTTTGTCCTGCCAGGGTAGAGGGATCTTAGACCAACCCTGCATGGCTCCACCTGCCACGGGGAGCCAGGGGCCGGCACACAGGAGTGGCAGGGGGTCCTCGGCATCCACAGAGCTCTGGCAGGGACCAGAAGAGAGGATTGTCCTTGACACAGAGACAGACTCAGGAGAGGGGCAGGAGAGATTGGTGTAATGTAATGTTAACTGGCCACTCACTCCTGCTTGCTCACGCCAGAGTCTGTGTGCAAATGAGTTGGTAACAGTATCCAGAGTTGACTAGAAACCATGTATTTTAGCCAAAATCTCCTTGACCTTCTGAACACATCATTTGGCTACTGAGTTGCAGTCTCACTAAGGCACTGACAGGCTAACATTTTTAAACAAGGATACAGGTAGGTGCCCCTATAAACCCAGCCTGGTTCCAGACATGCTGAGACCCCACAGTTCCTCAGTAGATCAATGTGGCTGCAGAGGCTCCCATCTCTGAAAATTAGGCCAGTATCCAGTGAGCTCAGAAGAAGACTTTCCGCTGAGTTCAGTGGGAGCTGGAGGAGGCCCTCAAACTGGCTATCTCTGTTCAACCAAGTATGAAGATTTTGGCCACAGTGCCTGATTTCAGAGGTGCTGAGAATCTAAAACTCCTGTTTAAGCCAACGTGAGCCCTGGAGCTCAGCACCCCTGAGAATGGGGCCATTGTGCTAGGACATTCTGCAGCATCCACTTAGTTGAGGCCATTCTGGGCTCAGTCCTGCAAGGTACTGACCACCCTGCCTGGACAACTCTTTATCCCCATTATAACATGTAGGCATGGAGTAAGAAATTGCCAGTCTCTAGCCTTCTTCAGCATAGCAGTAAGCATGAAATCTATGGCTGTCTTTAGCCATGGGGTGTGAAGATATGTGCCCAGCTCAATGCTCAGGGGGGTAAGCCACATCCTCCCTGTGATCCAGACACTGATTAAAGGGCACTGTTACAGTTTTGGTTGGCTAGAAACACAGCATTGTCTCTCTGAAAGCCTTTGGGACATCTTCAGTGCATTCCTTATCCTTTTCCTGGCCTTACCGGTGTGCTCCCAGCGCTGTCGACACAGGAAGCCATGTCTAAGGTGCACGATTTGTGCAAAGCAGCTAAAGAGGGAGTGTCTTGAGTGAGTTTGACAAGTGAAAGGTGAAAGTGCAACACAGCTTCCCGCCCTCACGGTCCATGAAGGGGCTGCAGGGAGCAAATGAGGGGCCATGAAGGAAAAGTACAAAATATAGATCAAAGTGAAGAGACTTCGGAAAGGCCTAAGATTTGTTACCGCTAGAGAGAAATACCACAGCTGCCGGGGACAGTAGATGAAACTCAGGCAACACCCATCTCCTGGGTCTGTCTGGGAGAGTCATGTGAAGCTAAGCTGTAGTTACCTGTACAGCAGCGGCTGGAAAACTGGTTAAAGAGCTGGCTCCTCAGTGCTGCCTGAGATCTAGGTCTACATTGCAAGGCCCAATCCAGAAATGGGCTCTGCCATGGAAACCTCTGGCCTTCCGCGGGAGTAGGGGCTGCTGGGGAAGAGCAGCCCAGGGAATCGGGTCAGGGCAGGGGGCTGGAAGAGAATCCCCAAGGTCTGCGGTATAATCCTGAGCACACAGCTGCCGAGTTTTAGAGGTATAATATCTGGGGGGGAGGAGGGGAATGAACAGATTTCTCCAGTATTCCTAGGTAGGCAAAATACCAGTAATGGTAGACGATGGTGTAAGTGTTTAGTTTTTATTGCTCACACAGGAATAGCAGATCTAAATCATTCTACAGTGTTTGGACTTTGACCAAAGCAATGGGAAGGAAAAAAGGATCAAAATAAAACTGAGGGGTAGTATCCATTATCTGTATGGTCATTTTCCAGGGGGATATTCAAAGCCTCTGATATTCCTGCTTCTTCTGACTTTGGCAATTCCCCATGCTCTGTAAAAGAAAAAGAGCAAAGCCATTTCCATGTTGAGTGTCACAGTATTTTCCTTAACTCCCCAGCTGCTGGAATCATGTGATCACTTTAGAATCTCAGCTTTTACAAAGAAAGAAAGAAAGAAAGAAAGAAAGGTTCCTATCCCTTTGTGAGGGGGTGTCCTCCACACACAAAGCCTGAAGGGGTAAATTAGGCCAATTAACTTGCTTCTGGAGAAAAGCCAGGGATTGTGAAAACCTAACTGCTGATGGAGTCCTGCTGGGGGAGGAGCTGGGCCAGGTTAATAAAGCCAGGAAGTTGGCAGCAGAAAGGGGGCTGTGGGGAAAGTCTTCTCTACTCCTGTTCTGGGAGAAGGGATGTGTATTTGGGGCTATGGCATGTAGTCTACAGTTACTGCCTGGGAGGAGGGGGTTTGGACTGGCAAACCCAGAAAGTGGGGGGACCAGAAGGTCAAGATCAGAAGTCGGAACGTGTCCAGGAAAAGAGCAATAGGGCCTGAGGGAAGGCAGACTATAGTTGCAGGTACAGTGTCCCTGGGCGGGAACCTGGAGAAGTGGATGGGCCCAGGTTCTCCTGCCAGCTACTAGGGAAGTGGCATGGACCAGGCAGTGGAGTTCAGACTGCCTAGGGCTGCTGTTGGGAGATCTTTTGTTACCCTAGAAGGGGGGGACTATAGTGACCTGACTGGAGGACTGAGTCCTGAAGAAGCAGCATCCTTTGTGCCAGAGAAAGAGGGAGACCATGGGCCAAGGAACCAACAGGAGGGAGTATCTGATCTGGAACCAGCTAATTCCCAGAGCAACCTGGTGGAGGCGCTCCAAGGGTGAGTGAATCCCATGACACCTTGTTTCTCTGTGCACTGATTTGGGGGGCCTGACTCAAGATTTTTAAATGTGTGGGTGGATGACCCTGCATAGCAGTGGCAGATAAGATGCTGGCCCCTGGTTACATAGACATCCCCTTTGCATAGAAGGATTACGTACACAGGGCCAGCCTGCAATGAGCTCTGCATGGGGGGACTCCTGCCCCCACACAGAGACCTGGGAGGTCCATGGGGGCCTGTGAAGGCACATGGGATCTTGATGCAGGATTGGGGTTTCTGGGCTCCAATGGAAGTTGATGGGTGTAGCAGGCACCCAGCACCTCTGACACACTGGCCCTAAGGGGATGGTTTCAAAGTCCCTAGGGGAGGTGGATTTTCAGTTTCTATCAATGTCAATGGAAAATAGGCAACCAAATCCCATAGCCAGTTCTAAGAATTTCAGCCCAAATCTCTAGGTAGCCCCCTGTGGAATAAACATGAACAGCCTGATATCAACAGCCCTAAATCCCAGTGAGTTCCTTGTGAGCCAGGAAGAGGCCCAGGTAATATAGGAACACTGTCGTCTCTGTAGCTGTCCCACGGGGCACCTATGCGGAGAAGCCCTGGGCCCACACCTGCCATTTCCAGACTGCACTGGTGATGAATGGGACTGGACTCGGCGGGATCCCCTTCTTGTTGCCCAGTCCCCGGCTCGGCTCGGCACTGCACTGACTGTCTGGGACATCCCTGCTGGGGAGACCGCCAGAGTGGGGAAATTCCCCAAAGGCCTAGACAGAGCCATCAGCTCCACTCCTGCCTTGTGGCCAGGGAAGCGGGGCCTTCCCAGGGGCTGCTGTTTGGAACAGACTGGCTCAGCAAGCGGGATGCCAGGAGGTGCTGCAGCTTTGTCACTGCCGTGTACAAATGCAGGCTTGAGCAAGGAAGAGGCTCTGCAGCTAGCCAGAGGCAAAGACCCGAAGCTCCTGAGTCACTGCTTCATTGCCTGGCTGGGCAGTTCCTGTCCTCCCCAAGGATGCACCTAGGCACGAGTTCTCTGGGAATGTGCTCTGATCTGAAGAGGGAGGGACAGCTCAGTGGTTTGAGCACTGGCCTCCTAAACACAGGGTTGTGAGTTCAATCCTTGAGGGGGCCATTTAGGGATCTGGGGCAAAAATTGGGGATTGGTCCTGCTTTGAGCAGGGGGTTGGATTAGATCCCTCCTGAGGTCCCTTCCCACCCTGATATTCTATGATCCAAGAGGGTCTCTAACCACTTACCTACTGGATGCAGAGTATACTCGGCTGGGGGGCCCTCCACAGCCTCCTGCTGAGTCCCACCAGACAGCTCTTGAGCCACAGATAAGGCGGGCTCCTCCTCATGGTGCCCTGGAGATCCCTGTGCTTTCTCTGGGAGTTCCTTCTCCACCTCCTCTTGCTGAGGCTGAGGCTGAGGCTCTGGCTCGTTACCCTGCTGTCGGCCTCTTCTTCCAGCTCCTCGGCCCCTCTTTGGCCCTTTGCTCTTCTCCCGCTCTCTGTCGGAACATTACAGCATCTCGCACAGCGCCATGAACCAGGGGACAAAGGAGAGGGAAGCCCTCAGCTGCCAGGCACTGTCAATGGGAGCTGGCGTTGGGTTCCCCTACGCAGAGCTCTTTGTCAGTGTAGCTGTTCTGCTGTGCTCTGCTGGCAAAGAGCTCCTACTGTGGACACAACTAGGCCAGTAGCCCTCAGCACTATTGCCGGTGCAGCTTTTTCCAGCCACTCTGCTTCTCCTCCCGCACCCCAGCCCACGCAACCTGAACTCAACTGGCAAAAGTGTAGTTCTGCTGCTACAGCTGGCTGCACTAGGGGCTTTGGCTGGCACAGCTGCATCCATCACAGGCCACACAGAGCAACGCTGGCCAAAGTCTGTCGCTAAACCTGGCCTGGGCCTTAGTGCCTCTCCCTTTTGTCTCTGTAACATAGAAGTGGGCAAACTTGCTATTCTGGGAGAGAAATCACTGCCTGGGAAAATAATGCCCTGTGGCCAACACAGCCTTTCCTATGGATTGATGCACACAGCTGGTGAATTCTGAGCTTGCCTGGGTAATAGGGGCTCATGCCTAAAGCCAAGTGTCCCACACGGGCTTGCCTGAAGCCTCCACCTAGGAGGGTCCAGGGCTTAGCCCCTTCTGAGTGGAGCCTGAAGCCATGATGGAATGTTGGGCACAGTTGTTCAGATCTTAGAAGTGAACTGAGAAATAGTGCGTGAGACGGGGCAATATCCTGGACAAACCTTATTGAATTAAGTTTATGTATCCATGTGGGCCAGGGATTGTCTGTAATTCCATGGGGGAGGGGGAATCACAGCCCTCCAGGAACTAACCATGGGAGGCGAGTAGGCAAAGTCACACCTCCAGAACAGTATCACATATACTGGTTCAAGCTGGATTCTCCAGGGACCAGCAGCCAAAGAAAGGACTTCTGGTTAAATATCCTGAGTTTAAACTGACTCGGGGCCTTCTTCCTGATCCAGTAAATGGACCGGATCTCTGGTCCCAGGGGGCCCCCAGTCCTTGGGGAAGAGTTGGAAGGAATTTAGCCTACTGAGACAGCATAAGACTGAGAGGGCTTTTTCTGAGCTGAAGCTGGAGTGAAGTTCTGAGCACAGGAAAATCATTCAGTGGGGTTTGAAGGACTTGCTGGAGTCAAGGTGATCTCTGGTGAGCTCACTGGTATGTGTGTAGGTTCTTTTCCTGTTTTCTCTGGAATGCTTTCACCTTAAGAATAAATGTGCTTGCTTAGGCAGAGCCGTGTGGTAACTTAACTATGGCAATTACCCTGTTTGCCATCTCTGAAGAGAAAAGTCAAGCAGGCTGAGTAGGCAGCCAAGCTGCTGGGGATCTCCCAGTGTAGGCAGGGAGCTGTACAGTCTGGTCAGGAGGGAGAAAGATGTCTGGGAAGCTGGGAGCCTACAGTGGGTCTCCTTGCTGGGCCACAGCAAGGGAAAACAGGTGCAGTGCCCTGAGCTGTGATGGTGTGGTCACTGGAGATAGGGCTAGATGGCCCAGTCCAGAGCAAAGGAGCAGGAGCAGCCCTGAGAGGCAGCGTGACTCTCACCCACCCCGAATCACAATTCCGCCTTCCTGCCCAAGGTCTCCCACAGCTGCCATGTCTGACAGTTTATGCAAATTATTTAATGAACTTTGCATATGCACAATCTGTGCATACTTTGCATATGCACAATCTGCATATCACAATAAATGCCAGCTTATGGTCAACACACTCTGCCTGGAGCAATGGTGGGAGATAAGACATGGAGCTGCACACCACTTGGCAGCTCTGAGGCTGGGGCAGGTGGAGGGGTGGGTAGGCTGGAGGGTGTCTAGGGCACCAGAGGAGGTGAGAATGGTGCTGGGGTGTCTGGGTAAGTGGGGGCTAGAGGGTAGATGAGGAGACTGATGTGTATCAAGTCCTACCTGGGGGCTGGCAGGGGACTGGGGCTGTCTCTGGGGGCTGGTGGGGGGATGTGTCTGCATGAGAGAGCCTGGGGCTAGTATTGAGCCCCTTTACTTCTGGCCACCTGCTGCAGAATAGCCCCATTGCTTGTATGGCATGATCTGGAGCCCTATTGTGTGCAGCACCCTGGGTAAAACCCCATGGCTGCCTTGGCCAGCGGGTTGGTTTTCCCCCATGTGCTCTGTCAGTGATCCCTGAGCTCACCAGGACATTTGACCAGCAGAAGATTTGGCTCCGTGGGTCCTTTACTTGTGCTCCTCCCCTGGGCAGTAGTGTGTAGTGGCGTTCATTGCACTTACCACTGCACATGTTCAAAGGGACAGGGCTAGATGACTTGGCCTTCAGGCCCCACCCTGAGCCGGAGTGGTGTGTAGGTGGCATCCAAGTAGCCCTTGGAGGAGAATTACAGCCCTGCGGCTCTCAGTGGGGGCTCATCTCTCTCGCCCAGCACCAGCTCAGCTGTGCTGGATCAGACCCCAGGCTCTGCCCACTTTCCGCTCTGCCAGAGGGGACTCCCCATAACAGTGCAAAGGGGTTCTTCTGCCACCCACCCCTATGTGAGCACATAGTCCAAGGCAGAGTGTAGCGGGTGGCCATTCCCTGTCTACACGGGCTGCTTCCCTCTCGTTAAGATAGAATTCCCCAGGGTGTAAGTATAATTTACCCCAGAACCCACTGGACAGTATCTTTCTCTTGTGCCTCCGCTTTCCTTTTCCTCAGCAGCTCTCGGTCTCTCAGGCGGCGTGTGGTGGCCCCTACGAGAACAGACCAATTGTAAATGCGGTGCCATGACTGAAGACTAACCCGTGATAAGCCTTCCTGGCAATGACGGGGACACAGCAAGGTGAGCCGAGTGGGAGCACGCTGGGGTGGGGCTTGTTAGTGGAAGGGAGTCACCTCAGCCAGACAGCGAGCTATCATGTAAATAACACCCGGGACAGAGGTGCACTAGAGGCCGCAGATAAGGGGCAAGTGATCACATCCTTCATGCTGCAAATAACGCTTTAATGAAAGCAGATGGGCTTTGGGCATGGACTGGACATGCCCAGCTTCTTGGACAATAGCTCCCACAGGGCAGCAGTGGGTCCTGCATCCAGAACATTGTCTTCCATTAAATCATTGCATAGCAGCTAGTTGGAAAGCCTGCAGGCTGTTAACCCAAAGCCCGTTGGATTGGCAGGGTGACATTCTGTCTCTTCCTTCCCTTGTCTGTTAGTTAGTCCCACCCTTGGCTCCCTCAGCTCTGAGTGGGCCTGGACACGTGGCTTTACCTCCCTCTGAGTTGAATTTGCTGCTATTTGAAGGCTCATGTATTTATTGCTCATCTGTACTTGGAGAGCTGCCAGGTATTCATGAATCCCAAGGTTTACTCTGTTTTATCTACACTGAGTATTCATTTAAAAAGAAAAGGAGGACTTGTGGCACCTTAGAGACTAACAAATTGATTTGAGCATAAGCTTTCGTGAGCTACAGCTCACTTCATCAGATGCATTCAGTGGAAAATACAGTGGGGAGTTTTATATGCACAGAAAACATGAAACAATGGGTGTTACCATACACGCTGTAAGGAGAGTGATCAGGTAAGGTGAGCTATTACCAGCAGGAGAGTTGTGGTGGGGGGGAGCCTTTTGTAGTGATAATCAAGGTGGGCCATTTCCACCAGTTGACGAGAACGTCTGAGGAATGTGTGTGTGTGTGGGGGGGGGGGATTAACACGGGGAAATAGTTTTACTTTGTGTCATGACCCATCCACTCCCAGTCTCTATTCAAGCCTAAATTAATTGTATCCAGTCTGCAAATTATTCATTGTGGCCTGATGGATACACACTGGTGACCTGGGACTCTCAGACCTGCATTCTGATCCCAGCTCTGCAACTGGCTGCTGGGTGCCCCGGGGAAGTCTCTTTGAGAAGTTCGTGGAGGACAGGTCCATCGGTGGCTTTTAGCTGGGTGCTCAGGGATGTAATCCCATGCTCTGGGTGTCCCTAGCCTCTGGCTGCCAAAGCTGGGAGCGGACAACAGGGGATGGATCACTCGCTGATTGCCCTGTTCTGTTCATTCCCTTTGGGGCACCTGGCTTTGGCCACTGTCGGAAGACAGGAAACTGGACTAGATGGACCTTTGGTCTGCCAAGTGTGGCTGTTACTTCCTGCCTGTAATGACACCAACCTCCTCTACAAAGTTCTTTAAGATCTACTAGTGAGAGGAGCCAGGATTGCTATCTGACAATCTGCAGTAGGTGCTCACACGTGGCTCTTCTCATCAGCTCCTCTCCTATGGAAGGGCCAGATCCCGCGAGAGGCGATGCACCCTGGCTCGGATCTGGTAGTACAGGAACGCACTCGGAGTGGACGAGCAGTCCTGATGAGGGCAGGGAGAGGCTCAATCAGAAGTGAGTTCCCGGGCTTTGTTGGAGCAGGGCCAGAGTGCTTGGCACCTGGCAGGACTGAGGCCTAATGGGTTCCAGCCAGTCAGGGAACAGGAACGTTCCTGTCCGACAGGGCTGAGCACTCACTGCAGGGAATGACAGTCACAGGGTATGTCTGCACTGCAATTAGACACCTGCACTGGCTGGCCCATGCCAGCTGGCTCGAGCAAAGGGGCTATGTCATTGTGATGTTTAGGTTTGGTCTGGAGTCTGGGCTCTAGGTCCCCTGCAAGATGGGACCGTCTCAGAGCTCCGGCTGCAGCCTGAGCCTGAATGTCTACACCATGATGAAACAGCCTGCAGCCCAAGCGAGTCAGCTGGCACAGGCCAGCTCCAGGGTCTGATTGCACTATAGATGCACCCAGAGTGACTCCATGGGCTGAAGGCTGTTTGCAGAAAGGAGGGCACAATTCCCCATTGTGCAGGGCCCAACACAAGATCCCAGTTAAACCCTGTGTAAAAGGCGCCAGTGGGCACAGGGCTGGGCACATCACCCATTCATGAATTAGTCCTCACTGCCCCTGTGGTCTGGTGGTTTTGGTCTCTGACTTGCCCAGTGTCACATGGCTGGCCAGTGGTAGAGCTGGGGACAGAATTCAGGGCTGAAACCCTAACGCCTGCTGTCAATGGCAAAACTCCTACTGACTTCACTGGGGCCAGGATTTCCACCCCAATTTCCTGACCCCCAACCCCAAAGTTATCCTTGTGGTACGGACACCTGCCCACTAGGAACACCGAGTTGTGGTAACTTGGTCCTATGTACATGCCTTGTTTCTCCCTCCCTATGACTCAGCAGCTGCGAGTGCAACTTAAACAAGGCTCACGGCAGAGCTGCCACCATACTCCTTTGCTGAGACTCATAGCAGCAGATGTGCCATGCAGGCAGAAAAAAACACATCTCTAGCAAGGGACAGTGTGGAGTCAGGAGTAAGGAATGAGGCATGCAATATACATTTAAAAGAATAAATGAGTTGTGACTTTCATAATTTCAAACAGAGCTGCATAACAGCATTCCTGAACACACACTAAACTGAACAGACAACTGTTCTAAACAATTACACCTTCCAGCCAACAGCCTCAAAGCACATTAATGCATTAAGCTTCCCAAACAAGCCCTGGGAGAACCAGGAAGGGCTGTTATCACCACATGGAGAAAGTGAGGCTAAGTACTTGGTCACAAGGGATCTGACTATTCTGGGAATAAAACCAGCATCTCTTGACTGCCCAGCTAGTATGCTAAGCCAAGAATAGCCTCCTCTGGATCGGTAACCCTGAACAGGAGGGAATAATAGGAAATTAACTCTGGGAATGCTTCTTTCACATGCTTTGGATCCCACCCTGAGCTGAGCACCAGGCTCCAGAATTATCATTATTACAGTAATGCCTGAATGCCTCCTCACGCGGGGCCCCATAGAGACCCAGTGAGAGACAGTCCCCATCCATGAGAAGCTCACAATCCAAACAGACAAGACGGAAGGGGTGGGAGATCACAATGTGATTCAAAATGTCTAATAGAAAGAGGACAATATGTAGTAAGGGGTGTGTGCCGTAGCCTGATTGTCATATACAATGGCAGAGGCTGCTGTTAATTCTCAGCACATGAATGTTGTGAAATATTCCCTTCTAAATGTACAAAATGCCATATTGACAATCCCTAATAACAATGCCCCTCCAAAGGAATTACTTTAGTGACATGCCATGGCTTTCAGTGATCAGTGGATAGCCAAATAGTAAAGCAACCAGTCTTCTCAGCAAATCTCCTGCTATGTCAAATGGTAGAAGGACGCTCACAGGACTGACGGGATGAATTCACTGATGGTTATTAAACCAGGATGCATTTAGCTGGTGACGCATGCTATACTTTGCATGTGTAACTGAGATCAATTCCTTATTTCTTTTTGCAAGCTAAGAGATTCTCAAAACTTGCTGAGAAACAAACTCTGAGAAAAATATTCTAGGCTAAGTGTAATAAAACCTGTGCCACCTTTACACACCAGCCTAGGCAAATTGTTTTGGACTGATCAGTCTGAGACCTCTAGCCCATTTTTTGTTGTTATAAGAGAGGACTGAAAGGCTGATAAGCAGACTGATGAGGGTTTGCATTCTATTATCCATAGTCCCCAGATGTTGGCATTTGAAGTCTGGTGTATGGAGTCCCCCTATTGCTTGTGTGGGGCCTGTTTAAACCAGAATGGCAAACTGTCTTGTTGCTTAAAATACCCTGGTATCTCTGATTTCAGCTGCATGCCTGCAAACCCTCCCCCTGCAAAGGTTTCACTACACACCTGATTCCAAGACCTGTGTGCAGGTAAAAGCAATAACTTAGTTGGGTTTCACAGCACATGACGGTGCTTTGCATTGACCCCCTCACACACAGGACAGAAACCTGATGCAAAATGCCCATATTCTTTAACAAAAGAACATTGATGCACACAGTAAAGTCCAGACCAAAGAGGCATAAAATTCTATATAACCCTACTGGGTATTTGTAATGGCACAGGATTCTGACCGCTCTGAGAAGCATTTCCAAATGCTTGTCCCCTTTGCAACAATGAGAAAAATAACCTGACTGTTGTTTTGTGCAGGGCAATCATCTGTTTCTTCCATACTCTGTATACCAAGCAACTACTGTAGCTTACATGCATAGTTTTGATCATTTAACTCTTTTTTGGTATGCTATTAGTGAGTTGCAATTTTATCTCCTTTCTGCTAAGAATTCTAGTGACGCATTAGACTATAACAAGCTCCCGTTCCATCCGTCATGACATTAACTTGGTAATGTTACCTGGCACAGTGTGTTCCTCTCTGGCTGGTGGAGGCTGCTGGGAAGATTCCGAGTAAGGATGGTCCTTGTCTAAGCCCTCCATTTTTCTTTGCCGTTTGTTGCTGCGGTTCTGGGTTTTAACTAAAAAGCCGCTTAGCTGTGCAGTAAGGGCCTCAGGAGTTAGGCTACATACTGCAAAAGGAGTAGTTAGAGAAAAACACAGCCCGCCCACGCAACATGGCTTATCTGGCCTGGCCACTGGTCTGGTACTGCTGTTCTTCTTATCATGTCACAAAGCTGGGGGAGCCTGGGCTCATGTCCTGTCATCTTGCTGCAAAGGAACATTAGTGTGCTTCGTCACGACTGGTGCTCCTCAAACAGGAAGTTAAGAGTGGCTGATGCTATTGAGTGTAGAGACCCTCTTATTTAATAAGGTGGGGGGGAGGGAACTAAGCAGTCCCTTCTACTTGCCCTTCTGCCTCTCACATCAAATGGCAGCAAGCCCAACACAAAGGAGGCATTGCCCCAGGCCGAGGGTTCTCGTTTGAGGTCTTAAGTGGGACATAAGTGGCCATAGGCCTTCAGCACAGGGGTGAACTTCACTTTCAGAGGACACTTGTGCATCTCAAATCTCTGAGGTAGAGCACATAAAGACAACCAGCTTTGCCCCAAGGGAAAAACTTTGGCGCTGGGCATGGCCTCCCAGGCAGTTCCTGCTTTCTGAGCTGTCAGTTCTCCACAAGCCTGTGCATGGTGTGTCTCTCCCAGTCCGCGGCCCGCTTTGTGAGAATGTTGGTGACACCCGCTCGGTGGGCACTGTGCCCTTCTGTGCCCTTGGTGCTGCATTTTAAGTAGTCCTTCCCAGTCTCGCCCTTCATCAGACAGTGTCAGTCCTCATACTTGCAATACCAAGGCCCCAACACAGCAAAACACTTAGGCATGTGCAGAGGACGGGAGGAACAGTATCCCAGTGCAGACCTGACCTGGGTCCATCTGCCACTGGAGGGAGGAGAGAACCTCGGGGGGGACTGTCAGTAGGAAGTCCATGGTATGGTGCATGGGAGAATAGGCCCTCTGGAGCCACAGTTGTAAGCAGCGAAAGTGAAGATGAACGAAGGCAGTAACATACGTGCAGGCCACCATGAGGCCAAGAAGGGAAAGGTAAGCCCTGGCTGGAACAGAAGAACTGGCGGTGGAGACCATCCGTTCTTGAACGGTCACTGGAACCTGTGCTCTGGTAGACAGGCGTGTGCGAAGACTGCATTGATGTGGGCCCCAATGAATTCTAGGGACTGTTTGGGATCCAAAGTCAATTTTCTGATGTTTATGCTCATCCTTAGGGAGGCGAGGAGTGTGAGCAGCTTGATTGGAGATTGAGGCTTGAGCCTCCTCTTTAAATCACGCTGCTACCAGCCAGTTGTTGCGATAAGGGAATATAAGGACCCCTTGGTGCTGAAGGTAGGCCACCACTACCGAGGGAACTTTGGTGAAGACCCGTGGAGCAGTGGTGAATCCAAAAGGTAGAACCATGTATTGGAAGTGATGAGTTTCTGCCATGAAGCTCAAATGCCTGTGGATAGTCTGGATATCCATGTGAAAGTACGCATCCTGCATATCGAGAGCTGTACACCACATGCCTTTTTCAAGCAAAGTTATGACAGTTGCTAGGGTGACCATACTAAACTTTGGCTTGCATATGAAGTGGTTGAGATGATTGAGGTCTAAGATCGGTCTCCACCCACCCTTCTTCTTGGGAACTAGGTGGAATAGAACCCTGCACCCAGATAGGTTGTAGGAACAGGTTCTATCACTCAGCTTTGCAGCAGGGAGTCCACTTCTAAGGTGAGGACTGTGATGGGTTAGGTCACAGAAATCCCCTTGGGACTGCCACTGATGTTCTGAGACTACCTCTGAGCCCGTTTTCTCTGCCAGCTTGGGAGTCTGGAACCCTGCCTTGTTGAGCCAGACAAGCTAGCCTGCTGCAAACACAGACCCAGGTCTGAACCATGTCCCCCAAAGCTGCAGACTTAACTGAAAACAGCTTAAGAAGTGCTCCTGTCTCTAGCACCCAGATACCCAGCTACCAATGAGATCAAACCCTAAATAAATTCATTTTACTCAGTATAAAGCTTATACAGGGTAAACTCATAAATTATCTGCCCTCTATAACACTGATAGAGAGATATGCACAGCTGTTTACTCCCCCATGTATTAATTACTTACTCTGGGTTAATTAATAACCAAAAAGTGATTTTATTAAATATAAAAGGTAGGATTTAAGTGGTTCCAAGTAATAACGGACAGAACAAAGTAAGTCACCAAGCAAAATAAAACAAAAACCCTCAAGTCCAAGCCTAATACAGTAGAAAATTGAATACGGATAAAATCTCATCCTCAGAGATGTTCCGATAAGCTTCTTTCGCAGACTGGACTCCTTCCTAGTCTGCGCCCAATCCTTTCCCCGGTACAGTTCTTTTTAGCTCAGGTGGTAGCTAGGGGATTTCTTATGACTGCAGCCCCATTTGTTCTGTTCTACCCCCTTTTACAGGTTTGGCACAAGGTGGGAATCTTTTGTGTCTCTAGGTCCCCACCCCTCCTTCTAAATTGAAAAGCACCAGGTTTAAGATGGATTCCAGTACCAGGTGACATGGTCACATGTCCTATGAGACCCCAAGCCTTCATTCTTCCCAGCCTGACTCACAGGAAGGCTTGCAACTAAACAGAACCATTTAACAGTCAATTGTCCTGGTTAATGGGAGCCATCAAGATTCCAAACCACCATTAATGGCCCACACTTTGCATAATTACAATAGGACCTCAGAGTTATATTTCATATTTCTATTTTCAGATACAAGAATGATACAGTCATATAAATTGGATGACCACACTCAATAGATTATAAGCTTTTTAATGATACCTTTCAAGAGATCTTTTGCATGAAGCATATTCCAGTTACATTATATTCACACTCATTAGATCGTCGGGCTCAACGGGGAGTGATCAATGGCTTATGAACCTTGGATCTGGGCCCAGCAGCCTTCTAGGCAACTCATAGGTACTGGAACTAGAGGAGTGGGGGGTGCTGTAGCACCCCCTAACTTGAAGTGGTTTCCATGATATACAGGGTTTACAGTTTGGTTCAATGGCTCTCAGCACCCCCACTGTACAAGTTGTTCCAGCACCCCTGAAGCCACCCCCTAGTAAGCCATCCTTGTTAGACAGAGTTGCACATAAAATCACGTGAGAGTGTTTGCAGGATAAGGGCCACAGACTGCAATCCAGGACACCATCCTGAATCACAGGCAGCTAATGCCTGAGATGAGACAAAGCTTCAGCTGAAATGAGAAAACCGTCCCCCAACTGTGTGAAGTGTTTGCTTCCTCTAGGCAATGTCCTGTAACAGTGATGGGCCAAGCTGGGCAGGGGAAGCCTGCCTGGGGTCTGGAGGGTCTGCCTAGTCCTACATCCGGTGCTTGGTTCCCGTTATGAAGGTAGTGGCTGGAGGAATGTGCGGGTGAGGGATGGGTCTTGTTTCATAGGGTCTGTGTCTGGTTTTATGGTGATATGAAATCTGGAAAAGAGGGCAGGAATCCCCAGGTGTTTCAAGAGGATGACTGTGCACGAGGGATTCCCCAGTGCCTCGCATTAGTCCCATAGTCGCATAGTCCCTTTGTGTTGCTCCAGGGGGGTGCATGGAACAAAAGGGGCACCCTGTTGGCTAGAGGTGAGAACCAATGCTTGAGGAGCCCTGGGCACTGCGAGCACCCTGATGAAGCCTGGCACAGACATGCCTAGGAATTAGCTGGTGCAGTAGGAACAGAAGGGCAGGTGTGTGCAGCATGCACCCAAGGAGACCCATCCCAAATGGCACCAGCAGGGGAAGATGAATGGCATGTGGGCCTGATGGGGGTCCCAAGTGACAGACAGGGAGATCACACGACACACACGAGGGATTTCTCTGTTCCCCTAACACTGAGACAAGCATGATGCTTCCTGGCCATTGCCCTAGTCACAGGGGCCTGGTCCAAAGCCCCGACATTAGTCAACATTGGCTGCAATGGGTGCAGGCTCAGACCTCTTTCTTACAGTGGGGTCATGCAAGGCCCTCGGCCCCAATCTTGACAGGCACTGAGGTGCCCAACTCCTATTTATTTCGATGGGAGTTAGTTGGCCCAATACCTTATGAGGGCCGATGCAGCGACGGTGGTGGCATTCTAGTCTAAAGCAGCCCTGCTGAAAACATAGCGGTAGCGAAGCTGTGCCTCGGGGCCCTGTATACAAGACTGTACACGGAGAAGTGGTATCTGTGGGTTCCTGTCAGAATAATCACGTTAAACAGTTTGCAGGGCTGGCTGTGCTGGCCAGCAGCTGAGGTGTGACTGAAGGCTCTGGAATAGTCTGTGTTGCAAAACTGCTGAGTAACGGAGAGGCTCGTATTTGGGCCTGGCTGGGCTTCCCTTTTGTCCACAGGGGGATGTGCTCGTTCTCCTGCAGCCTGCGGAAGCATGATAAACGAGCCTTGGCTCCGCAAAATGTTACCGGATGACATTGCAAACCCAGGCGATAAAACCTTTCCACCCCTGAGCCTTTGACTAGCTGCAAGAATCCAATAGCATGCCCCTCCACTGACTTGGGGGCCCAGCCACCCAACAAGAGTCGCTGGGAGGCAGGAGAGGATGATGGAGGGAAGAAGGAGGATCCGGGGAACTACAGGCCAGTCAGCCTCATCTCAGACCCTGGAAAAATCATGGAGCAGGTCCTCAAGGAATCAATTTTGAAGCACTTAGAGGAGAGGAAGGTGATCAGGAACAGTCAACGTGGATTCACAAAGAGCAAGTCATGCCTGACTAATCTAATTGCCTTCTATGACGAGATAACTGGCTCTGTGGATGAGGGGAAAGCAGTGGACGTGTTGTTCCTTGACTTTAGCAAAGCTTTTGATACGGTCTCCCACAGCATTCTTGCCAGCAAGTTAAAGAAATATGGGCTGGATGAATGGACTACAAGGTGGATAGAAAGCTGGCTAGATCGTCGGGCTCAACAGGTAGTAATCAATGGCTCCATGTCTAGTTGGCAGCCGGTATCAAGCGGAGTGCCTCAAGGGTCGGTCCTGGGGTTGGTTTTGTTCAATATCTTCAATAATGATCTGGAGGATGGCATGGATTGCACCCTCAGCAAGTTTGCAGACGAAACTAAACTGGGAGGAGAGGTATATAGACTACAGACTAGGGACCGAATGACTAGGCAGCAGTTCTGCAGAAAAGGACCTAGGGTTACAGTGAACGAGAAGCTGGATATGAGTCAACAGCGTGCCCTTGTTGCCAAGAAGGCTAACGGCATTTTGAGCTTTATAAGTAGGAGCATTGCTAGCAGATTGAGGGACGTGATCGTTCCCCTCTATTCGGGATTGGTGAGGCTTCATCTGGAGTACTGTGTCCACTTTTGGGTCCCATACTACAAGAAGGATGTGGAAAAATTGGAAAACGTCCAGCGGAGGGCAACAAAAACGATTAGGGGACTGGAGCACATGACTTCTGAGGAGAGGCTGAGGGAACTGGGATTGTTTAGTCTGCGGAAGAGAAGAATGAGGGGGGATTTGATAGCTGCTTTCAACTACCTGAAAGGGGGGTTCCAAAGAGGATGGATCTAGACTGTTCTCAGTGGTAGCAGATGACAGAACAAGGAGCAATGGTCTCAAGTTGCAGTGGGGGAGGTTTAGGTTGGATATTAGGAAAAACTTTTTCACTAGGAGGGTGGTGAAGCCCTGGAATGCGTTACCTAGGGAGGGGGTGGAATCTCCATTCTTAGAGGTTTTTAATGTCAGGTTTGACAAAGCCCTGGCTGAGATGATTTAGTTGGGGATTGGTCCTGCTTTGAGCAGGGGGTGGGACTAGATACCTCCTGAGGTCCCTTCCAACCCTGATATTCTGTGATTCTGTGACTGCAGCAGCATCTCCTGCTGCCCCCCCCACCCCCACTTAAGCAGCTGCATCCTGATTGGTAGGGTAACTATTGGGGTGGCCCTTCTGCCACACTGGGGTGAGAAGGAGGTCCCATGCCACTGCCTCTGTCTCTCTGGGCAGGAATGAGACCCTCACACCAAGGAGGATATGGTGTGGTGGTAGGACATAAGAACATAAGAACGGCCCTACTGGGTCAGACCAAAGGTCCAACTAGCCCAGTGTCCTGTCTGCCGACATGGCCGATGCCAGGTGCCCCAGAGGGAATGAACAGAACAGGTAATCATCGAGTGATCCCTCCCCTGTTGCCCATTCCCAACTTCTGGCAAACAGAGGCTAGGGACACCATCCCTGCCTATCCTGGCTAATCGCCATCGATGGACCGATCTTCCATGAATTTATCTAGTTCTTTTTTGAACCCTGTTATGGTCTTGGCCTTCACAACATCCTCTGGCAAGGAGTTCCACAGGGTGACTGTGCGTTGTGTGAAGAAATACTTCCTTTTATTTGTTTTAGACCTGCTGCCTATTAATTTCATTGACCCCTAGTTCTTGTGTTATGAAAAGTAGTAAACAACACTTCCTTATCTACTTTCTCTTCACCAGGACTAGGCATGAAGTAGGGCTAAAGAGGTAGAGCCTGGGGGAGGGGGGGCAGGGAAGACACTGGCATGGTGCCTAGGGCCCAGATTGCCTTAATCAAGCCCTGCTTTGCCAGCTCAGGGTGTGAATTGTCACGGTTCAGGGCAACTGCACCTGTATTCCCCCCTGCAGTCTGGCAAGGGCACCTACACTAGGCATCAGGCTTCTCAGCTGTTCTCTCTTGGGTGGAGATCTGTCTCTCTCCCCCTCCTGACCCGGGTATTTCCAGGCTGCACAGCTCCCTGCCTGCACTGTGAGTGACCAGCAAGCCAGATGGCCTAAGACGGCCTGCTTTGCCTCCTCCCCAGTGTAACTGCCACAGTGCTAAGGCACCACACAGCTCTGCCTGAGCAAGCACATTTAGTCATAGGGTGAAAGTATTCTAGAGAAAACATGTTACACACAATAAAAACCTGCACACCTGCTAATGTGCTCACCAGTGATCACCCCAACTCCAGCAAGAGCTCTGGCCTGAGAAAGGCCTTCAAACCCCACCCAGGGGTCGCCTGTGGTTACAGGTTCATGACCGTCTTGGCTCAGAACACATACTCCATGAATCTGTGAGTCACTTCTTTATACCACCAGGGCCACTGCTCTGTCCTCATGGAACAGGTGATCAGTAGACAAAAGGGCCCGTCCTCAGGGCGAAGTGGCAGAAGGCAGCATTCTTGGATACCTGGAGGAGTTACATTTGCACACGCCTCCCCGTAGCCACATCCTGGGACACTCACTGAACTTTAGACCTTCACAGTGGTTCAGCTGTTCCTTGCAGCTCATAGCACTTCCCAAGGGTTATGTTGGCCATGTCTCCCCCCACAGATGTTCCATATGATTCCACACCAGCACACAACCATTCATATTTTGACTACACTAACGCCTAAGCTACTTAAACTTAATTCAATCAGCTTTCCCTGAATTCAGTAAGGTTTGTCCTGGCTAGTGCAGCAAAGTGCCATGTCTGGCACACAGAAATCAATGTAACTAGGTGCTGGGCAGGCACCCTTAGGGACCCCACGGTCCTATTGCCTGGATAGGGTTAGTCCCTGAATGGCGTGTCTGCCATTAGCTCATATTTCACCTGTGTGTATAACAAGCACTCTGCTAGTGAGCCAGCAGGCAGTCTTCAGCCATACAGCATCACCTGACAACCATCCTGTGTCATTGCTCTCTTTAGAGCTGAGGGGCTGGTGCTCTTGTAACCCACACAACATGCCTCCTAGGTGTGGGGTTCTGTCCCATCTAGTGGCACCGAGACCAGTTACAGAGCAATTAATGAGTCAGCTACAGCCTTAGCGAACAATTAGCTCAGCTCATGGTGTAGAGGGTCATGCACTAAGCTCCAGAGACCCCAGGTTCAATCCCACCTGCCGATGACTGGGGTCTGTCAGTGTTACGCTCTCACTTGCCCTTTGGGACTCCAGAACTTTTGGGTGTAAACTTGAGACCTGATCCTCCCACTCCCATCTAGTTCTAGGGTGTGTGTGGTGTCCCTCTCCTCTCCTCACCCCCGAAGTTGGCTGCCCCAACAAGTGGGGGTTGAGCTTCCCCATGCCCTGGATGTATTACCAGCAGCCAGCCTTCGGACCAAAGGGAGAACTAAGGCAGGGCTGCCTCCCTGTGAAGCAGTGCTCAGCCATGCACGGCTTTCAACAACAGAAGTGTCAGGCCAGGGCACTTCTTCAAACCTCCCCCATAGCCAAATTCTTTCCTATACCCTGCCACTCCAGAGGTCAGGGCCTGGGGAGGTTGGTGGCCTAACCTCAGCTTCTCTAGGGCCAGGGTCCAGAGTCTTGATCCCCCACCCCACTGGGGCACTGGTTGTTCCACACACACGGAGTCAAGGTGAGCAGAATTCCCTCTCTGCCCCTGCCCAGCAGACCATCAGAGCCTGTGGGAAGAAGGTCCCCCTTCTCCCTGACTGTAGGCCCCACTCCCCCAGGCTGAGGGATTTGTCAGCAGATGCAACATGGAGTCTTCCTGGCAGTCTCCAAGAGGACTCATCACCCCTCCCCCTTCCTCTCTGCTGCCCCATTTGCTTTTGGCTGGCACAGTCCCTTGCAGGTCAGGAGCTAACTGAAGCCCACTGTATTTTCCACTGAATGCATCCGATGAAGTGAGCTGTAGCTCACGAAAGCTTATGCTCTAATAAATTTGTTAGTCTCTAAGGTGCCACAAGTCCTCCTTTTCTTTTTGCAAATACAGACTAACACGGCTGCTACTCTGAAACCTGTGGGAGAGTTGTTTCACTTTGGGAATGCTGTGTTCTCTCGTGCTTTGAGCAGAGGACAGGGAATCCGGGGGTTATGGCCTTTGTTCCTGGCTCTCCCGCTGACTTGATGTGCTACTTAGTGCTTGTCAATCACCCTCTCCTTGTCACCATACCTACCTCCTGGGGTGTCATAAGGGTCGACTGATGTTTGTAAAGCAGTTTGAGATCCTTGGCTCAAAGGTGCTTAATTATTACCTACAAAGCATTGTTACTATATATAATTTGCACCAATGGGGGGTGGCCCCTAGCAAAAGGAAAAAAGGCCAAATTCTCCTTTCACACCCTTACTAGCATTCGTCTATCTTTGACACACTGCAGAACTGTACTGCATTCCATGGAACAAGAATTGGTATTTCTGTAGTGCCTTCCATGGCTGGATCTCAAAGCCCTCTATATTCTGTGCTAGTTCCACTTGGGGCCCTCTTAGCAACAGAACATGGGAAGAAAACAATTCATATGATGAGTAAGAGATCCACACCATGAATCTGAGACAAGAACTTACTTTAATTGGTCTTCTTGGGTAAGGTGACCAGATGTCCCGATTTTATAGGGACAGTCCCGATATTTGGGACTTTTTTTTTTATATGGGCTCCTATTACCCCCCACCCTGGTCCGATTTTTCACACTTGCTATCTGGTCACCCTATTCTTGAGGAGATCATGTGTGTCTTTCCAGTACATAAAATTAAATGTTTAAAATAAGAATGCTTCTTGTGAATGCTTCCTATGCTAATTTTATTATTCAGAATAACAACTGAAATTATCGTTATTTGTACTTTTGAATCAACTTAGAGAGTAGAGCATCAATTACGGAGCTTTCTTGTGGTTCATAAGGTGTCCTGGAGGGCTCCAAATATTAACATATTTCATCCTTCACAATCTGGATATCTTGCCTGGTTATTCTAGAATACCAGAAAATAAAAGTTTTAGAAAATATTGCTTAGGTGACATTTAGGATTTTTGTCTAGCAAATAGAAAATAGTTTTGATTTTCTAAAAACTGTTCAATTTTCCATTCAAAATGTGTGCATTATTACACATCTAAACTGCATACAGAATTAGCATAGTAGCCAGTTATATGCATAATTGGTTATTTGTATGCACAATTATCCAA
The DNA here is from genome assembly GCF_009764565.3 of Dermochelys coriacea. Taxonomy (NCBI): domain Eukaryota; kingdom Metazoa; phylum Chordata; order Testudines; family Dermochelyidae; genus Dermochelys; species Dermochelys coriacea. Next base: position 136,327,277 of record NC_050072.1, on the reverse strand, counting down.
TTTGAAGAGTTAATGCTGCTAATTTAATGTACAAATTAAGCATACAATGGTGCTTTTTGTGTGTCTAATTACACAAAAAATCGGTCAGATTGCTGACATCCTGTTCAAAACTGGTGAAGCCAAGTCTGTTTGCTATTGGCTTCCATGGGATGTAAACCAGGGCAGAATCTGGCCCAGTGAGACCATATAAAAATATTGGAATGGGAAATACAAGGAAACTGCAGTGGGACTCACTCCGCTCTGAAAAATTCTGGCAAGTTGACCATTTCAAAAAGCACAATTTCCCTCCTGGTGAACGCCACTATCACGCAGATGAGGTGCAATGTCTACCTGTTTCAGAGTAGCAGCCGTGTTAGTCTGTATTCGCAAAAAGAAAAGGAGTACTTGTGGCACCTTAGAGACTAACAAATTTATTAGAGCATAAGCTTTCGTGAGCTACAGCATCCGATGAAGTGAGCTGTAGCTCACGAAAGCTTATGCTCTAATAAATTTGTTAGTCTCTAAGGTGCCACAAGTACTCCTTTTCTTTTTGCGAATGTCTACCTGTGTGCCAGTGCCTAACTGACAAGGCATCCAAATGTGGTAACTGCAAAGGGCAATCCAAGCACAAGGCAGTATGTGTATTTTGCTAATTTATTTAAAAATCCAGCCCAAGCGTTTTTCCTTAATTCAGTCAGAAAAGTGCAATGTCATTGGGGCCAGGTGGGAGTCTCTTCCTCCCCTAAAAAGAAAAGGAGTACTTGTGGCACCTTAGAGACTAACAAATTTATTAGAGCATAAGCTTTCGTGAGCTACAGCTCACTTCATCGGATGCAGTGAGCTGTAGCTCACGAAAGCTTATGCTCTAATAAATTTGTTAGTCTCTAAGGTGCCACAAGTACTCCTTTTCTTTTTGCGAATACAGACTAACACGGCTGCCACTCTGAAACCTCTTCCTCCCCTCTTATTGTGGGACTGTTCTGATTTGCTAGAGGCCAGCACAGCTGAGCTGGCTGGAGTCAGTGAGAGCCCTGGATTAAAGCACAGGGTCAGAGTGTTGTGCGGTAATGCTGTGTATGTGAGGAAATGTGTTATTGCAATGTGCTAGAAAGGGGCTAGAATTGATTCTGGGCATGGCCCGGAATGAGGGGCGGTGTGCCAGCTGCACTGCCCCAGGAGCAGTCCCAGACTCCCTGCTGATGCTCCCGTTACCTGCAGAAAGTGATTGCCCCCTCACTACTGGTCTAGCTCAGCTACTTGGGCAAGTGAGAGAGGGCTGGAGCCCACCCACCCCAGGGGGAGAGAGAGTAGCCCCACTGGCTCCTATGTGGCTGGACCCGGCAGCCTGGATAGGGTACAAAGGGGGGTTCTTACCCGAGTCACAATCTACCATCAAGAGATGAAACTGCCCGTGTGCTAGAGAGGCCCCCTGACTCTGGAGCCACTCGGGAACATCACCGTTTGCCTTTACGTTGGGCTAGGACAGCCTGTGAACCCTGCCTTCTCTGCGCTGACATCCTAAGGCAAAGCACTCTCTGCACCGACATGTAATCAGCTGTGCGTGGCACCTTACCTTCGCCTGTTGCAGAGAATGCACTCATTGCTGTAGGTGTTTCCATCAGTCCTGCAGACAGGCCTGTAATTCAAGGGGCACGCTGGTGCCAGGGCAGCGTGCTCTCATGCCAGCTGGAAAGACAGAAGCCAAACTACAATGATCTAATTTCTGCGGTGTTAGTGTTGCAGCAATCAGGGAGCCCCTGTGCTGGGGACAACCTCCACTGTGCCAGGGATGTGGCACAGAATTATTCCCGATTCCCGTGGGGATTCCCTGGGATGGCTGAGTGCCTGAGCTCTGGCAGGGGGTCTTGCATCAGCAGGGGAGCTGGAACTAATTGGAGGATGGGCAGCAGGAACAGTGGGAAAAGTGAATGGTGGTGGCAGGGTGGGGGCTGTATGAACTGAATTGATGGGGCAGCCTGGACAGGGAGCCCTCCTCCCTTCCTGAACCGCCTCGCTTGTGTCTTCTTGTGCTTTCAGCTCTGCCCACGGTGGCGAGGAGGGTCCTCTCTCTGCACATAGGGCTGGCAGTGCTAGCAGCCCTTGTTCTCCCCACAGCCCCATGACAGAGGGGCCCTGTGCACGCTCTCTCCCCACTGCCCTGCCCAGCGCGTTGGCTAGAGCTTGGCCGTACACAAGCAAGGCAGAAGAGAACAGCAGGATCCTACTTACCACTCTCGGAACCCCTTCTTCCTCCTGAGGCCCTGCCCCTGAAAGGGAAAGGAACCCCATGAAACCAAGAGCAGGACGCGGAGGAGCCAAGGGGCACCAGTGTAATGACAAACTGGTCTCGCTCACAGAGAGCAAGGACCAGACCAGGCACCAGCGAGAGAGCCACGCTAGCAAGCGCCCGAGGGAAAAGCTCGCCACCCCTCGGAGCAGAGCACGAGCTCAGCCCCAGCGAGTCCACTCGCCTCCGTCGCATTCCATGCGTTCGGGTTCAGTCCTGCTCCAAGCCACGCACAAAAATTAACCCTTCAGTTACTGTCCCCAACTGGGTCCAATCAACTTTCAACCTTCGGAGAAGTAAATTCATCCCTGCTCTCCACGCCCCCACCCCCTTCTCTCTCTCTGCTGCTCTGCTCACTGAGGCCATAGGGCATGGCCAGCAGCACCCCGGAGAGCCATCACTGCAGCAGAAGTATACATCGCTGTCTCCCAGACAGAATCATAGAAGATTAGGGTTGGAAGAGACCTCAGGAGGTCATCTAGACCAACCCCCTGCTCAAAGCAGGACCAACCCCAACTAAATCATCCCAGCTAAGGGATGCTTAAAAACCTCTAAGGATGGAGATTCTACCACCTCCCTAGGTAACCCATCCCAGTGCTTCACCACCCTCCTAGTGAAATAGGTTTCCTAATATCCAGCCTAGACCTCCCCCACTGCAACTTGAGACCATTGCTCCTTGTTCTCTCATCTGCCACCACTGAGAACAGCCGAGCTCCATCCTCCTTGCCACCCCCTTCAGGTAGTTGAAGGCTGTTATCAAATCCCCCCTCACTCTTCTCTTCTGCAGACTAAATAACCCCAGTTCCCTCAGCCTCTCCTCATACATCATGTGCCCCAGCCCCCAATCATTTTCGTTTCCCTCCAATTTGTCCACATCCTTCTATACTGGGGGGACCAAAACTGGACGCAATACTCCAGGTGTGGCCTCACCAGTGCCGAATAGAGGGGAATAATCACTTCCCTCCATCTGCTGGCAATGCTCCTATTAATACAGCCCAATATGCTGTTGGACTTCTTAGCAACAAGGGCACACTGCTGACTCATATCCAGCTTCTCGTCCACTGTAATCCCCAGGTCCTTTTCTACAGAACTGCTGCTTAGCCAGTTGGTCCCCAGCTTGTAGCGGTGCATGGGATTCTTCCTTCCTAAATACAGGTCTCTGCACTTGTCCTTGTTGAACCTCACCAGATTTCTTTTGGCCCAATCCTCCAATTTGTCTAAGGCACTCTGGACCCTATCCCTACCTTCCAGCGTATCTACTTCTCCCCTCATTTTAGTATCATCTGCAAACTTACTGAGGGTGCAATTCATTAATAAAGATGTTGAACAAAACCGGCCCCAGGACCAACCCCTGGGGCGCGTTGCTTGATACCGGCTGCCAACTAGACATGGAGCCATTGATCACTACCCATTGAGCTTTGCTCTAATCTGAGCCTGCCACCGCGAGCCGGGTCGGGGGAAGAGAAAGAACAGCTCCGTGTGGGGTGGGGATCAGGCAGTGCACCAGGAGGGTGGGAGAAGGTTGGGACTGAGACCTGCAGCTCACTTCAGTGGGGAGTGGGTTTGGAGCGTGGCCCTGCCACATGTAGGCCAGATGGATGGAGGAGCTGCCTAGGGGCTAGGAACAGGGGGCTAAGGGAAGAAGGGCTGGGCAGCCTTTATCTCTGTCCTTGGGCTTGAATGGTCCAGGGAGCAGCCCACCAGGGAAAGTCTCCAAGATGGTCCCTCTGTCTCTGGGGCCCCTACTGCCCCATGTGGTGCCTCATGCAGGTGGGTCCCAAACTTTCCCTCTCCCCTTACTCTTGTAGGCTGGCCTCCCCCTGTCCTCATGCTCCTCTCACTAGACCAGGCTGGGCCTGTCTGGTAGCAATCCCAGGCCCATTTGTTACTCTGTCGGCTGGTTTTATAAGGTGAATAACAGAACCTTTGATTTAACCCGTAGCCCTAATGTGTTTCAGTTCCATTCCGGTTCAGGAGGCAGGACAAAAGTATGGGTCAGGTTCGGGTCCAGATCATGTAAAAACACCAGTTTGGACTGTTTCTCCAGTTGCAGTTCGGTTCTGGTTCGGCTCAGGGCTCAGACTCCATCCCACAGCCTTCCTGCTGGCGCCCCCACGAAGGTGCAGCAGGGTTGTACCCACACTGCCGCTTGCTGTTCCCTGTCCCACAAACTCAGCCTCCCTGCCTGTCTGCCCATAGACTGAGAGCTCCTCAGAGCCAGTGGGTTTGGAAAGTGCTAAGCACATCATGGTCACCACTGCAAATAATACACAAATCACTCCCTAGATTAACACAGTAACGACCAGCACAGGGCAAGTAATAGCTGCACAGCTACAGGGCCAAGGGCAGACATAGCCACTTGCATTTTTTAACCTTTGTTCTACTAGCCAGTAAACAAAGCCAAGGACTTCCCATTACTGGGCCCACTCTCCCTTTGCCATTAGATCTCTCCTTTAAACCCGCTCTCAGCAGAATCCTCCCCACCAGCAAATGCTCCTCAGCTGCTATGCTCTGCTGCGAGCCCAGTGACTTGAGGCTGGTGCCGGGCACCTTCACAGCACCGCACGGATGCTAAATGCTCTGAAAACAGCTGCTCAGTGTGCAGCGGCCGTCAGAACGATGAACACAATGTTGGGAACCTCTAGGAAAGGGATAGATAATGAGACAGGAAATATCACCACTTTATAAATCCCTGGTACGCCCACACCTTGAATACTGCATGCAGCTCTGGTCACCCCATCTCAAAAAAGATGTTCTGGAATTGGAAAAAGGACAGAGAAGGGCAACAAAAATGATTAAGGGTCTGGAGCAGCTTTCCTAGGAGGAGAGATTAAACAGACTGGGGCTGCTCAGCTTAGAAAAGAGATGACTTTGGGGGGGATCTGATAAAAGTCGATAAAATCATGACGGGTGCAGAGAAAGTGACCAGGGCAGTGTTATTTACCCCTTCACCTAACACAAGAACTAGGGGTCACCCAATAAAATGAATAGGCAGCAGATTTAAAACAAACAGAAGGAAGTATTTCTTCTCACAACGCACAGTCAACCTGTGGAACTGGTTGCCAGGGGATGTTGTGAAAGCCAAAAGTATAACTGGGTTAAAAAAAGAACATGATAAGTTCATAGAAAATAGGTCCATCAATGGCTATTAGCCAAGATGGCCAGGGATACAAACTCATGCTCTGGGTGTCCCTAGTCTCTGATTGCCACAAGCTGGGACTGGACGACAGGGGATGGATCACTCTTCTATTAATTCCATCTGAAGCACCTGGCATTGGCCACTGTCAGAATACAAGACCTAGATGGACCCAGTATCTTATGTTCTTTAGCAACAGGAACAGACCAACTATGAGCTGACAAACAGACATTCCAGGGCCTGATCCCCCACATTACCCCAGTTCTACACTGAGTTACTGCTGAGTTCAGTGGCATGACATCCGCCTCATACTGGCCCCAGGGCACAGTGAGCCAGGCCCTGCAATCCTATTGTGCCACACATGGCAAGTGGCATAGAAGGCTCAACCTCCCCTTGCATATGGGGCTAGAGACCTAGCATACTTCCTACAGCAGGCCCTGAAAAGCACAAATTTCAGCTGACAATTTTTTTTTAAAGTGGTGCCCTTACCCCACTCCCTGGATCTTCCCCTCCCTCTCTGCTTACAGGGGTTTTACAAACTTTAGCTCCAGGAGAAATCCAAATGCCTCCACAGCACCCTCTGCTGCCACTCTGGTGTGATGCTCGTCCTTGTCCCACTCCCTGCCTATTCCTCTGTGTCATATGCCAAGTTGCCCTGATCCTTCTGCTCCTCTGACATTCTCACCTCAACCACCATGAGCCAGCCACTCACCACCTGCTTCTAAGCCTATTCATGGTACATCCCCGTGAGCCCATTCGCCTGGTCCCTGTACATGGTATGGCTCCCATAGCCCGTCCGCCTGACCCCTGTGCACGGTATGTCCCCATCCATCTGGCCCCTGTGCACAGTACGTCCTCATCTGTCTGGCCCCTGTGCACAGTATGTCCCCCTGAGCCCGTCCACCTGGCTCCTGTGCACGGTACATCCCCATCAGCCCATCCCCCTGGCCCCTATGCACGGTACATCCCCCTGAGCCCGTCTGCCTGGCCCCTGTGCACGGTACGTCCCCATCATCCCGTCTACCTGGCCCCTGTGCACGGCATGGCTCCCATAGCCCGTCCGCCTGGCCCCTGTGCATGGTACTTCCCCGTCAGCCCGTCCGCCTGGCCCCTGTTCCTGGTATGTCCCCCTGAGCCTGTCCACCTGGCCCCTGTACATCCCCCTGAGCCCGTCCGCCTGGCCTCCAAGTTGTTATGCATTCGGATTATGAAATTAAAAAAACAGTATGATCCAGAGACACTTAACAGACTGCTACCTACTGATCTACAAAGATAGCGGAGATAGTGTAAATACTGAAATTGGTAGAAATGTAGAACTTAAAGGGGGAGAAGTAAGGGAATGCTAATCTGTATGGCACGCTTTCACCACTAGGCGGCGCTGCGAGCACAAGACCTTATTGAAGCCAGCCTCAGTCCGCGGCAGGACCCGCCAGTGCCCGCGTGGGCTGTGTCCCTCCGGGAGACCAGCGCTCCGCAGTCACCCTCCATCTGATGCAGGAGCCTGACCTGCTAGGAGCAACCCTGCAACCTACAGTGCACAAGAAGTCAAGACAGCCCCTAAGCAGGGTTTGGCCCACTGAACCTGTCCACATGGCACCTGTGCATAGGGTGCCCCCCTGAGCCTCTCTCATTGCCACAGGGCACAGTACACCCCCCAGAGCCCATCTGTGTGGCCCCTGTGCATGATAAGAACGTAAGAACGGCCAGACTGAGTCAAAACAATGGTCCATCTAGCCCAGTCTCCTGTCTGCCGAGAGTGGCCAGTGCCAGGTGCTCCAGAGGGAATGAACAGAACAGGGAATCATCCAGTGATCCATCCCCTGTCGCCCATTCCCAACTTCTGGCAAACAGAGGCTAGGGGCACCCTCCCTGCCCAGCCTGGCTAGTAGCCATTGATGAACCCGTTCTCCATGTTCTTTTTTGTACCCTGTTATAGTTTTGACCTTCACAACATCCACTGGCAAGGAGTTCCACAGGTTGACTGTGCATTGTGTGAAGAAACCCTTCCTTTTGTTTGTTTTAAACCTGCTGCCTATTAATTTCATTGGATGACCCCTAGTTCTTGTTTTATGAGAAGGAGTAAATAATACTTCCTTATCTACTTTCTCCACACCGGTCATGATTTTATAGACCTCGATCATATCCCCCTTTAGTTGTCTCTTTTCCAAACTGGTACATCCCCCTCAGCAGGGCACTGTGCACAGTATGACCCCCCGAGACTGTGCACCTGGCCCTTGTGCATGGTACGTCTCACTCAGCCCATTCATGGTGACCAGCCTCATCCACATGCAAATCTTTCAGGAAGGCCCCCATAGGCATGCGACTTCCCAATTTGTGGAGGCTGGACATGAGAGCCAGAAGCTCCCTAGAAGGGGGGGCACCAGTGCCTGCACTGTGACCCTGCCCCCTGCTCCACCTCAAGGCTCACCCCCACTTGGCCTCCTCCCCCTGAGGCCCCGCCCACACTCCACCCCCACTCTGCCCCAGGCCCCACTCCTGCTGGGCCCCCTGCTCCAAGGCCCCCCCGCCTGCCTCTCACTCCTCTGTGCCCCCAAGACCCCCAGCCTGCTCCTCTCCTCCCTGAGACCCCCCGCCCTACTCTGCCCATGACTCTCTGCCCCTCCCCCAAGGCCCCTCCCCCCAGCTGCTCACACCTCTCCACCCCAAGGCCCCCCCACATCCCCCTCCACCCATGACTCCTCACCCCTCTCTCGAGACCCCCTGCCAGTGGCTCGCGCCTCTAGCGCCCCCTTCTCCAGGCCCCCGCGCCCGCTGCTCATGCCTCTCCACCCCCAAGACCCCCCGGCCTGCTCCTCTCTGCCCCAAGGCCCCCTCACTGTTGTATCCTTGGGGGCAGAGGTGTTAGGAGGAAATCACTGGAGACACAGGGAGCTGGGAGCCAGGAAAGCAGCCATTTATTTTCACCACTGAAGGGCTGGGCTATCCCCTAATAATCTAACTCAGTTGCCACAGCAACAACCAGGTGCTATTACCATGACAACCAAATACACACCACTCACCAGGTTTCGCCAGCTGCCTGCACCCCTTTGCCCCCTCTCCCAAGTCCCCCTCCACCCACTGCTTGCGCCTCTCTGACCCCTCTCCCGAGCACCCCACTGCCCACCGCTCGGCAGGGGGCCCTCAGGGGAGGAGGCGGAATGAGGGCAGGATCTCGGGGGGACGGGGCGGGAAGAGGAGCAGCACAGGCAGGGCCACGGGGGAAGAGAACGAGTGGGAGCAGGGCCTTGGGGTGCAGCATGGGCGGGGCTACAGCCCTGGTGCCCTTTTGGTGGCAGCGTTCCAAAGGGGGTGCGCTGCGTCCTGTTTGCAAAGGCTTAGCCTCTCCTGGCCTCTTAAACCCGCCGCCCATGGAGATCCCCCTCTGCCAGACAACTACAGTGAATTTCCTTGACCTGTATAAAAAAAATCCCTATTTGTTCCCCTTCCCCTAACATCTGTCTCCCAGTCTGCCTGTCTCAGACTGTGAGCTCCTCAGGGGAGGCAGCATCCCTTGTTGAATGTCTGGAAAGCCCAAAAATCCAGCTATACCTAAAATTCTACACATGCTGAAAGTGTGTCTGAAAGTACCCAAAGTTCCCGGCCGATTTTCTCGTGTCCACTGGTGGATGGAGCACGGGCTAAAGCGATGGTCCAGCAGTAAGACAGTATGTTTGCTGCTCAGTCTGCTGGGGGAAGTTGAGTTGGCCTCTGCTGGGTTTCTCCATTGCAGTCTTCCAGTCCACGTTAATTTAAAAGCATTGTTTTTAAGTATAGCTACAGATGTCACACTAAACATGGGCTGTGTTTCACAGCACCAGGAGCAGACTTACCACACTGAGCAAGGAGAAGGAACAAAGCTGTAAGGGCCCCCAGCATTCTCACAGCCATGGTGATTCCAGCACAGCTGTGCATACTCCTACCGACTTACAGCTCCCTTTATTGAGAAGGCCTTGTGCTTATTTCTTGAGAGCTGGGAAAAGCAATGTGTCTAGTATATACTTAAACTTGGGGCTGATTCCTCAGCTGTGACCAGGAAGTGTAAATATTTAACAGTGAGTAATCAACCACTGGAACTATTTACCAAGAGTTCATAGAACCATAGAATATCCGGCTTGGAAGGGACCTCAGGAGGTCACCTAGACCAACCCCCTGCTCAAAGCAGGACCGGCCCCAACTAAATCATCCCAGCCAGGGCTTTGTCAAGCCTAGTTAGAGTTTTTTCTGTCCCTTTGCCTGGAGGCAGAGGTGTTAGTGGTTTTAACAAAAGGATTTTTCTGCAGGCTGGGAACAGCTCTCAGAGACAAAGGTATCAGGCTCCAGCACAGTAAATTTACAAGCCAAAAGAAAGAAAACCTAATGCATTTTCTCGCTAGGGAACTTACTAACTTTACCGGAGTTGGAGGCTTGCATCCTTGATCTATTCCGGCAAAGGTATCACACAGACAGACAAAAGCCTTCCCCCCCTCCAGATTTGAAAAAAGAAAAGGAGTACTTGTGGCACCTTAGAGACTAACAAATTTATTAGAGCATAAGCTTTCGTGAGCTACAGCTCACTTCATCGGATGCATTTGGTGGAAAAAACAGAGGAGAGATTTATATACACACACACAGAGAACATGAAACAATGGGTTTATCATACACACTGTAAGGAGAGTGATCACTTAAGATAAGCCATCACCAACAGCAGGGGGGGGAAGGAGGAAAACCTTTCATGGTGACAAGCAGGTAGGCTAATTCCAGCAGTTAACAAGAATATCAGAGGAACAGTGGGGGGTGGGGTGGGAGGGAGAAATAACATGGGGAAATAGTTTTACTTTGTGTAATGACTCATCCATTCCCAGTCTCTATTCAAGCCTAAGTTAATTGTATCCAGTTTGCAAATTAATTCCAATTCAGCAGTCTCTCGTTGGAGTCTGTTTTTGAAGCTTTTTTGTTGAAGTATAGCCACTCTTAGGTCTGTGATCGAGTGACCAGAGAGATTGAAGTGTTCTCCAACTGGTTTTTGAATGTTATAATTCTTGACGTCTGATTTGTGTCCATTCATTCTTTACGTAGAGACTGTCCAGTTTGGCCAATGTACATGGCAGAGGGGCATTGCTGGCACATGATGGCATATATCACATTGGTAGATGCACAGGTGAACGAGCCTCTGATGGTGTGGCTGATGTGATTAGGCCCTATGATGGTATCCCCTGAATAGATATGTGGACAGAGTTGGCAACGGGCTTTGTTGCAAGGATAGGTTCCTGGGTTAGTGGTTCTGTTGTGTGGTGTGTGGTTGCTGGTGAGTATTTGCTTCAGATTGGGGGGCTGTCTGTAAGCAAGGACTGGTCTGTCTCCCAAGATCTGAGAGAGCGATGGCTCGTCCTTCAGGATAGGTTGTAGATCCTTGATGATGCGTTGGAGGGGTTTTAGTTGGGGGCTGAAGGTGATGGCTAGTGGCGTTCTGTTGTTTTCTTTGTTGGGCCTGTCCTGTAGTAGGTGACTTCTGGGTACTCTTCTGGCTCTGTCAATCTGTTTCTTCACTTCAGCAGGTGGGTACTGTAGTTGTAGGAATGCATGATAGAGATCTTGTAGGTGTTTGTCTCTGTCTGAGGGGTTGGAGCAAATGCGGTTATATCGTAGCGCTTGGCTGTAGACAATGGATCGAGTGGTATGATCTGGATGAAAGCTAGAGGCATGTAGGTAGGAATAGCGGTCAGTAGGTTTCCGATATAGGGTGGTGTTTATGTGACCATCGCTTATTAGCACCGTAGTGTCCAGGAAGTGGATCTCTTGTGTGGACTGGTCCAGGCTGAGGTTGATGGTGGGATGGAAATTGTTGAAATCATGGTGGAATTCCTCAAGAGCTTCTTTTCCATGGGTCCAGATGATGAAGATGTCATCAATGTAGCGCAAGTAGAGTAGGGGCATTAGGGAACGAGAGCTGAGGAAGCGTTGTTCTAAGTCAGCCATAAAAATGTTGGCATACTGTGGGGCCATGCGGGTACCCATCGCAGTGCCGCTGATTTGAAGGTATACATTGTCACCAAATGTGAAATAGTTATGGGTCAGGACAAAGTCACAAAGTTCTGCCACCAGGTTAGCCGTGACAGTATCGGGGATACTGTTCCTGACGGCTTGTAGTCCATCTTTGTGTGGAATGTTGGTGTAGAGGCTTCTACATCCATAGTGGCTAGGATGGTGTTTTTAGGAAGATCACCAATGGACTGTAGTTTCCTCAGGAAATCGGTGGTGTCTCGAAGATAGCTGGGAGTGCTGGTAACGAAGGGCCTGAGGAGGGAGTCTACATAGCCAGACAATCCGGCTGTCAGGGTGCCAATGCCTGAGATGATGGGGCGTCCAGGATTTCCAGGTTTATGGATCTTGGGTAGCAGATAGAATACCCCAGGTCCTGGCTCCAGGGGTGTGTCTGTGCGGATTTGTTCTTGTGCTTTTTCAGGGAGTTTCTTGAGCAAATGCTGTAGTTTCTTTTGGTAACTCTCAGTGGGATCAGAGGGTAATGGCTTGTAGAAAGTGGTGTTGGAGAGCTGCCTAGTAGCCTCTTGTTCATACTCTGACCTATTCATGATGACGACAGCACCTCCTTTGTCAGCCTTTTTGATTATGATGTCAGAGTTGTTTCTGAGGCTGTGGATGGCACTGTGTTCTGCATGGCTGAGGTTATGGGGTAAGCGATGCTGCTTTTCCACAATTTCAGCTCGTGCACGTCGGCGGAAGCAGTCTATGTAGAAATCCAGGCTGCTGTTTCGACCTTCAGGAGGAGTCCACCTAGAATCCTTCTTTTGTAGTGTTGGCAGGAAGGTCTCTGTGGGTTAATATGTTGGTCAGAGGTGTGTTGGAAATATTCCTTGAGTCTGAGACGTCGAAAATAGGATTCTAGGTCACCACAGAACTGTATCATGTTCGTGGGGGTGGAGGGGCAAAAGGAGAGGCCCCGAGATAGGACAGATTCTTCCGCTGGGCTAAGAGTATAGTTGGATAGATTAACAATATTGCTGGGTGGGTTACGGGAACCATTGTTGTGGCCCCTTGTGGCATATAGTAGTTTAGATAGCTTAGTGTCCTTTTTCTTTTGTAGAGAATCAAAGTGTGTTTTGTAAAGAAGCTCTTGAGGAATTCCACCATGATTTCAACAATTTCCATCCCACCATCAACCTCAGCCTGGACCAGTCCACACAAGAGATCCACTTCCTGGACACTACGGTGCTAATAAGCGATGGTCACATAAACACCACCCTATATCGGAAACCTACTGACCGCTATTCCTACCTACATGCCTCTAGCTTTCATCCAGATCATACCACTCGATCCATTGTCTACAGCCAAGCGCTACGATATAACCGCATTTGCTCCAACCCCTCAGACAGAGACAAACACCTACAAGATCTCTATCATGCATTCCTACAACTACAGTACCCACCTGCTGAAGTGAAGAAACAGATTGACAGAGCCAGAAGAGTACCCAGAAGTCACCTACTACAGGACAGGCCCAACAAAGAAAACAACAGAACGCCACTAGCCATCACCTTCAGCCCCCAACTAAAACCCCTCCAACGCATCATCAAGGATCTACAACCTATCCTGAAGGACGAGCCATCGCTCTCTCAGATCTTGGGAGACAGACCAGTCCTTGCTTACAGACAGCCCCCCAATCTGAAGCAAATACTCACCAGCAACCACACACCACACAACAGAACCACTAACCCAGGAACCTATCCTTGCAACAAAGCCCGTTGCCAACTCTGTCCACATATCTATTCAGGGGATACCATCATAGGGCCTAATCACATCAGCCACACCATCAGAGGCTCGTTCACCTGTGCATCTACCAATGTGATATATGCCATCATGTGCCAGCAATGCCCCTCTGCCATGTACATTGGCCAAACTGGACAGTCTCTACGTAAAAGAATGAATGGACACAAATCAGACGTCAAGAATTATAACATTCAAAAACCAGTTGGAGAACACTTCAATCTCTCTGGTCACTCGATCACAGACCTAAGAGTGGCTATACTTCAACAAAAAAGCTTCAAAAACAGACTCCAACGAGAGACTGCTGAATTGGAATTAATTTGCAAACTGGATACAATTAACTTAGGCTTGAATAGAGACTGGGAATGGATGAGTCATTACACAAAGTAAAACTATTTCCCCATGGTATTTCTCCCTCCCACCCCACCCCCCACTGTTCCTCTGATATTCTTGTTAACTGCTGGAATTAGCCTACCTGCTTGTCACCATGAAAGGTTTTCCTCCTTCCCCCCCTGCTGTTGGTGATGGCTTATCTTAAGTGATCACTCTCCTTACAGTGTGTATGATAAACCCATTGTTTCATGTTCTCTGTGTGTGTGTATATAAATCTCTCCTCTGTTTTTTCCACCAAATGCATCCGATGAAGTGAGCTGTAGCTCACGAAAGCTTATGCTCTAATAAATTTGTTAGTCTCTAAGGTGCCACAAGTACTCCTTTTCTTTTTGCGAATACAGACTAACACGGCTGCTACTCTGAAACCAGATTTGAAAGTATCTTGTCCCCTCATTGGTCATTTTGATCAGGTGCCAGTGAGGTTACCTTAGCTTCTTAACCCTTGACAGGTGAAAGGGTTTTGCCTCTGGCCAGGAGGGATTTTATAGCACTGTGGACAGAAAGGTGGTTACCCTTCCCTTTATAGTTATGACACCTGACCTTAAAAACCTCTAAGGATGGAGATTCCACCATCCCTTTAGGGAACCCATTCCAGTGCTTCACCACCCTCCTAGTGAAATAGTGTTTCCTGATATCCAACCTAGACCCCCCCACTGCAACTTGAGACCATTGCTCAGGTAATTGACACCACTACTGCTTCTCAGGAAAGGGGAGTATCTACTGTCACGATGTGAGGGGGAGTCCGAGCCCAGCACCCCACTTCCTGCGATTCCCCGGGACTCTCAGCCAGTCTGTAACACTGAGGTTTATTAGATGACAGGAACATAGTCTAAAACAGAACTTGTAGGTACAGAAAACAGGACTCCTCAGTCAGGTCCATCTTGCGGGGAGGGAGCTCAGACCCAGGTTCTGGGCCTCCCACCGTCTCCACAGCCAGCTCCAAACTGAAACCCCCTCCTTCTGCCTCCTGACACCACTGTCTGAGGTGTCAGTGAACACCATAAAGGGCTTGTCAAAGTCTGGATTTACCAGAACTGGGCCACTGACTAGAGCCTCCTTCAGTGCACAGAGAGCCCTATGGCACTGCTCGGTCCAGACCATCTTGTCTGGCTTCCCTGTCTTGCATAGCTCAGTGATGGGGGCAGCCATGGAGCTACAGTGTGGCACAAATCTTCGATAATACTCTGCCATCCCAATAAAGGCTTGGACCTGCTTTTTGGTGTGGTGAGTGGGCCAGTCACTGATCGCCTCCACCTTGGCTAATTCTGGCTTTAGGCAGCCGCTCCCCCCCCCCCCCCGGTGGCCCAGGTAAGATACTTCGGCCATCCCCACCTTGCACTTCTCAGCTTTTATTGTCAGCCCAGCCCCCTGGAGTCGGTCCAGCACTTGTCTAACCTGGGACACATGGTCCTCCCAGGTCTGGCTAAAGACACAGATGTCATCAATGTATGTCACAGCAAAACTCTCCATCCCCATCAGTAGCTGATCCACCAGGCGCTGGAAGGTGGCCGGCGCTCCCTTGAGGCTGAAAGGAAGCTCCAGGAACTCACAGAGCCCCAGAGGGGTGATAAAGGCCGATTTCAGCCGGGCATCTGCATCCAGTGGCACTTGCCAGTAGCCCTTTGTAAGGTCCATGGTGGTGAGGTATCGAGCTCCTCCCAGCTTGTCTAGGAGCTCGTCAGGCCTGGGCATGGGGTAGGCATCAGATACGGTGATGGCATTGAGCTTCCGATAGTCCACACAGAACCGGATCAACCCATCCTTTTGGGGGACCAGCACTACCAGCGAGGCCCAAGGGCTGGCAGATGGCTGGATCACCCCCAAAGCCAGCATGTCCCTGACCTCTCTTTCCAGGTCCTGAGCAGTTTTCCCTGTGACTCGGAAAGGGGAGCATCTTATCGGCGGGTGTGATCCTGTCTGTGCCCGGTGGTCAGTCAGATTAGTGCATCCAGGCTGGTTGGAAAACAGCTGTTGGTACAAATGCAGCACCCCCCTGATCTCAACTTGCTGGGCAGGGGTTAGCTGATCCGAGAGGGGAATTGTTTCCGGGGAGGAGCCAGCTCCTGTCTCAGGAAATAGATCTACTAAAGGGTCATCTCCCTGCTCCTCCCAATGTCCACACACGGCCAACACCACATTCCCCCTGTGAAAACTCTGGGGTGCACCCCTCTAGGGGAGTACAGAGGAATATTCGGGGGGGCACGGAGGGCTCACGTCAGCACCACCCAGCCCTGCTCCAGTCCGGCCCTGCCCCAGCCCTATCCCCTGCCCCAGCCCTGGCTCTGCTTCTGACCATGGCTCTGCTTCTGGCCATGGTCCCAGCCACAGCTCTAGCCTCACTCCTGGCCGCAGACCCACTCCCAGCCCCCAACTGTAGCTCCCAGTCCCACCACAGCCCCCAGCTCCTGCTCCTGGTCCCGGCTCCAGGGAAGGTGTGGACCGGATAAAGAGGGGCATGACCAAAAATGTTTGAGGACTCTTGGTCTAGGGTAATCATATGTCCCATTCTGGTCCTGGATGTCCCAACTTTTGTGGCAAAACTGGGCATTTGTCCCATTTGTTCTTGCCAACTGATCCAGGTGATTGAACATTTTAGAAACTTTTCATTAAACTCCTAGTGGATGGAAAGCAAGATATTCTCCTTTCCCTTCCCTGCCTTCTTTTCCTTTCCCTCCCTTCCCATTCCTTCAGTTTTTGGTTTGACTTTTTTTCCCTTTGGGGGGAATAAAATAAAACATAAACAAACATAAATAAAATACAGGGACATGCATCTAGAAACAATGCAGGCCAGACCTACCAAAGGTGGGGCTGGAGCCTGCAAAGCAGTGACTGAACAGAACTGGGGGGGAGGTCACATTGAGCTACCAGCTGAACTTGAGTTCCCAGTGTGATGCTGTGGCAAAAGGGCTAATGTAATCCTCAGATGTGTAAATGGAGGGAACAATGAGTAGGAAAAGAGAGGCGACTCTGCTTCTGCATGTGGCATGGGTGAGATAAATACTAGAATACTGTGTGCAGTTCTAGTATCCGCATTCTAAATTGGAGAGGGCACAGAAAAGAGACACAAAATTGATGCAAGGATTATGGAAAGTGGCTCACAGGGACAGACTTAAAGAGCTCATTCTGTTTAGTTTGTCAGAAAGAAGACTGAGAAGTGATTTGATTATAGTCTATGAGTTGTGACAGCTGAGGGCAATAGCCCCCGTGTTCCTCCTCCATGGTCCAGCAAGAGCACCCACTCTCAGGCTCCTGACTCCCCAGCTGCTCCTGCCTTGGGTGGAGACCCACAGCTCACTCCCTCCTGAGCGGGGTATCTCCAGGCTGCACAGCTCCCTGCTTATACCGTGAGTTCCCCTGCAAAGTCAGGCTGCCTAAACAGGCCTGGGTCCATGTTTTGCATACTCTTTGAAGGCTAAGGACAGCGTACCTGCTGTTACAAGTTACCACGTATCCTTTTAAGCAAGCATATTGATTCTTAAGGTGAAAGCATTCCAGAGAAAACATTAAACCAGTAGAAGGACCTATACGGATGCTGAGGAGCTCACCAGAGATCACTTCAGCTCCAAGCAGGGCTCTTGGTGATGCAGTCCTTCAGCCCCACCAAGGGTTTATTATGTGGTCATAAATTCATAACAGCTGTTAGTTCAGTACAGCCCCCACCTCCATACTGAGTCCAATAAACACAAGTTATTGGGCTCAATACAGGGGTAACTGTGTGAAATTCTCTGCTCCATGTTATATAAGAGGTCAGACTAGGTGCTGTAACCTTCCCTTCTGCCCCTAAACTCTATGAAAATAGCTAGCCCTATAAATGACCCATGTAGGAGTCATAGTTCTAAGGTATCTCTAAGTTCAGAACCATCAGCATCTGCAGAAGCCAGGCCTCTGCCTCTTTGGATGCCACTAGGAGGGCAAGCATTGGTCTAGTTTGCCATTTACGCATTATGGGGTCAGAGTCTGTGCTGGTTTCAAGCCCAAGCAAGGTCAATGGGAAAAAATGGAACCCCTCATCCTCTGAGAAGTGTCCCTCCTTTTTTGCATTAATTGGGGTGCAGGTAGATGGACTAGAGAATGTGGTTATGAACTGAGACTATCGACAAAAGCAAATGCAGTGCAAAGTTGGTGTATACAGTACAGACCCGTTTACGTGAGAATCCACTTAATGCGTGGTAGCACCATGCTTCCCAGTGCTATCTATTTAACACGCGAGACTCGTTAACACGCGGTACAGAAACTTGCTATGTAGCACTATGGATTTGCTCACTAACTCACTGACATAGAAATCGACAGGAAGTGCGGAGCGGAAACGTGTTGTAGGCCTACTGGCATTTCCTCTTCCTTTTGATCACCAATATTGGTAAAGACATATCACGCACACTTTGTCACTGTCACGCTAGAGAGATATATAATATATGGTAGTTATATAGTAATATATATATTACATTAGAAAATTTTAACCGTAGGCCTAATATAATAGCAAAGGGCAAGCATCAGTGTTCCTTCACTGTAGAAGAAAAGCTAGCTGCAATATGTATATATAGATATCTTAAGATATTTCAGCATGGCCCTCTTGACCGGCTTGACTCCCGACATCCGCGCGTAAATGGGTCTGTACTGTAACTGCAAATTTGCTTTGGCTAGACCCAGGAGGGGTAGGACATTCTACTCTCCCCCACCTCTGCACCTTCCCTCCTGTGGACACTGCTGGACTAGTCATAAAGGCACATTCCAGAGAGACATGAGGGAGTTCTACTCCTAGAGCCTGGGGACCTGCCCTATACTGAAAAAGACCATTTTGAAAAATTAAGCCAAATCTATGTTAGGTTCTTCTCTGACCTCCATCTACATTGTAGCTGAGCACCTCCCAGTATTTAATCTCCCATGCCCCTGGGAGGCAGGGCAGGGCTGTTATCTCCAGTGACTTGCCCAAGGTCACACAGGAAGTCTGTGACAGAGCAGGGACTTGAACCCCACTCTCCCAAGTCCTAGGCTAGTGCCCTGACCTGTGGCCCTCTGCTCTCAGAGAAACATGCCTCATTCCCCTGCCCGCTCTAAATCACAGAAGAATCTGTCCTGAGCAATAGTTGCTGGGTGCAAGCATTTCCCAGACATGTTTTATATGCTCCTGGTGCTAAATCTGGTCTCAGGGGATGGACTGCTGCTCTCAGTGATTAGTTTCAGGAGGGGCAGGCTGGGATACATGGGTTGAAAGGGACGGAGAAGGGCTGGTGTGTAAGCTCCTTGGGGCAGGGAACACATCTGCTGGAAAGCCTGGAAACCACTTAATACATTATCCCATAAACAAACAGGGTTGATACATGTATGGGGCAGTGTCGGGCACCCCTGATATTGTGGATGTCATGTCATTGGCTGGAAACACCTTACATACCACATATTTGGCAGGTCTGTGCACCACAGGAAGTCTGCAGCCTGCAGCTGCAAACTTCTGTGCCAACTTCCCCCTTGGCATCTGTAGCAATACAGATCCAAACCACAAGGCCATTCTGGGTTGAAGATGCCTGCCACCACAGGGAAGCTTCCTGTTGCCTCAGCAGAACATTCTCTGTTGCTATTTCAGCTCCTTGAGGCAGCATGAAGGACAATGAGGCTCCAGCTGGTACAAGAGCAGATCCTTATGGACAGGTTAATTCCTATCTAAGATGAACATTCCCCACCCCACCCCCAAATTCTCCATCATCACAGCAGTCTGGAAAGTCAGACCTGCCTGAAGGAACCACTGGCAAGGCAGGTACATAGTTTGGTGGTGTGAAGGTTACCCTGAGGGAATTTTGCACCATGGCGCACATGCAGAATTCATGTTCCCTGCAGATTTTTTTTCTCTGCAGAAAATACATTCTGTTGGAGAGGCGCTGCAGTTATGCCTTTCATCCACCAGGTGCTGCTGTGTCACCAGAACAGAGAGGAGCTGGCGCACAGCTCACCAGCAGTAGCAGCCATCTGCCTTCCTCACAGTGGCCTGCCGCAGGGCCAGGTTAGGAGGCATGGGATATGGGAGGGGACAGAGCGGAGCACACAAGGTTGCTGGGGGGGTCACATAGACTGGGGTTCAGAAGGACTAATGGAGGGGACAGATTGAGGCAGGGGATGAATGGAAATGGGGGTGCAGGAACACTTGGGGACAAGGGATGCAGGGACACATGGGGCTGGGAATTGGGGTTGGCTGAGTGGGGGTGCAAGGACACACAGGGACAGGGATAGGGGCAGATGTGCCTGACTGAATGGGAGAGGCTAGAGGTCAGCCAGGGTCTGTATGGAGGCGCCCCAACTCCCTAACAATCCCTCCCCCCAAAAAAATCTGTTCCATACTTCTCCCACCCACACCGAACAACCCTCCAGGTTCACTCCCAGGGTCCTTCCCACCAACTACTTCCCTCTCCCTCAGCTCCTCCATTATCTCCAGACTCCTGTAAGCCTTTGTACTGTTTCTAAGGGGTGCGGGAAGTACGGTTCCATATTGTTTAAATGAACTATGTCTCAGATTTCTGTATTAACATGCCTAGTAAGGAATTTATTTGTCAAAATCATTTGCTGAATCTTTTTCGTTGTCTGTATTGTTACAGACATACTTGCTGACAGGTATTTTGAAATAAATTACCAAAATAATTGAAACTGGTATGATTATATTGTGTGATTTTGACAAAATATTCAAAATCTTGCAGAATTTTACAATATTGTGCACAGAATTTTTAATTTTGTGGTGCAGAATTCCCCCAGGAGTAGACGGTTACATAGGGTTAATGTATTATTTATAGCTAACCTGTTAGAATGTCTGCCTCTCAGGGGAATAGAACGTAGGCTCTGCTGGATCCCTAGGCATAACTAACAGCATGAACCAAAGGCTGTGAATTAACCTAGGCCGGCCTCGGCCGAGTAGTATCACCAATGGCATTGGCTAACCAAGTAAGCACATTCCTGTCTGGAGAGGATGATACAAGAACAGCCAGATTTCTCAAGTAACTGCGTAAACACATTCCCAAGAAATGGTATAGGAACACACCTACCTCTTGTAAGATAAGAATGGGATGGTAACAGGGCCCTCATTAGGCATAAGCAGCATACACAGCTGCATAGGGCACCAGAAAATTTGGGGCATCCCTGGATCTTAGTGTCCACCCTCCCACCTCTTCCTAACCCTGTTCTGACCCTTCCTGCAGGCTCCCACAGCTGGCTGCTGCAGCCTGGTGACTCTTACTCCAGAGGGGATCTAGCAACTTAAAAGTGAAAAAGCCTCCAGCCTGCCAGCCCTATTAGCACAATATTGAAACTGTTAAAGAGCTACTCAAGTGGTAATAAGAAAAGGAGGACTTGTGGCACTTTAGAGACTAACAAATTTATTTGAGCATAAGCTTTCATGAGCTACAGCTCACTTCATCGGAGCCCTTTTACAGGCATTTGCCAACCCCCAGATATATACTGTCAGTTTCTGAATTTACTGATAAAACAGTTGTGCATTACTGTAGTGCTTGGATCTTCAGACATATAGTTTTTTAAATAAATCCTTCAAGAGACCACCCACATCTAAAATACACATTTTAATTTTAATTACTATAGTAGAAAAAACTTGCTTCCAAAGTCTTTGTGTCCTTTCTGTCCATCCCTTTCTCCCTTCACCCCCTCCCACCCTGTTAAAGAGAGCCCTTAAAGGGACAACACCCCTTTCCTTCCAGATAGCTGGACAAAGAGTTTTCCTTTCTTTACTTCTATCTGATGAATTAGTTTTAAGAGAACCCTCCAGCAAAATCAGTATCTAGTAAGATATAAAATCCTTTGTTATGCCTAAAATCTTTGGAAACATATTTTTTTAAAATTGATGAAATTTCAAAAACATGTCTATTGTTATGGAGGTCACACAAAGTAAATTAGTGTTCCCTTTTTCTAAAGTGAACATTGTTACGAACACACTAAACATCTGTGACTGATTAATTTAAAATAATGTCTTTGTTTCAGTGAGTTAAATATGTAGTAATCTGGAATGTTTACTTTATGAAGTCTTAAGAGTACATTTAAACTATAAAATCAGCTTAGAAATACTGATTAAGAAAAGAGACATTTTGCCTCCTTGCTTTAGTACATTCTGTCAAATCATGTTTTTCCAGATCATTAAACCTTAGGCCTGGTCTGCACTACAAAGTTAGATCAACATATTGGTGCATGTGCCTGCACTAACATTTGCAGACATAAGCGCCCTATCACAGCAATGCAGTAAAATCACCGTCCCTGAATGGTGAAGACCAGTGGTCACCAACCGGTGGATCGCAATCGATGATCCTAGAGGATCTCCCACTCAACCAGCGGCTGCTAAGGCAGACTCCCTACCCCCGCCCCACACCGCTCCCAAAAGCGGCCAGAACGGCCCTGCAGGCAGGGGGGCAGGCGCCCCCTTCTGTGTGCTGCTCCTGCCCGCAAGCACCACCCCCATGGTGCCCATTGGCCGGGAAGCTGCAGGGGCGGTGCTTGAAGAGAGGGGCAGTGCGTGGAGCCGCCCACCCCCGCAGAGGCGCGTAGGCCCCTTCCAGGAGCAGTGTGGAGCCAGGGTGGGCAGAGAGCCGGCTGAGCCGGAGCAGCAGCCGCTAGAGGTAAATGCTGCCTGTAGGGAGGCTGCACCCGGACCCCCAGCCCCGAGTCCCCTCCCGGAGCCAGAACCCCAAACCTCCCTCCCGCGCCACAACCCCCAGCCCCGAGCCCCCTCCCGGAGCCAGCACCCCAACTCCCCTCCAGTGCCCTGACCCCCAGTCCCAAGCCCCCTCCCGGAGCCGGAACCCCAAACCCCCCTCCCGCACCACAACCCCCAGCCCCGAGCCCCCTCCTGGAGCCAGCACCCCAACCCCCCTCCCGCGCCACGACCCCCAGCCCCGAGTCCCCTCCTGGAGCCGGAATCCCAAACCCCCCTCCCGCACCATGACCCCCAGCCCTGAGCCCCCTCCAGGAGCCGGCACCCCAACCCCCCTCCCGCGCCACGACCCCCAGCCCTGATCCCCCTCCCGGAGCTGGAATCCCAAACCCCCCCTCCCATGCCATGACCCCCAGCCCCGAGCCCCCTCCCGGAGCCGGCACCCCAACCCCCTCCAGCGCCCCAACCTCCAATCCCGAGCCCCCTCCCGAAGCCGGCACCCCAACCCCCAGCCCCGAGGCCCCTCCCAGAGCCAACACCCCAACCCCCCTCCTGCGCCCCGACCCCCCTCCCGGAGCCAGCACCCCAACCCCGAGCCCCCTCCTGGAGCCGGCACCCCAACCCCCCTCCAGTGCCCCGACCCCCAGCCCCAAGCCCCCTCCCGGAGCCAACACCCCATCCCCCTCCTGCGCCCCGACCCTCAGCCCCAAGCCCCCTCCTGGAGCCAACAACGCAACCCCCCTCCAGCTGCCCCACCCCCAGCCCCGAGCCCCCTCCCGGAGCTGGCACCCCAACCCCCCTCCAGCGCCCTGACCCCCAGCCCTGAGCCCCCTCCCGGAGCCCTCACCCCAACCCCCCTCCAGCGCCCCTACCTCCAGCCCCGAGCCCCCTCCTGGATCTGGCACCCCAACCCCCCTCCAGCGCCCTGACCTCCAGCTCTGAGCCCCCTCCCGGAGCCGGTACCCCAACCCCCCTCCAGCTCCCTCTCCCCCAGTCCCGAGCCGACACCCCAACCCCCCTCCTGTGCCCCAACCCTCAGCCCCGAGCCCTCTCCTGGAGCTGGCACCCCAACCCCCCTCCAGCTCTCCGACCCCCAGCCCCGAACCCCCTCCCGGAGCTGACACCCCAACCCCCCTCCTGCGCCCTGACCCCCCTCCCGGAGCCAGCACCCCAACCCCCCTCCAGCACTTTTGGTGCTTTAAAAAAACAAAAACAAAAAAACACTGAAACTATGATGCTAAAGACCATACTGAAAGAATCATGTGATCCTATCAGAACTGCAGCCTTAAAGTAAAAACAATCTGATGCTAGAATACTGCATAATTAATTTGGGGTCTAATTTACCCCATGACGTTTTTTGTGATTTTTTTTTCCTACATAAAACCCACAACAGGGAGGACGATAAAACTAATGGGGAAAGATTGACTTCATCCTACCTGAGAAGAGGCACGGGTGTTGGCATAAAACATTTTCTTTACATTGTTGTGAGCATTGGGGTCAGATAGACCCAGAACGTTAGAAGGGTTAAATATGATCACACAGACAGCTTCCAAGTGTACATTATATGTTATGGGTGAGACGTTATCTTTACTGCATCTGAGTAACACAGCTCTCTGTTCCACTGGATTAGCTGAAAACAGCCACAGTCCAGTTTCAGAAGTCAGCTGTCTGTGTTTCTATTTCATTAGTTTCCAGACTCAGTGAAATGACCAGGCAGGACTATGCCCCATCGGGAAGCAGTGTCACTGACTGCAATGGATACAGGCCCAGGCCCTGAGTGCACCACGAACAGCCTCCTTTGCTTTGAGGGAGATAAAGAAAACCGAGTGGCAGAAACGCTGGCTCACCAAAGCACGGCTGTCAGGAGTAAGTGAAAACCCTTTGGACAGAAAACACAGGAGTTGTCAGACCTGCCTATGCCACAGCTCCACTTGCCTTTGACCATGCCTGATAGAGGTGCCAGGTTCAGAATGGTAGCTGTGTTAGTCTCCAAGGTGCCACAAGGACTACTCGTTTTTCCTATGTGATCCTTAGACAAGTCAAAAGTGAAGCAAGAGGCTAAAACTATTCAGCAGATTTGTATCAAATTAACCAATAATTTTCAGCTTGACTGAAACTGCAAGTAAACTGTTCATCCAAAAAAAAAAAATATATCACCCAGCTCCAGCTGGGCTGGCAGGCTGCTGGCATTGTCTTTCACTAGAGCAGTGGTTCCCAGCCCCGGCCCACCAGGGGCTTTCCCTACACAAGCAGCAGAACAAGTTTGGGAACCACTGCCCTACGGGAAAGACTTGGGTTGGATTGGCAACCAAAGGCAGTGCAATAAATCACCCTCTGGACCAGGAATAGTCAATTATTTTTTGCCAAGGTTCAAATTTCTTGGTCAAGGTATAATCAAGATCCAGACTCCAGAGAAAATAATAAAAAACCCAATAACAGCAACAATTAGTAAAGAAGAAGATTTCAGGGTCCATTCAAAAGCGTCTAGCAGTCCAGATGTGGCCATCGTCCACCTATGGACTACCCGAGTCTGGGCTCTCCGAGTTCAGGATTTCAGCCTGGTGCCTTGTTTCTTGGTGCGCAGACAGGAAACACGCTGCAGCAGCATGCTCAATACAGCCGGTGAAATATTTCAAACAATTATTGTTCTCGTGTCTAAGTGATCTTTTTTCTAAAACTGAAATTTTCATGTCAAAAAATATTTTTCCAAGAATTTGTTCTTTTAACAGATCGCCAATATTAAAAATGTGCCAGTAACCAGTTTGTTACTCTTAGTAACCAGTTTGTTACTCTGGTTTTCTTTTCCTTCCGTTTCCCCCTTTTCAGTGGCAAAATGGAAAGAAGAAAGGGGGGACAAAGGGAGAACTGAGGAGAGAGAACCGACACTGGAAAAGTTCTGCTTGAAAAGAAGAATTCATTTTCGAAATTTGTAGACAACAATACATTTCAAAATGGTCAAGCTTTATCGCAAACGCCCATTTTCCAGCCAGGTGAGCGCCCTGGCTGCAGAGCTACTCCAAGTGATGAAGAAGGGGTTGGCTTCTTCCAGCAGGAGCTGCATCTGCTCGTCTCACCTGGAAGGCGTCTTTAGGGTGGGGTGCAAAGACAGAACTATGGGGACTTGGGAGGGGACCCCACAGAAAATGAAATGTCCTGAAGCAGCCATTCGGGAGCAAACATCGCCGCCAGCACGACTGCAAGCCTGCCCCGGGCGGGCTGGCGGGTGTGGACAGTAGGGCCCGAGCAAGCGGGGAAGGCTCCTCCCGAGACCGCGGCGCGGCGCGGCGCGGCGCGGCACCCACCCAGCCCCTCGGCATCGGGGCGCGCTGGGTCCCAGGGCCGCTCCCGGGCCCGGAGCCCAGGGCCAGCCCGGCCCGCGGCTCGCTCCGCCCCAGCCCCTTCCTCCGCCGCAGGGGCGGAGCCCGGCCCGGCAGGCCCCAGCCGCGGGACGCGCGGGAGGCGGGCCGGAGCGCAGCGCAGCGCAGAGCCGCGCCGAGCCGAGCCGAGCCGGGCCGGGCCGGGGATGGGCCCGCGCGGCTGAGCGCGCCGGGATGAAGGAGGCGCAGGGCGGCGGGGCCCTGCCCGGCACCTCGCTGCAGCGGGCCTGCCGCCTGCTCGTGTTCGTCTGCGCCCTGCACCTCTCGGCCACGCTGCTCTACTACCTGGCGGGCAGCGGCAGCGCCCTGCGCCCGCCGCGCAGCCCGGGGCCGGCCAACCGCTCCCGCGCCCAGCCCGGGCCGCCGCCGCCGGACTGCCCCGACCCGCCCCCGCTGCTGGGTAAGCGCCCCCCGGTGCCGGGCGTGCGCCGCTCGCTGGCCTCGCCTGTCCCCGCCCGCGCCCCGGCGGCCGGTCCCCAGGGAGCTGCTGCCTCCCCCCGCACCCGCTGCCGCGCCCCGGGCTCTGGGCCGCCGGACCCGCCTGCGTAACGCTGCGGCGCGGGGCAGCGGGCGGGGGCAGGAGGTCGGCGGCCACCCTGGCCGCCAGCTGCGGTGCCCCGGGGCGGGGAGCGTGAGGCTCATGAGTCCTTTTGTCTGTGAAAGTGGAGATCCGCCTTGGAATGACTCTGATCGCCCCTGTGCGCTTCGCCCCATTCCGGTCCCCGCGCAAACCTCGTCTTGCCCGGTTCCCCTTTTAGCAATAGAGGCGCAGCGGGGCGAAGTTCAGCAAGCTCCTCGCAGCCCAGCTCGTCTCGCCGTCCTACCGCCGGGCGCCCAGCGTGAGAGATGGCTCGTGGTCTGTTCCAGGAGTTTTACACACGTTTTCCATCCGCTGAGAGCTACCTTTATTGTCTCTGAAATTGCACATGCTACAGCTTGTCACGTTTGTCTCCCATAATAGCCCATCCACCGCTCCAGTATGGCCACACACAGATCTAATCCAGGAGCATCAGATCACCTTCTCAGGTCCCCAAAGGGTAAAATGAGACTAGCTTGTTTTAAATATTTACTAGTGTCAGTAGAGCACAATAAGACAAATACAGGAATCCATATCAAGCTTATGTTGAAAAACTCCTTAAAATAGGGTTCATGAACGTATATATGTAAAAGAATAAATAACAGTGTTAGGCCTTTCACTGTTCCACCCAAACCAAAGTTAACTGCTCCAAACAAAGCCCTGCGTCCTGAGAGCCGCACTGGGTCCTGAGAGTCATCCTGAGCCCAGCTTGTCTGAGCAGCTGCAGCCTTATTCCCAAATGTTCCTTCCAGTGCCTGTTCCTACGGTATCTTCCCTGAAGTTTATTTGAAACCATTTTAGGTCATTTCAGTTACATAAACTCAGTGAAAGCTTTTTACCCACAGTGGAGATTGCGTTTCTTTCATCTCACTGGAGAAAGGCAGCATATCATAATATAGGTTACTAGGGCTAGTCTAATTTCATATTAAATGCTACCTTGCTTATTTAATTTTCAAATAATAGGAAGGTTTCAGAGTAGCAGGAAGTTATGGGTGGTGCTGAGGACAACTGAAAATTGTTTCCCTGCTTTGCGTGACCCATTTCCTGGTTCTTTACCTTCTGATTAAGAGCTGTCTATGCTACTGATACAACTGTCGGGCGACCTGGCTCTGACAGAGTTATACCCCTGACCTGCTTACACCATTCTAACCTGTAGTGTAGACAGGGTCTTACCCACTGTCCTGGAAGTTGGGACCCTTTGTAGTCAGAACAGGACCCCTGATATGGCTGTGTTTATAGGATAAACAGATCTTTAATAGTAACATTTAGAAGGCTGCTGAAAAATATGTGTGTTTTTCAAGATGTCATTTTATTCAAAACTACAAAAACAGAATAATTTTGGAAAAAGTAATATTTACACATTGGAGAAGTCCTTGGCTCCAAATACTCTTTCAGTAACAATTGTGTGCTGCTGAGAAGAGAGCAATTAAAAAAAATTATGAATGACTTATATTTATACATACGTTACCAGAATTCTTCATGGTAGTCTTAATGAGATGCTGGTGAGAGAGACTTTAAAAATAGTGTTTTTTCCTCTCAGACTTATAAATATTTTACTTAGTCTTGTAGTTAGTGTTTCACCATCACACTGCTCGGGTTACTATTCAGTTTCCTGTTAGATCCACAATTCTTCGGCCTTTGTGGCTAAGATCAAGTGTAGTATCTGTTCTTAAATGCATCTGATGAAATGAGCTGTAGCTCACGGAAGCTTATGCTCAAATAAATTTGTTAGTCTCTAAGGTGCCACAAGTCCTCCTTTTCTTAATTCTTAGGACTGTTGTGGTTTTTTGTTTGCGATCTTGGGTGGGGTGGGGGGTGGGAACTCGATGGCTTGTTTGTTTGTTTGTTTTCCAAAAGAGTTATTTCTTGATTGTTCCCTTTCACCAGTTTCAGTGGATTCTAGGTTTCAGAGTAGCAGCTGTGTTAGTCTGTATTCGCAAAAAGAAAAGGAGTACTTGTGGCAGCCGATGAAGTGAGCTGTAGCTCACGAAAGCTTATGCTCTAATAAATTTGTTAGTCTAAAGGTGCCACAAGTACTCCTTTTCTTTTAGAAAAAAGAAAAGGAGTACCGGTGGCACCTCGGTACTCCTTTTCTTTTTGCGAATACAGACTAACACGGCTGCTACTCTGAAACCTTTTCTTTTAGTGGATTCTAGCTAATTCTCTATCTGCTAATCCAGGGGTTCCCAAACTTGTTCCACCGCTTGTGTAGGTTCGGCCGATCGTGGCTCCCAGTGGCCGCGGTTCGCGGCTCCAGGCCAACAGGAGCCGCTGGAAGCGGTGCAGGCCGAGGGACGTGCTGGCTGCCGTTTCCAGCAGCTCCCACTGGCCTGGAGCAGTGAATCGCAGCCACCGGGAGCCGCGATCAATCAGCCGAACCTGCGGGCTCGGCAGGTAAACAACCGGCCCGGCCTGCCAGGGGCTTTGCCTGCACAAGTGGTGGAACAAGTTTGCGAACCACTGTACTAATCCATTAAAAACCTGATAGTTCTCACCAAAAAACAGTGTTCTCACCCAGCTTCTCAGCAAAGATTAAATAGTTCTTGTATCACTATGACTTTGGAACTTCTATAATTGGTGTATTTGTTTGGACAGCATTTACCACGTTGTGGGCAGCATTGAATTCTGCAAATAAAATTTATGAAGTGCTATCAGAAATAAATACATTCAAGCAACATTTCCGTTACTTTTCATGTTAGTGTAAGATAAGAAAAAATTGAATTCTCTCTGCTGTCCTTGGGTTTCTGGCAACTAGCTGCTGCTAGAGGCCAGATACTATTTGAAACTTAAATAATGAAGCCTGATTCGTTGATCTTGTAGTGCCTTTTAGATTATTATATATTACTACTGGGTAACCAAAGGCATTTGGGATGAGAAGATTAGAAAGGGAATCTGGCTTGTTACTAGTGTGTTATGTTTACATAAGGACTCTTTTTAACCAGAGATTTTTTTTAAAATGCTTTTGAGAAGCTTCCTGTGGTTTTCAACATATGCAACTCTCAGGGAAGTTCTGAGCTGACCACTTACTGCTAAGTGAGAGGCTGTTTATGGATCGACACATCTGCATAACAAATGACTGGTTTGGAGGTGGTTTTGAGGTCACTAAAAGGAACTGTGTTCAGTGTTTTGTTTTGTTTTTTGTTGCATGTCTTTCACTTTCTCTTCATCATTATAGAAACCAGTTGTGTGGCCAGTACTGTGCTAAAGTCCTGTCAACACAAAAAGCACAAATCAGAATCCTTCTGGAAAATGGTTTAACTTTACACTATTTGAACTACAGAATCATGCTAGGGTAAAATGCTTAACTATCAGAGCTTTCCATTGCCCCTCGAAGGAGCAGGTCAAATGCTTTGAATCCTGAGACAGGAAAGAGAGTACCTCATGATTCCTTGCACTCTTTTCCCTGCCTGAACCAGGAAGCTGAACTGTCAGCCATTTTAGTCCATTTTTTAAAAATACTAGTTTGTACTCCATATTCACTGCAACTTACTAAATCTGCTTGCTCCCCTATTAGGGAGTAGCCACTTTGTATACAGTGTGGCGGGGCAGTAGGTCACGTGATGTGAATTGTGGGGTTACCTGGAAAGACTTGCCTGGTTGTGACGTACGGGCTATCTGTGCTGCAGCTTCACAGATTTAAGCTGAAGTGTGTGCAATACTGCTGCTCTTCCCGTGGATGTACAATGGCCTGTGGCTTCATGTTTTTAAACCGTTATTTACTACAGGGGTTCTCAAACTGGGGGTTGGGACCCCTTGAGGGTCACGAGATTATTATATGGGGGGTCGCAAGTTGTCAGCCTCCACCCCAAACCCCGCTTTGCCTCCAGCATTTACAATGGTGTTAAATGTATAAAAAAGTGTTTTTAATTTATAAGGGGGGGGGTCACACTCAGAGGCATGCCATGTGAAAAGGGTCACCGGTACAAAAGTTTGAGAGCCACTGCTCTAAAGGCTGTAGTGTAGCCAGGGACAGAGACTAAAGATCCTGGTGGCTCGTGGGTGGCTGGAATTCTTCCTACCTGTTTAAATATTAAGAACATAAGAAAGGCCACACTGGGTCAGACCAAAGGTCCATCCAGCCCAGTATCCTGTCTGCCGACAGTGGCCAATGCCAGGTGCCCCAGAGGGAGTGAACCTAACAGGTAATGATCATCTCCTGCCATCCATCCTCTGACAAACAGAGGCTAGGGACACCATTCCTTACCCATCCTGGCTAATAGCCATTAATGGACTTAACCTCCATGAATTTATCCAAATTTATCTTTTTTAGACCCTGTTATAGCCCAGCCTTCACAACCTCCTCAGGCAAGGAGTTCCACAGGTGGACCGTGCGCTGAGTGAAGAAGAGCTTCCTTTTATTTGTTTTAAACCTGCTACCCATGATTTACATTTGGTGGCCCCTAGTTCTTATATTATGGGAACAAGTAAATAACTTTTCCTTATTCACTTTCTCCACACCACTCGTGATTTTATAGACCTCAATCATATTCCCCCTGAGTCTCCTCTTTTCCAAGCTAAAAGTCATTAGCCTCTTTAATCTCCCCTCATATAGGACCTGTTCCAAACCCCTAATCATTTTAGTTGCCCTTTTCTGAACCTTTTCTAATGCCAGTATATCTTTTTTGAGATGAGGGGACCACATCTCTATGCAGTATTCAAGATGTGGGCGTACCATGGATTTATATAAGGGCAATAAGATATTCTCCATCTTATTCCCTGTCCCTTTTTTAAACGATTCCTAACATCCCGTTTGCTTTTTTGACTGCCGCTGCACACTGCGTGGACGTCTTCAGAGAACTATCCACGATGACTCCAAGATCTTTCTGCTGATTAGTTGTAGCTAAATTAGCCCCCATCATATTGTGTGTATAATGGGGGTTATTTTTTCCAATGTGCATTACTTTACATTTATTCACATTAAATTTTATTTGCTATTTTGTTGCCCAATCACTTAGTTTTGTGAGATCTTTTTGAAGTTCTTCACAGTCTGCTTTGGTCTTAACTATCTTGAGCAGTTTAGTATCGTCTGCAAACTTTGCCACCTCACTGTTTACCCCTTTCTCCAGATCATTTATAAAGAAGTTGAATAGGATTGGTCCTTGGACTGACCCTTGGGGAACACCACTAGTTACCCCTCTCAATTCTGAAAATTTACCATTTATTCCTACCCTTTGTTCCGTGTCTTTTAACCAGTTCTCAATCCATGAAAGGTTCTTCCCTCTTATCCTATGACAACTTAATTTATGTAAAAGCCTTTGGTGAGGGACCTTGTGAAAGGTTTTCTGGAAATCTAAGTACACTATGTCCACATGTTTGTTGACCCCCTGAAAGAACTCTAGTAGATTAGTAAGACATATCTCACTTTACAGAAACCACGTTGACTTTTGTGCAACAATTTATGTTCTTCTATGTGTCTGACAATTTTATTCTTTCCTATTGTTTCAACTAATATTGGTCACTTGGTAACAATTAGCCATTGTTCTGTGGTATTTGGAGGAGGGAGGCCAGGTTGAAAAGCTTTCCCTACTTCTTGCTTGTCAAACTTAGGCCATGTTTACGCTTTGCTGCAGCATGGACTACAATGTGTGAATTGCAGGGGGGCAGGATCCTTGTGTGAACATACCCTTAGGCTTGGTCTATACAGTTGTACTGACCTAATCTCCAGTGTAGACGGCTCTATGTCGAGGGAGGGCATCTCCCGTTGATATAACTACTGCCTCTCATGGAGGTGGAGTACCTGGATGGGAGATGCCCTCCCATCAGTGTAGACAGTATCTTCACTGAAGCGGTGCAGCTTTGCCAATGCAGCACTACCTCCCCTTAGAGAGCAACTCTTGGGTATGCTCTGCAATTCACCCCCTGTAGCCCATGCTGTGGCACTGTCTAAACATAGCTGAAGTCAGGGTTTCTTAACAAATGTTTTGGTGGCCTCGGAGCACGACCACCTACTCTTGCTGGTGGTGGCAATGACAGTTTTTCCTGAAATTCCTAATTAACTTTAGGAAAAACAAATAAATATGCACATATACAGGTCCAAATCATTCTGATTGATTGATTTATGTAGGGTTTTTTGGGTTTTTTGCAGACTCAATAAAAAAAAATTCTTTACTGTACTGAAACAGAATAGGAACACAAATAAGGTGCTTTGGATGTTCTTGTCTTTTTTGTTTTTTCTTTTGCCTTGTTGTTTGTTTTTTTTTTAAAAGATTTGCTAGCTAGTATGTTTGTTGTTGTGAAAAGTGGTATTTGTTAATATTACTTTTCACAGCAGACTTAAACAAGCCTAGGGACAAATTAAGACCTGGATGGGGAGGTGGGAAGGGAAGTAATGGGAGTCAGGGCAATGGGTGGGTGGGTGGGTGCATGGTGAGTGGCCGGGGGGGGGGGGAAGGGTGATATTGGGGAGGGAGGTGTTAACCTGGGGCAGAGCCCACCGCCATGCAGCTGGGGACCAGGTCTAGAGCCCGAAGCCCTGTACAACCTCCCCTGGCAGCCCTGGGGGAGGTGCAACTGCTTTGCCCCTCTCGCCTCCTCCCCCCATCACTTCCCAGGAGGCTGTGGCCACAAGAAAAGATCCTGGTGGCTGCATGCGAGAATCATGGGCCTAAATTTGACAAGCAAGGATTAGGGAAAGCTTTCACTGTGCAGCTGAGTATCACTACAAATTTGCAAAGTTTGGTCACTATAACTGAGGGATAAGCACATCAGCATAAGCGCGACCAGACCTCGATCCAATATAGCCATTTGTGATAATCAGAAAAAGCAAATTGCTCTCTGCCAGGGTGGATTTGATTTAAATCATGATTTTCCACTGAACGCATCCGATGAAGTGAGCTGTAGCTCACGAAAGCTTATACTCAAATAAATTTGTTAGTCTGAAAGGTGCCACAAGTACTCCTTTTCTTTTAGTTGGGAAGAATCGATTTAATCTTGGATTTCTACATTAAAGTGCTTTCTTGTTGGTGGTTACAACCTTAATACATATTCTTCACAACTTGGAGATGTTAGGTTTTATTTTTAGAAGGTACACACTATACATTTTTAAAGTGATTTATTTTGAAACTTTTCAGCTTAGTTTTACAGCTATATCAGAAAACGAATGATTGTTTGGTTATTTCATTTACCAAAGGTAATTGAAGCAGATATTTGTGAAGTCATTGGAAGGTGAACGATCTCCAATTCAACAGGTTAATCATTCATATTTGGAGGATTTTTTTGCCATACTGTATTAGGAGGAGAACGTCACCAAACAGACATTTACATTGTTTTATTTAACTAAAACAACAACGTTATGTATTCTGGATTTTTTTCTTCAACGGCAAACATATAATATTTTAACAAAACAAGCATATGAATTTTTGAATTTAGTTAAACATTAAAGTTTTTTAAAATCAGTTTTGTTTTTGTTAAAATTGTTTTGAACTAAAATAGTTACATGAAATATTTTTTAAAAAAATGAAATCGACTGTCAGCCAGATCTACACGAGAAACTTAAAATACTGGCTTCTGCAGCTAACTCAGTCGTCTTCACCTTCATTTTCCTGTTTTTCATAATCTGGAAAAGAAAAACAAGCTCTCCTGCTTTTTCAGGTCCCAAATGATTTCTCAATTTGGAATGAATTAGTCCAAAGGAAGAAAATATTCTTTCTACACCAGCAGCAGAAGCTATTGCTGTTAAGTGAGATTATCACTTCAACAGTCTCTGAATCCAAGTGCTTAAGTGACTTCCATCAGTTCACTGGTGTGACTTCCTTTAAAACATCATCAGCAAACATCTATTTCTTGAATGGTTCATCCTTAGCTCTGACGTCTATGATAGTTGGCGTTATGGATGGATGACTGCTGGATGTCCATGTCACAGCCAGCTCCTTTCTGCAGCAGTTAAGGTTTGACCCTGGTACCGAGTATTGAGTAATGATGTTCATTTGCAAAAAAAATGAGCTGGAGATAGTGCTTGTCCCATTCTTTTTTTAATGCTTGTAATTTAACTCTGTCATTGCAGATTTCTCTTTTTAAGATCTCACTTGGTTCCTTCCAGATTTCTACAGCATCAGCAATAAAACAGCTACTTCCCTGTGTTTTGTTCGAGGCTACGGAAATAGGCTTCAGGGTACTCAGCGTGTGTTTAACGTTTCTCTTAAGCCCAATGCTGAGAACTTTGGCTGTGACAGGGCCATCTATTTTTTCATGCTTTTGTTCACAAAGTGTCATCAGATTAGGCCAGTTCTTGATACAATGTTCAGAACTCTGCACTACTGAGTTCCATTGCATGTCTTGTGGGAGAGAGAGCTTAGTTCCTCCCACTTTTTTCAGAGCAGCTGCTGCGACTGCAAAGTGGTTGTTACGGAAGTATTTTGCAATTTCAACAACATTAGCCTTTATTTCTGGAACACTGAAGTCTTTGGCTAGGAGGGGCATCAAATGAGCAATGCAACTGTATGTTGTTAGCTTGGGACTCTCTTCTAAATAATTTCTTCTCATCTTGGACACATTTGCAGCATTGTTTGTGACCAAGGTGCATACTAGACATTTGAAATTTTTTTCACAGTTTGTTATAGCTTTTACTACTACTTCTTGTAAGTATTCTGCTGTGTGTGCATTTCCTGATGTATCTATTGTTTCTGTAAGGAAGACCTTCCCTTCTTCTCTTGTCACACAACCACATACAACAGGATCATTGTGGACATTGCTCCAC
This sequence comes from Dermochelys coriacea, assembly GCF_009764565.3. Taxonomy (NCBI): domain Eukaryota; kingdom Metazoa; phylum Chordata; order Testudines; family Dermochelyidae; genus Dermochelys; species Dermochelys coriacea. Next base: position 136,292,443 of record NC_050072.1, on the reverse strand, counting down.
CCATCAAGACTCAGGTTAACAATTTTACCCTCAAGACCTTTTGCACACTGCTCAATTTCTCTTTCATACACTTTATCCAGCAATTTGCCTGCGACATCTACTCTGTTGGGTGGACTGTATCCTGGTCTCAGTGACTGAACCATGTTAATGAATTGTGGGTTCTCCATCATACGCAAAGGAGAGATTGTTGCATAAACAAACCGGGCAATTTTTTCATCAATTACCTCTTTTTGTAATCTGCTGGTTCTTAATCACAAACTTATCTATGGTTCGCAAAGAGAAAAGGAGTACTTGTGGCACCTTAGAGACCAACAAATTTATTAGAGCATAAGCTTTCGTGAGCTACAGCTCACTTCATTTAAAAATAGTTTTAAATCTTTGATTTTTATCCACCCTGCTCTTTTCTCTCCTCTCCTCTCCTCGGGCTCTTGTGTTTGGATGGTTTGGTGAGATTATTATGAGTTTGTCCTTCCCCACTCCCCTTAAAAGAAAGGGGAAAGAGGGGGTGATAAGATCTTTGGGGAGAATAGTCTGTGTTAGGATAACTTATCATAAAATAGACACTTTGTCTTTTGGGGCCAGAAGTCCCTAACGTAGGTTATTCTTTTATATGCTACCGATCTGTTCACCACGTAAGCCATTGATTAAAATAAATAAATTAAAAGCCCTTTAATACAATTATGCACATTAGAAGATCTCTGCTTGCTTTGCTTTGGGCATTCTGGTGATTTATGGCTGGCACAATGGAAGTCCTCATTTGCCAATTTACTTGTTTTTTTTACGTTGACAGAGAGGTGAAAATTCCTTGTATCCAAAAATGTTACTTTACTGTGTTTATAATGTAGTGAGAAAGTTGTGTTGGCAGCATGGCCCCTTGCTCTAAAATATCTTCCAAACCACGTTCAGAAATAGCGCCTGTTCGAGGTTAGTGCTGATAAATTGTGCTTAGGAGCTGTTTGTTCCACATGTTAAATCTTCTGACAGGAATTCAGTCATTTTTACACCATTAGAAACTGTTACTTTCAATACATTTCTGTTATAAAGTTATCAGGATGAAAAGAGATTATTTCATTACAAGTCATAACACTGCCATGTGTGTTGGAGGAATCCAGGCTGAGATCCAGGAGGAGGGCCATGTTGTGACGTGGTTTCTGCTTTGTGTCATGCATGTGTGGGATTTGTGGCGGCTGCACAAGAGATAATCAGTGACTCATCTTTAGGCTTTGCAATTAAAATAAATAAAAACAATATCAAAGCCCTTGAGTTTGTTTGTGCTGCAGCAATGGTGGAACTGAAGGCATGCATGTGTACAATGAACTATTCAGCCAGACTGGATATTGTTATGTAGTGTTATTCATCATATTTTTACTGCAGTAGTGCCAAGAGGGGCCAGTTGGGGAGCAGGGCCCGATAGTGCTAGGTGCTATGCAAATACCTGAGGAAAACCCAGGCCATGGCCTGAAGACCCTACAGTGGAAGGCCCCGATACTTCAGTGGGTTGTGTCTGTACATACTGGTGTGCCAGGCAGAGCCCCACTGACCTCAATGGGCCTGCAAGAGGGTGCACTCCATTACAGAATTGGGGACTAAGAAATTCTCTGAGGGCAGCTCTGGCCGCAGTCATTCAGACCAGGCCTAATTGGGTTCCAGTTTAGAAGGCAGCTAGGATGTTGTCGGTGCTCTGGTGTCTGGCTAACCTGCCAGTGGGTCCTGGCTGAGCTTCCTTGATGGAGCCCGGGTGGAACGGCGACAAAAGCCAATGGCCGGCAGTAGCCATGCTGGTGCTGAGCAGTACGTCTAGGGTGAACCAATTCTCCAGCTTGTGAAAACAGAAACCATGGTTTTAAGGGTTTAAGAAGGCACTTTTGTTGGGTAAAATACCGACTAAATGGCACCTCTAGCTCGCTGACACGCTGCTTTTTCTTTCAAACAGGGCATTGCCTCCATTCCCTCATGTCTCTTCCCCCTGTGCACAAGGAGAGCAACAAAGCGAAGCTTGCAAATTGCAGTGTGTTCCCTTTATGGCAGGGACAGAGTGGGCCTGCTGGCTGAATATGGGGCTGAGTGAGACTACAAAGAGGAAATTAGAAAGGTAGAGGCAACCCAGAGCTGCCATGATTCCTGACACACCCTGAGTGTTAGCTGTTACAAAAGAGTAAAAGGTAGTCATTGCAAAAGTGGGAATGGCAGAGAAAACCAGCAAAGACGCTTGGGACCAATTTCTGCCTCTTCATGGAATTACACAGGTGTAAATCAAGAGAGAATTTTGTCCTCAAGGTATATTTCACGTTACTCCTTACTCATATGTCTCCCTCCCCCATTCACCACCACCATCGCTAATAGCCTTCAACTCTGAAGAGTTTCAGAGTAGCAGCCGTGTTAGTCTGTATTCGCAAAAAGAAAAGGAGTACTTGTGGCACCTTAGAGACTAACAAATTTATTAGAGCATAAGCTTTCGTGAGCTACAGCTCACTTCAGTCATTTAAGTGGGAGAAGGGGTGTGAGTTCAGCTGGCACCTGCTGTTCGATGTGTAGCTTTGTTAATGGGGCATGTTTTAATTTTAAATCACAGGCTTTAGGAGCAGGCAGTCAGCAAGCCCAGTCAGTGATAAAACATGCAGCCTGGTGTAAGTCATTATATCCCTGTAATCTGGTTAAAATAAGAGTCTTGAACAATACAAACTATATTTAGACTTGCAAGCTAAAGTGAAAATGTTAGTGTAGGTTCCTAGGGTCCAGCTATTCCTCACACAATACAGCAGACTATGACACACAGCAGAGGAAGAAAGGGAAAGTGTTCCATCTCCTATATCTAGTGCTTTGCAATATACTTGTTCTTCTTGCCAGTTTTTATGAGGGAATGGCTGGTTTCTCTGGGCCGCACGCCCAGTTTATGTTTAAAGACAGATGGAGGTTGTGCAGTGTCCCAAATACTGTATCCAGAGACAGGAACCTCTTGATTGATTAAATCCTTGGCTTTTCCTGTTTTCAGACTTCTTTTTCGTCCCGGAATGTCCTCATTTGATGATGATTGGCAAGTTACAGGCTTTGTTATTTTCATAATGACCGCCAGTGGGCTGGTTCTGGGGGCATGACTGGGGGTTATTGTCACAATTGGACCTACAAATTTATTGTAATTGTAACTCAGCGGGGGCGGAGGCGGACGGACAAAGTGAAAGTTCATAAACTGTCACCGTAACCTAGAACAAATGCCATCGCCACATGCAGATCCTGCCCAGCCTGAAACGCTGATGAGCCATGAATACACAGGAGAGGTTAGGTCAGACTAGGGGAGGGGGCATCTCAGGACATGGGCTGTTTTCAAAGATTTCTAACTCTAGAAAGCTTTAAGGGTAAAGTGAATGTGGTTGAGAAATCCTCTACAAAGCCTGTGTGCCTTGCTTTCCTGCCATGTTGTCCCAGAAGGGGTTAAATGAGAAGCTCAAGTGCCCACAGCCTAGGTGGAGCTCTGGGGAAATGTGTGGAGGGCCTTCATAGGTCTCACAGTGTCAGTGGCACCCCATGTCCCAAGAAAGAGCATCTGACAAGGTCTGAGGCTGGGAGCGATTCCTAGAGACCCAGAGCTGGAAAGAGTGATTAGACTCTACCCAGACCCATTGACTTGGAAGCACATGGGACCCAGCAACGGAGTCAATTAGTAACACACTGGTAATCATACGAAGGGGTACAAAGCCAGCTGGGAACAGCATTCCTGGCCCCTTGGTGAGCCGGGCTGTCTGCCAGTCAGCAAAGGCCCCTCCACCCACTTACGGAATGAAGCATTGACCAGCTCTGAAGCCAGGCTCATCTAGTCCTTACGCCTGCAGGCCAATGGCTGCAAGTTGGGAGGTCAGGGAAAGGCAATGTAAAGTCAGGAAATGCAGTGCATCCTCAGGCCTCCGCAGATGGCCTGGGGAGAGAATAACTCGTGTTGTACACTTCTTATTTCCCTTTTCAGTGTCCTGCACAGCCTCCTGAAGTTGTGCAGAAAAGTATCAAACGTGCTTGTTGCAGCACTAGGCCTGAATCGTTTACCCAGGTCTTGCAGAGTACATCTAATCTGCAAAACAAGATCCATGGTAGTGAATCTGGGCTTGTGCTCTGCATCTAAAATAGCAGTATAGATAAACGTTCATGCTTGGGCTCTGAGACCCATCCCCCTCATCGGATGTCAGAGCCCAAGCAGGAGCATCTACACTGCTGGTTTTAAACCCATAGCATAAGCCCCATGAGCCCTGCAGATATTGGGACTTGCTGTTTTTTGTTTTGTTTTCCATTTGTTTGTTTGTTTGTTTTGGGGTTGTTGTTTTTTTGCAGTGTAACCATACCTGCAGTTTGAGGGGGGTGAAATCCCCTTGGGCCCTTCTGATTCTTATGTCTTTGTAGAGAAAATGGGAATGGCAGAACTGGCCTTCACGAGCTGACAGCCACAAGCTTACTTTGAGACCTTGTCTTCATTACAAAAAAAGGCCGTGCTCTGATCTGGAGTCCGCTAACTGGAGATGAAATCCGAGCAGAGACAAGGTAGTTAGTAGTTTTCACAGGAGTTATCAAGTCTTTACAACTGGCTATCACGGATGCACAACAGCTGCTGCAAGCTATCCAAAAGGCTGTCTCTGGCCTGTTTCGATTCCACTGCAGCTCGTGGGACCTGTGAGCAGCAGCAGGAGCACTGGCGCTGCAGTATGTCTACACTACAAGTGCAACAGCAGCACCTATACCACTGTAGTGCCATGGTGTAGTAGACACTTACTGCGGTGATGAAAGGGGTTTTAGTAAGTGCTGCAGTAAACCCAGCCCCTCAAGAGGCAGAAGCTAGGTTGACAAAATAACTCTTCTCATGACCTACCTGCATCTCCTAGCTGCAGGTCGAAGAGGAAACCCTTTTCTTCTCCTGCCAAAAACACCTTCTTATAGAAATAACACCGGCGTCAGTATTTCAAGCCCAGCTGAACTACATGCCAGTTGCGGGCTTTTTGTTTGAATGGGTGTTTTGTTATTTTTCCATCAACTAATTTTGTGAAATAGCTAAACAGGATATTAACAATTACCCACAATTCATTTTGCTTCTGCCATTTCTGTTTTCCCCACATATTAAATGACTTTCCTCTGTGACGTCTCCTGGATTCAGCCTGCTTGCTCTGACTCTGCCTTTTAGCAGTTGAGTTTCTCTGCATCTGGTAACAGCCACTCTCCTGTGCAGTACGGGGGGTCCCCCCTCTGATTTCCCCACATGCTCTAGTCCTTGTTACCTGTAAGCCAGCAGTTGTTGTGTTCTAAATTCAGATGCTTCTGAGAACCTTCTGTGAACACTTACTAACATGAAATGATCTCGTCCAAATAAGGCATTCAAATGCAGCTGCTGTCTCTGTTTTCAGAAAATGTGTTGACAAGGTTGTCTGCAAGGCTGGTTTACTGACTAATCTGTCAATTCATGGAGCAGTTCAGGGTGGACGGGGAGTTATGTGCAAAGATACTTTAGCCATAACTCAGATATACCCTTTTGTTGTTTTTCCACGTAGTAGGGATTTTCACATTTCCCTGGCGTATTCAGCATTTTTTCCTCTCATTCCCTTATAAGCCATCCTACCTCCCCTAGCCCCTTCCCCAGCAGATAGCAAACAGCATGCATTCCCACGTGACAAAAGCTACATCTACACTGCGCACCTTACGACGGCCTGGCTGTGCCACTACAGTGTGCTGTTGTAAGGTGTGCAGGATAGTCACTCTTTGTCACCGGGAGAGAGGTCTCCTAGAGACAAAATAAAACCACGCCCAGTGAGGGACGGTCGAGGGAGAGCGTCTTCCGCCGACGAAGCGCTGTCCACACCATTTTCATCATTAAAACTTTTGTCATTCGAGGGGTGTTTTTTTTCACACCTCTGAGCGACAGAAATTTTAACGATGGAAGTGCAGTGCAGACATGGCCTAACATCATGTGCATTCTCAGCAGAGCAAAAGCCACTGGCATAGCGTAGGTTAAACATCAGCAGTCTCACTGAAGCACAAAAAGGGGCTCTTGTGTTGGCTATGTAGCTAGGCCCTGATCCTGCAACCAGATCTGCAGTGCCCTGTGGGGTCAGCGATCTAGCTGCAGTATTGGGGCATTACAGCGGGAAGGGTTATCTGTCCAAGTGTGCCTCTTTGCTGTGCAGTGTGCCTACGCCTGCCAGGCAGGTCAGGTCCTCCAGCAGGAATTGCTGTACGTGCTGCTTCCTTAGAGGTGAACAGCAAACCAAAGAGGAATCTGATACTTCAGATCTATAAATGAAACCTTTCTTGCATCATAAAGGGCAAGACCAAGAATTGTGCATCTGTTTCACTGTTTTTGCATTTTACATCGGTATGAGCCGTTTCTCCCTGAGCCTGGCCAGGGCGTAGGTTACGGGGCCATTGGCAGGAAGCCATGGATACAGCCCCAGGCGGGAGTCAGTAAGACAGCGAGCCACGGGGATTTCTGTTTTTTGTTGGTGTAACAAGGTTGCTGCTTGCTACTAGTGCATCTCTTTGTGGATGGGTCTGGGAATTAGTTCTGGCTTCATCTGGTGCCCCCTTGCTGCTCGTTGCTCGCTCTATGATGACCTTTGTCCAGCCTGGTCTCCCCTTTCGGGGTTAGCAGGTCTGACAGAATCCTTTGGCAGACGTCGTTTCCAGACAGCGTCCAGCCGCAGCTTTGGGCTTTATGCCACTATATCAGTGGGTGGCAGGGAAACCTGGGCCTGCCCGTTGCCCCGAGTTCCAGTCCTGAGACCCGATAACCCACAATGCAGGTCTTCAGTCTCCATCCCTGTCGCTCTTTCCCTGGGCTCCTTCCTCCCAAGCCCCTCCGTCTCTTCTCTTTCCGGTTTCTGGATTTACCACTGGAGCCTCCTCTGCTCCCCGTGTCTACTTTCCCCCGGGAGCCTCGTTTCGGCCTCCTTACTCCAGGGCTGACTCTCCCCCGGGCTTCCATCCTCTCAGAGAGCAACTGCGGGGTCCTTCCCCTGCCACTCCTGCGCTCCGCTTCCAGGCTTCATAGTCCTCCCCCAGTGAGCCTTCCTTCTCAGTTCACCCTGGCCCTCTGGGTTAAGCCAGCTCATCGTCAGGGTTGGTGGGAGGTGCTTTCATTTTGCCCAGGATACGAAGGGTTTGTCTACGCTATTACTGATTTAACTAGTCAGGCAAACTGAAAGCAACAAACCCGGCCCCCTGTATGGACACAGTTATACTGGTATAAAAGTGCTTCTGGTCTGGCCCCTGGGATAAGCTATGCCAATGTAAGGCACCTTTATACCCGTGAAACTGCATCTACACTAGGGCTTGTACAGGCACAACTATGTTGGGAAAAAGTGACTCCCTCACTGTAGTAGTTATGTGGTAAACTTTGCCAGTGTAGCTCAGGCCAAAGAAAAGGTGAGGTGACCCCTAAAACACTCACAAGGGAGGCAATTTCTAGCCAGGCCTACTGGAAAGAAATGTACCGAAGAGTACGTGCTGTGGAGCGGTGTTGGCGGGTGCTGCTGCTGGAGTGGTTGTGCCACAATTTGGTCTCTGCCCGGCTGCAGTCCAGCTCCCTCCCTGCTGGCCAAGGTCTGTGTCCCAGCAGCAGCCTGCCCTGTTCCCAGCTCTTGGGAAGAATGTGTCCTTTGGGGTCACTGGGAGGGAGACACGCAGGGCAAACCAAAGTCTGTGCCACCTCTGCGTGCTCCTGAAGCTGAGAGTCCTCTGCGCACACAGTTTGCTGGTCTGACAAAAGATGGGGTATATTTTAAACCAATATAGTTAAACTGGTGCAGACCACTGTGTGGACGCTCTTCTATTGATTTAAACCTGGCTTATTTTGGTTTAGCCTGTACCAGTTTTAGCCCATTGTAAGGGCATGTCCACAGAGGAGCTTGCACCAGTTTCTAAACCAATTTAATTTAAACCAATGTGACTTGTGTGTGTAGGCAAGGCCTTAGGGTTTATCCAGATTTCACATACACAAGTTGTGGCCCTGAGCTGCATTCCAGTTGCCGGAATGTAGCTCAGCCGGGGGAGGGGGGTGGCTTTATGCCAATTTCACACTCCAGTCCTGTTGCTGGAGTTACATAAGTGTAGGCATGTCTCTTTTCCATGCAGACATCTACTACTCCGGGGCCAGTGAAGGGTTTAGGATCTGCTGTGCCTGTTCTAGGCCAAAGAGAGAGGCCATGGCACAGAGCTGGGCCTCAGTGGACATGCTAATTCAGGTTATGCAGTTAAGATGTGACTGTTTGCAAATTTGTGACCGTTCTTCTGAGTCTGTTATGGTCAGATTTCATCTGTGCTCTAAGCGGCACCAACTGCTAGCAAAGGGCCCATCTGTGTTAAGAGATTTTTGCACTAGGTCAAGCTCAACTGTGTGTTGATGTGGTGCCTCTGTGCTGGGTGCTTGCACCATGTAGCTATGTCAGTGTAACTACACCTGTGCAAAAATCCCCTGATGGTTACCCCAGCAATGTGGCTTCCAGCACTGCTTTGCAACTGGTCATTGGGAAAATCTTAACCTAGTGAAAAAATGCTACAGGAAGAGAAGTGGGAAGCAGCAGGTAGTGAAGGTGGCATTAGATTCCCAGTCTCCTGCTGAATTTCAAGTCATGACAGATTATTGGCCACTTAAATAATGAAACAAAACCACCCTAATTTTCTAAAGAGCTCCTGCTAGTAGCAAACATCTGGGTATCTGAGCAATAAGGGTGGATTAATTTAAATCACCAATTTGAATCAGGATTTAAATTAGGAAATTGTTAATCTTGTATTGCATTTGTACTTTTTAGTTCTTTTTCCTGAAGCAAGGTTGATTCTCATTGGTTGGGAACGATTAAAACAAGTCGCTTTGCGGCTAAGCATAGCTTTGACACTAAATGTTGTTCTTTCTTGTGCTAACCAAGAGGATATATTATATCTATACACATTTTATTTAAGTACTTATGTAGCTTAACATGCCTTTATTCAGATACTCATGTTAGAAAATGGTGAACTACACTTTTTTTATTTACTAGATGATAATCTTTTACTTGCAATTTGTGTCAAGTTACATTTGGATAGACACTGGAATTCAATCAAAATACACAAAAACAGCATTTTAAGTTTCTTTTTTATTAGTTAAATACAACTATCTTAAATGTGCTGGATAATATAAATAAGTAAGTATGAAAACATGTCTTGTGTTTAAACTAACTGATTTATTAAACACAGGAAGTATTAACTGTAGTTAATGAATTGAACGGTTTGTTTGGTTCCCATGTCCTCCAAGGTTTTAGAACTAGTTGATCTCATACTCTCACACCACGTTTTATTTCAGAGATTGGAAGTGGAAAACCAGCTTTCCTGCTTTTTCAATTCCCAGTTGGTTTCTCAATTTTGAATAAGAGAGTTGTGGAACTGAACTAGCTGAATAAATAGAAATGAAAATAGTCTCTTCTGCAACTGCAGAGAGAATACTGCTGTCAAAAGCTGATTTAGCACTTAAGCATTTGGAACCAGATTGTGCTGAGCCAGTGATGTCCATCAGTTCAGTGCTTTGACTTTCTTTAAAACTTGCTCAGCAAATATATGCTGCTTGAGTATTATTTTTATTTAATTTAAATTATTTTAATAGTTTATAGTAAACCTAGGCCTTAACTTAGGTTGTCATAATTTTAATTTTAAATAGGTTTATTTTTGAAAAGAAAAATGTATTTAATGTAACTTTTAAAATCAGGTTTTTTTAAAGAAAATTGATGGATTTTTATCCATCTTTTGAGCACTAGGATACAACTAATATACTTAACTCCTTAGACACAAACTATCTTGGGTACTGGAATAAAATATGTGGCTGAAGGTAGCACAACTCCTGACCCTCCTAAACAGGCATTGCCAGTTTTCCTAAATATCATGGATTTATTTTCCTTGAGGATGGTGGGGGTGGGTAAATTTTTTAAACAACAAAAATAGTTCCAAATTATTCTTCAGAAATAGTATACTAGATTCTCTTTCCTTTTTCTCATTAGGGTTACAGGTTATTTTAGTTTGCCCTATAACAATTGTGCTTTTCTTTTTCTGGTTTCCTTGTCTGTAACTTTTGCCCATCTTTGCTACATTGGGGCTGATACTTATACAGTTTACTGTCTAGAAACTACTGCCTTTGAAACGCAACTGAATGGAAAATGACCAAGTGTAAGGTGCAGCAAACAAAAAATGCATTGGGAAGCAATGGAGCATGACTGGTTTAAAAACTGTTCATTACAACTTTTCGCTTTCACATATATAAATATTGGGTGGCTGGGCCTCCCCAAGATGAATAGATTAATTTTCTGTATGTGTTTTCTTTCTTGAGCATTTACTGGAATAGTATTCCATTGCCTCACTGTATAAACCCTTCTGCCTCCTCATGCATATAGCACCCATCAGCTGACCTAGTGACCCAAGATGCTTAGTGTGCAATGTAGGTCAGTTAGTGTTGCCGTGGGTATTTTGTCCTAGACAAAGCACTTGGTTAACCTGGAGTTAAGATTGAAAGAAATTGTCACATTAGCCAGAAACCCCATGAGAGAATGTTGCAATTTTCCTGTTGTGTAGATGTAAAAGTGATAATTTCACTTAATTAGAACTTGTTTTTTAATTCACAGATTATCCTTAAGGCAGTTCTTCAATAAGGTTTAGGCAATTGTGAGTTATCAATGCGAAATTAAAGGGTTGTAAAAATAATTGGATGTGAAAAGTACTTTTTTTTTTTCCTTTAAATCTACCCACTGATAACTCAGTTCAGATGTTAAAAATCTGCTTTGGGTGAAGATTAAAGAATGGAAAGTATCAGAACAAAGCAATGATTTTTTTTTTAAAGACGTAAGTGTATGGGAGCAGTAGATTATTATGTAAACCTGCATAAAATTTTATGAGGAAGTTATATCTTAAAGTGACGATAAGGTGGCATGCGTTTCCACTTTAGTCTTACTAATCACATATTTCATTGGCTCATATCTTTCTAGATAAGAACTTGTTTGTTTTTAACTACTAGCCCTGCCAGCTTGCCTGGAGATCCGAAATATAGGCTCTGGTCCTTCTGAATCATGCATCCTTTCCAGCAATAGAGACTGTTTGCATTTGCAACCATTGTCCTCAAATTATATCCCCCTGCAACGCTACTGTCTGTGGAGTTGCACAGGTGCAACTGGGAGCATGACTTGAGGACAATGGGGTTGGCACGGATGGCTCTGTTAGTGCACTGTAGCTAACAGTTCCATCCATGATGCACAGGCCACTGGGGAAGGATCACGGAGCAGCTCAGTGTACTGCAGCTCAAAGAACCAGAGGATTCCCCCAGAGGTCCTGATGACACAGGCAAGTGAGTAAAGCACCAGGGCAGGGCTTTGCTGTGTGGCCACTCATACCAAGGCTAGGGTGACCTACACCCGGCGCTAATCACCTGAGTTAATGTACCTTAAATCTCTAGTGCTTGCTATCAACAAGCATTAAGAATGTCATAAAGATAATGCAAAAGGCATGGGCTCTGGGTGAGTGCGTTTCCCAGTCTGCTTTAGAACAAGGTCTATACCCCACATAGAGTCCAAACTCCTCTACCTGGGGTTTGGCTTTACAGTACAGACCTGAACAGTAAGAGAACAGAGTTAGCTCAAGCCTCTGCCCCCTGCTCTAGGGTTCCTGGCCCAGACCTGCTCAGCCCACATCCTCAACCTCTCATTGCAGACCCATTCCCAGCTCCTTTATACAGGTGAGTAGTTCATGCCACCTGCTTTGGGTCAGCACAGCACTGCTCCACAGTGAGGGCTACCAGGGTGAGAATTGCACACTAACTGCCCACGTGGACACTAGTGGCATGAACTAAAAGGTTGGAAAGAGGACTACATTAATGCATGCTAGGTACCCCTTAGTTCACACAAGCACCATCCACGCTGGGCAGGCAGAGCACAGTCCTTTAGTGTGTGCTGCAATTCACATCCCCTCTCTGTGCGCTCTCCCTGTAGACAACAGCTATATTTTGCAAAGTACATCTCAGCCACTATGTCTCTGTTCTTTTGCACAAGCCTCACCTTTCACCTTATTTGAAAAGTCACTTCCTGTTGTTCAGCAACTAGTACAACCACACCAGCTCTTCAGACCACATCTGCTCCTGTACAGCTTCCGCAAGGTGTTTTAATGTGATTAGTTCATGTCGTGCACTATCCTTTTCTGCAGCCCTTGGAAATACTGTGTTCGCTGCATTTTACAGAGTATAATTCTCAGTATATTGACAAGTTAACATGAACCCTAATATAATGTTGAGAGTCGCAGCATGTGAGTACTGCTGAAACTGAAGAGATGCCTGCACAGAGTCTCTGGGTAATACAGGAATATAGAGCCCAGGCATCACTGACCTTGGGGGCTGTCTGCTCCCCCGTATGGTCTGGAGGAGGGAGCCTCACAGAAGAGGGGTGTGGCTTCTCTGCCTTGCTGGGTGATGTGAAGGGAGAAGCTGGCACATTCTTAGTAGCCTAAGAGATCGAAGTCTTTAGTTAAATATCTAAATATCTGAAAAATGGAACTGGGAATCACTGAAAATTCCCTGGTCGGAAAGATGCCCGGGAGAAATCTCCGGGGGGATTTAGGTCTCAGCGTGGCAGTTGTTAAGACTTCCTAAACCAGGGTCTCAAACTCAAATGACCACAAGGGCCGCATCACTGACACACACACACACCCCCTGCGCTGCCCCCAGCCCCACGCCCACTCCACCCCTTCCATGAGGCCCTGCCCTGCCTCTTTCAAGCCCTTCCCCAAACATGTGGAGGGGATGTGCCTCCACTCCCAGTGGGCCCTCTCTTCTCAGGTTTGTTTCCTGCATTGCCTTGCGGCTTGGCCAGACTGTCTATGAGACGAGCACAGATGTCTATGGGGATGGCTACGCTGCCTTTGAACACCCGCGGCTGGCCCAGGCTGCAGGGCTATGTAAATGCAGTGCCGAAGGTCAGGCCCAGGCTCAATCCTGAGCATCTGCACCGCACTTCAACAGCCTGGTAGCCCAAGACCCACAAGCCCAAGTCAGCTGGCCCAGGCTAGGCACAGGTGTTTGATCACATACCCTAAAAGCCTTGGACTGTTCAGAAAGGTTTGGAGGGTTTTGAAATGACACTTATCCAGTGTTTCCTCTAATTTTTTATGTCCATGTGTGGAATGAATTTTGTTCTGTGCACCAATATGGAGGTGAGGTGTGACATGTGACCTTCATATCCGTGCACAGAACAAAATTCATGTGGTGGGGATGGGGCCAAGGGTTCAGAGTGTGGGAGGGGACTCAGGGCTGGGGCAGAGGGTTGGAGTGCAAGGAGGGGAGTGAGGGCTCTGGCTGGGGGTGCAGGCTCTGGGGTGGGGCCAGGGATGAGGGTCTGGGGTGTGAGAGGGGGCTCAGGCCTGGGGAAGAGAGTTAGGTGCAGGGAGTGAGGGCTCCAGCTAGGGGTGAAGGCTCTGGGGTGGGGCTGAGGATGAGAGGTTCAGGGTGTGGGAGGAGGCTCGGAGCTGGGGCAAAGGGTTGGGGTGCAGGGTCTGGGGTTGGGCCAGGGATGAGGGGTTTGTGGTGCAGGCTGCGGTGGGGAGAGAGGACTCCCCCCAGCTCTCTCACCCCTGGTGGGGCTGGGCTGGGCCAGGCTGGGCTGGGCTGGGCCGAAGGAAGGGCTCCTCTCTCCTGTCCACAGCAAGTCCGGGGCATGTCCGTGCTGGGGCTGGCGTCCGGTGGAGAGGGGTGCCTCTCCCCACCACGGCAGGTCTGGGCTGGGGGAGGGACGTCTCTTCCTGCTGCAGCCCTGAGCCCCTGCACGGGGCTTAATTGGCAGCTGTGCAGCTTACAGGGAACTTAGCTCTTACCAAGTGTTAAGACCCAGGTATGATATCAGTCCACTAAGAAATCAGGGTGGCCCTTAAAATGCATACGTACGTTTACATGATGAGGCTGATTTGTTTGTATCTTAAACATATTTTCTGTATGAGCAGTGGGTGGCTGTTCCTGTTTTTTCACATTTCAGGTCCCAGTCCTGCGAACACCATGTGTATGTTTAGTTTTACATTTGGACTTCATGGGTTTGCAGAGCTGGGGCCTATGTGGTTCCCTCTAATAAAAGTGCTGGTGGGGATGACAATGATCTTTTGTAGCCATGGTGCCTTGTGACGAGACCTAGCAGCAGGCCTTATGCTGCAGGGATTCGCAGTGCTAAGGGATCTCCGTTATAACTCCTGGAGTGTCACAGCAATAGGGCCACCCAAACACCGGGGAAGATGCAGTGCAGCACTGATTCTTGGGGTGGAGTGGGTGGGTTAAGTGGTTTTGTTTTGTCTCCCCTCCCTCCCTTCTTCCAAATGTCTGGATGAACTGTAGCCTGATGTACCACCTAATTTTAAGTGAAAATAGTGAAAAGAAAATAGGGTATTTCCTTAATATTGACCTTGTGATTGCTTTATTTCTCCGCATTTCATCCGAATGGACCCATCCGAATGGAGTAGGTGAATCCATGAGAGCAACCCTGAAAACCCCCACAAGAGTAGTGTGTGAGAAAGGGAGTGGTTGGGCCCTGGTTGAGGTGGATTCTGCATCTATGCTAGTCAGAGGGTGTGAGAGAGAGAGAGAGAATGAATCATGTATGAAATGGTTTCTATGTAACACTGAATGAAAGAGTTCAAATAAACTATGCTGAAGAGGTTGGAGGCAGAAGCTATTCTGAGAATACGGTCAGTACGAGGACATTATACTGGTATTCTTAGGAACCCTTTCCCCCTACCCACAGGCATAGCTGCGTATTGTGGCTGATGTCACAAAAGGAAATGTAGCTGCCAATTAAGCAATAAAGCCACTTCTGGGTAAGTGTTTAGATTCATAGATAGAATCATAGATACTAAGGTCAGAAGGGACCATTCTGATCATCTAGTCCGACCTCCTGCACAGCGCAGGCCACAGAATCTCACCCACCCACTCCTATGAAAAACCTCACCTATGTCTGAGCTATTGAAGTCCTCAAATCATGGTTTAAAGACTTCAAGGAGCAGAGAAGCCTCCCTCAAGTCACCCATGCCCCATGCTACAGAGGAAGGCGAAAAACCTCCAGGGCCTCTCCAATCTGCCCTGGAGGAAAATTCCTTCCCGACCCCAAATATGGCAATCAGCTAAACCCTGAGCATATGGGCAAGATTCACCAGCCAGATACTACAGAAAATTCTTTCCTGGGTAACTCAGATCCCATCCATCTAATATCCCATCTCAGGGGATTAGTCCTATTTACCCTGAATATTTAAAGATCAATTATTTACCAAAATCCCATTATCCCATCATACCATCTCCTCCATAAACTTATCGAGTAGAATCTTAAAACCAGATAGATCTTTTGCCCCCACTGCTTCCCTTGGAAGGCTATTCCAAAACTTCACTTCAAAGGTTAGAAACCTTTGTCTAATTTCAAGTCTGGGTATTTTGCATACATCAAGTATATGAGGGTACACTTTGTTTAGAGACTGGGCATGTATGACTATGAGCATGTGGAGAGACAGTTTACCCAGGAGAGGTGCAGTAGAATACAATGTGACTCCTGTCCAAGATGTCACTGAGTCACCCATGGGTATTGACACAAACTTGCCATGTATTCACCTGCTCTCCTTCTTCCTGCTTCTCCTGTTGGGGGTGGACTCTTTAACTCTTGTTACAACCTGCTTTTCGTTCTAGAAGCTTAACTATAAACCAGCCCAAGTCTGCAGGCTCCACTCATGCTCAAGGAGTTTGCTTCAGCAATATGTACTGGAGAAACTGGGTGATAGGCAAACTGAACAGAGGTGTGAAAAGAATGGGAGAAATTCATAAGAAAATCCTCAAATAGTCAAAGTAAGATGAGTCTTAAAATACTGAAAGCTTAATCATTAATCGCTTTGTCTCGAGGTTCACAGTGCAATTCAGACCAGTGAGGGGTTGTCTCCTCTTGCCCTGCAACCCTGAGTGGCTCACAATGCAATGCTCATGTAGCAAACAG
This sequence comes from Dermochelys coriacea, assembly GCF_009764565.3. Taxonomy (NCBI): domain Eukaryota; kingdom Metazoa; phylum Chordata; order Testudines; family Dermochelyidae; genus Dermochelys; species Dermochelys coriacea. Next base: position 136,276,463 of record NC_050072.1, on the reverse strand, counting down.
CCTGGGACACTCCCCACCAGCTGACCAGTGTGCAGGTCATGAGTGTTTAATGGAGAGTATTGACAATCCCCACCCTGACCCCATTACCCATTGCATGGCAGTGGATGTAGGAGTATAGCCTGAAGCAGACGTAACTCCTTGTAGTTCAATAAGCAAGAAAAAGGCCACAGGCCAGAAGTAAAGTCATATTGTGATGATATCACTATACATGAATGGTGCATTAATGTAAAGATAGACAAAACTCACTCTAACAGCTACTTATCTGTATTTATCTCTTAAAACCATGCCCTTCCTCCTTATCAGTCACGCTCTATAGATCTAATGAAGATGCTTTGTGAGAATAAGCTTTGGTCTGTAGTAATTTCCCCAGCTGTGCACACTCTGAGTGCTTTCCCCTGTGCCAGCACATGCTGGTGAGCATGGGCATGGAGCTCTCACTTATTAAATTAAATCTTGGGATGAAAAAGGTGTGTGTGTGTGTGTACACACGTACACATAGCAGGTCTGGTATTATGCTCATCCAAATGCGAATTGAAACTAACATCTCTCCAGAAAAACCTATGTGCTTTGGATGAAGTGCAGATGGCCTTTAAATGATTAAGTTGAAGGACATGCCAGTAGTGTTTAGCTAAAGCTGAGCCCCATTCCGCGGTTTGTTTACACTGTCAGACGGAAGAGCTGACATTTTCTGAATTCTTCCTTTAACTCAAACACCCCACTGACACTCAGAGCGCAGTGCTCTGCGCCTTAGTCTAGGACTGCCAGGTGCTCCTCAAAGAACACCGCTCTGAGGATTCCAGGGCAGCCCCCAAGAGACTTTGGCCTCTGTTCCCAGGGACTCCCACTCCCTGGGCTGCTCTCGTGCTTTTGAGAGGTTATCGGATTTCCCCTGCATCTGTTTTAGAATGGGCAGGATTGTCTTGGAGCAGAGAGCTGCTGCTGAGAAACCGACGGATGAAGAATAATCCATGCTTCTCCAGTATGGGGCTTCAAACTTGGCTGGTGCCCCCACCACATCGTTTTGATGACACCATTGCTGTGTAGCGTGTCTGAGGCCTTATCTGGGCTCGTGTGTAGCCCAGACTTGGCTGCACATTAGGGTGTAACTGGCATAACGCTGAACATGATGGGTCCTTTTCTGCGCTGGCTGTAATGTCTTGGTGAGTGGCATTCTGGCAAACACAATGGTTCAAAATCCTGCTGGACTATGATAACATGTCACAGTGCAGAAAAGAACAGGCCAGGGTCTGCACCAATTGAGCTAACTGAGTTTTCCCCAGGGCACCCACTACTGCACGGAGGGGTCAGTCCCAGCCTCAGTCCCAGGACGGGCCTCTGCGCTGAGGAGGGCACAACACCCTGGCAAGGGGTGACTGGCAGAGTATGCAGCCTGGCTTTTGTTGTCAGGATATTTTTCTTCATTAGTGATGACCCATTCTCAGTCGTGTCTCTCCCTCTCTCTCTTTCCCCCCGCACACACACTCATTTTCATTCAAAGCCCTTGAACAACCCCTGCCGTGGGGGTCATGCCCTCTGTAACAGGCTTGTTCCCATGGGGTTCAGCTTGCGCCATAGTGGAGTTCAGCCGCCATTCTGAGCCATGTGCGGCCTTATTTGAAGTAATGCTAATACAATAGCCATGTTTGCCTATGAGCCTCTCAGTTTGAAATCCCTCCTTCAGGGCAGACTACCATGGCACTTTCCAAACCTATTCTACTGAAACCAGGCACTGAAGTTGCCAGCCTGAATGCAAATATGGCTTTGTTTAATGTTTCTAAAACAGGAACTTTAAAGGCGGGTGTTCTTTCAGTTGCTCTCTGGGCATTCTAAGCAAAAAGGGGGTTTTGTTAGTTTTGCATATGGTTAGTCCTTGGAGTAAGGAGATTATTTTTAAATCATGTAAGACCCGCACTGTATTGCGGGGTAGCGATTAAGTGGAGTGTTGCAGAGTGCATACTGGGTTGTTACTCCAGGCAGGAGTCAGTGACCTATGGCAGGTCTGAGGATTTTCAGACCCAGTAAATATTAGGTACAAATTTGAGGCCTGATCCAAAGCTCATTGAAGTGTGAGTCTTCCCTGAGTGGGGCTGGGTCTCACACTGCTACTGTATTGAAGAGCTGGTTTTATGTGCTTGGTTAAGGGGGGCAGTTTTTCAGGTCTGTAGGATTTTATTCAGATCCAAACCCACCAATGTCCCCATCCTTGGTTATAAAAGAACTGTGTTTCTTCAAACCTTTACAGGGAATTGTATGGGCCTTTTGGAATCTGCAAACTCACTGTCTGTCCTGGTCCTTTCCAGTTGGTGCACTGCGTGTGGAATTTTCCCAGCCTGTGAATCTTGAGGAAGTTGAGAGGATAAACCCTGAAGTGAGAGGAGGAGGCCGATATGCTCCAAAAAACTGTAAAGCACTTCAGAAAGTAGCAATTATCATACCATTCAGGAACCGGGATGAGCATCTGAAGTACTGGCTGTATTATCTCCACCCAATCCTTCAAAGGCAACAGCTTGACTATGGCGTGTATGTCATCAATCAGGTAAGGACTTGGGACATGCATACGTTCACAGAATAATGGCTACAGTACTCCCGTGCAAAGGTGCAGTTGGCTTATGCTCAGTAACCAACTTGCTGCTTGAGAAGATTAATGCACAAAATGAAAGAGTGAAGAGTCAGGAACCTTCACTGCATAATCTGCGAACAAATCCAAATACTTGTGCTAATTGCTTTTATAGCTTTAGTAAAATTCTTCTCCACAGTGAACTGAGATCCACTTCTCAAGTTAGGCAAATTCCTTGTGAGTAACTTCTACTTAAGTAGACACTTTGAGGAAAACTTTTAGTAATATAGCCTCATCTTATTTCCACCAGGACACACTTATCACCAGCTTGTGCAGGACTTTTAGTCCTAGATTCCAAGGCTAGAAGGGATCATCAGATCCTTTGACTGCCTGTATGATGCAGACCAGATACCCAGATAACCCCCAGTAACAGTAATAGGAACTGTGCACTACCTGTCCTGCATGTGGATAGAACATAGATCTCTTATAGATGTAGACAAGTAATTGTCCATTTCAAGTAAATGGAATAGAAAAAAATTATTGGCGTTACTTCCAATATATTTGCCTTTTAGCCCTGCCTGTGTCCCTCTCCAAACAACATGACTGACTTGAGCATATGCCATGATTCCAAAATAAATTGGCTGTTGTGCACACATTGAGAAGCTTAAAAAAGTTAAGAAAAATGCATTAGTTGTGATGAAAGGGCACCTCTCTCACTCCGAAGGGTGGCAGTGAAGCGTCTCTGAGATCTGGCACATAGATATTAACACAGCATCTCTGTCTAGTTTTTGATCCCAGCCCTGTGCAATGCTGAAAGACAGCACGCTCCCTGGAGCATAACTGTTTCTAGAGTCAAGAGAGACAAGGAGGGTGAAGCATCAGAAGGGTAGCCGTGTTAGTCTGGATCTGTAAAAGCGGCAAAGAGTTCTGTGGTATCTTATAGACTAACAGACGTATTGGAGCCTAAGCTTTCGTCTTTTATTGGATCAGCTTTACCTCACTCACCTTGTCTCTCTGATACTCTGGGACCAACCTGGCTACGACAACACTGCAAGCAACAATGGATGATATCTAAAGTCAGCATCAGTTGGTGTGTTCAGGTGCAGCAGAAAGGTTTGAACTTTTCTCCAAGCCTCAGGAAATGGATTGCTATGTATTTGAAATAATGATAAATACTGACCTAAGGAATGTTAGTACTTACTTACTGTGCTTGATATGACTTTGTTCATGTTTCTGTGATGGCAGAGCGTTCTATTTCCAGCTGATATGCAACTGCAAATAACAAATTATGATTCAAGCTAAAATAATGAATTGTCATTAATTCCCTTCAAATAATTTTTGTATATATATGTAACATGCTTGAAAATCAGACCATACTGGTGACTGAGTCAGCTTTTCTACAACCGGTAATAACATGCTCGACTAACTATACTAAATGTAATCCCAGAAGTTGCTCCGCAGACCCCCTTTGCAGTACAGCATAAATGACCGTTTAGAGTGCAGCTCTCCAGACTGAACTGTGCAAGACCACACACCTCTCACAAATGGTGGCGTAAATACCCAGCCATCCCTAGCTCGTGAAGATGGTATTTTATTGCACTAAGGATGCACTGCGTACATGCATATATTTTGTTTGCCCATATAGTGATACTAGTGTTCTGGTTAAATCCCCACTGAAAACACATGTGTGGGGGTGGGGATGAAGCTGGTTGCCTCTGCATTATGTACTTTCATCAGCCAGAATGCGCCTTTCATCCAACATGTTAGTTTCACAAGTTGGGTACATTTGCATAACTTGGAAAGTCATAAGATAGTGGTGTGTGGTCATTTCTAATAAATGGTCATGGGTTGCTCTAAGCTTCATATGTTAATTTATTTTTTGTGTTAGGGTGTTCAGTATCTTGTTTAAAATATGGGATTTCAGTCCTACGACTGTGGTTACTGCTCATTGTAATTATCTTATATGGTAGCTTTTCAGAGGCCTTTGAAAAATGACTTGTGGTCTTGGGCTAGTTGCTAGTGAGCAGATATCCACATCACAGTGATGATCGCACCACTGGAACTAATCTCCAAATGGTTAGTGTCCCTGGCAACGAAGGCGAGCACTGCCTAGTCATGGGGACTGAACTATATACCATAGGGCATTTGGCATATGCTCTAAAATTAACCTGCACATAAATTAGCTAGTCAGTCTTTTAAAATATGCCCCTTGGCGAAGAGTTAAACAGACATGGTGCCAATATACTGAGTATACAAACCCGAGAGAGGTTCAGTTCATGCTCTGCAAGTATCTCCTTTACAGTAGGGCAATGATTAGCTGTAGTAACTGACGTAACCTAATTTGCAGCTAAAATGTTTGCCTTCTCCTGTGCTGAAGTCTAAACATGAACAAGTCTCAGCATGTTCTGCACATCTCTGAA